>NC_133284.1:48169504-48482000 GCF_005239225.2 Populus alba | reverse complement strand
CGCCGCTGGAACCACCGCCTCGCCAGCAGAACTACCTCGACGCCACCCCGGGTACCCTCCTACTCCCCGATCGTTTTCTTCTCTTGCTGCCCCGGCTTGCATTTTTGCATGCAGAACGTGCTGATGCACAGTAACCAACCCATGCATTTGGGCGGGTCCGGCCATATAAATTTTTTTTAAGTATATATTTGTTTTTTATCACTGTTTGCTTAATATCAGTCTGTATTTTACATCGCAATAATATAACTCCGGTATTAAAATACCCGGTTTTCGGCAAAAATTCCAAAAGTATAAAAACAATTATTAAATAAAAAATGTTTTTGTGCATACGGCCAAGTGTCTCAAAAGCTAAAAAATCATTTTGTATTTTTCATACAAAAAAAAAAATCAAACAATGTTTTAGCATGCATTTTGGCTTTAATAACCAGTTTATTAAAGTCAAGAGAATATTGGTCAAAATTTCAAAAACACAACAAAATTTTATTTTGTTTATCTTTTAATATCCGGGGTATGACATTATACGTAATACATATTCCGAATAAAGAATAGAACCTGGGATATGACATTACATGTAATGCGTATTCCGAACAATAATATTAACAACCACAACACGATTTTAGATTTTATCAGACATTAAAACAATGCAGCCTACCTTAGGTAGGGCGTAGTTGGGGTGCTAATACCTTCCCTTTACGCAACCAGTCTTCGTACCCGATCTCTAAAGACCAGTTAAGGTTCCTAGTAACCAGAATACTAGGTGGCGACGCCCTTTTCATTTTTTTTTTTATTGATAGGAGACAAGAATTCCTTGACTCCTATGTTTTGCCGGGAAATAAAACCCTATACCCAATTTTTTTTTCCTTGAGGGTGGATGATCGTCGCACCGCCGCACACGTGCGACAAAATGAATTAAACAAACTGATCATGGAAGACCACCATATCAAAAGATGATTAGACATTGCTTCTTTTGTTGTCTTTTAAAAAGCCTAATGCTCCACTAATTTCCTCACCCAAGGCATAAAGATTTTAAAAAGAAAGGAAAAGAAAAAACTGGCCCTCTAAGAAGTGGAAAGTAAAAGGAAGGAAATGCTTGTGTTTTATGTCTCTTTTACTTTTCGAAACAATGAAAGCAAAAGCATTAGTAGGACAAAGTAAGTTTGTCATTTAATTTCTCACCATAACCTTCACATTTCAACTCTCAGCCGTTTCTTTTTCACACAAACTATCTCCCGGACCAGTTGTTTTGATTTTGGATTCATTTCCCAATTGAGGACGAGAGACTACGGGAAAAGAGGAGATTGGTTGTGGTGGGATTGAAGCTGTGATTTGGGATCGGTTCACGATCTTCTGCTGATAGGAGGTTTATGCAGCAGACTTCAAGAGGTAAGAACCTGCTCTTATATCATGTAAAGAAAAAGATAAAATCAGAATAGAGAGAACATGAGCTAAAGCTGCATAAATTAGCAGCTTAATAAAAAGAATACAATTTAATGTGATGTTTTGAAATAAAAAGAGAATAGAAAAAGTCAACAAAACTCTTGGAGGCTTAGAAATAGATATAAATACATAAACGGTATTGTAGTAATTGAATTTATTACATGATAAAAAATATAAAAATTAATTTATTATTAACTCAGTATTAAAAAATAAAATTTAATAAAAAACTCAATACTAAAAAATAAAATTCAAAAAAATATATTTAAAAAATAAAAATAAAAACTAAAATGACTAATAAAAAAAACCAAACACATGACTCGTCCTCTTACAACAAAACTCAGGCACGTGCATGTGAGCCTTAGACAAGCCCACACGCCTTTGCAAGTAATTTTTAATAAATAGAAATGGATTAATAAACAGTGGGCTCCATAGTTTCTATGGTTATTTCCTTAACGGCAAGGTCATCTCTAGACACCTTCCTTGATCGAATCAATTCTTTCTTTTGTCCCAACCCACAATCTTATGGTTATAATAAATATTATTTTCCTTAGCTTGCAGATGTTGTTGTCCTTAGCCTACATCACAAGTAAAGCAAACTTCAAGTAAGGAATGTCTCTTTTTCCTTTTATGGAGTGTGATGATGTATAGGGAAGTGGCAGAGAGCTTCCTTCATTCAACTAGTTATTTTCTCCTTTTTCAATTCTTTTCGCTAATGTCCCCTTGAGAGACCATACCTACCTATAGTAAGATCACATACATAACTCCTTAGATAAATTATATTTGTGGTTGGAATCGATCGATAGATCAAATTAAGGTGTTATCAAGTGTGTGAGTGTCGACCAAGTGATCGTGCATGAACCTTCCATTCATATATAAGGTGAGTGTGTTTCTACTAATTCTAATTTATAATGAACTAACAAAAGCTTTGAGATAATGACTACAAGACTTATAAATCAACACTTTATTCATATTAAATAACAAAGATTAATTGACCTAATTTTTTTAATATAAAAGAACCAATTTCCTAGAAGTCTTATATTTCTCTACCCTGCATAATTATACTATAAAAATTTATATTCTCAATGTTATTTTTTGAATTTTATGTGTCATGCATAATTATAATATAAATATTTAATTATATTTGTTGGTGGAAGCGAGCTGGCATCATCCATGGAGACGTCTAAGTGATTATCCTGAACCTTTCATTCGTTTCTTTCTTTGCTAGGTAAGTACTTTTACACATTATTTTATTTTTTTTAATTATTTGATTGTTTACTGTTCTCTATATTATCAAAATGCAATGTTTTTGAATGGGAATTAATTACTGCTTTAACTCACAAGCGTCAGTTAGTAAACTATTTTTGTTGGTATACTTTATACCTTGTCTTGTTGCTTTTGAAGCATAATTTAATTGTTTGGCAGGGCTTTATTTATGTTATAGGTCAATCATATTACGGAAATGTGTGATACAGAGATGGTCATCATAGAAAATTATTTTTAATTGCTTGAGTTTGATTCTTTGTTGAGTTTCCTTTAGTAATTGTCCTTTTTTGCAAGTCTTTTCTTTTGTTGATCTGTTTTTTTTTTTTTTTAAAAAAAAAAGCTAAAAAAAACTTTGACCAATTTGGTAAAAAAACCCAACTGTAACATAAAACTTGTCTTCAACCCCATTTTAATCCAAAACACCTAGAAAACATTTAAGGAACCTTGTTAAATTAAGATATAATAATTTGACATAAAAAATCAAACCGTTTTGGTGGCTTAAAATGCTCAACAACTTTTCTCTCTCTAAAACAAAATATGGTGATCCTCTCTCTCTCTTACACAAAAAAAATTAAAAAATAGAGGATAATAAAGTTTAATATCAAAAATACAATGATAAAAAATTATAGGGACTAAAATGAACTTTGCAAACAAATTGCAAAGCCACAACTTATTTTTAGTCGAGTTTTTCACTTCAGTCCTATGTCTTTCAATTCAACCCTCATCCTTGAAAAAAATATGCAATTAGGCTCTAATTTGGATTTAAAAGAGCTCAATTGTGAAAAAAATAATTGAGTGCCAAATTGGAAATTTTCAAAAAATTCACTATTAATATCCATAGTAAAATGAATATAAGTGAACATTGATGAAGAGAAAACTCCTTTCTCTTTTAATTTATACTATAATTTGGTATTGTGGCACATACTTTTTAAAAATATTCTTTATTTAAAAACAAATTAAAATATTATATATGAATATGCATTTTAGAATTTAATAACTAGTTTATTAAATTAATGTGAATTTGGTCAATATTTTAATAAACCACTATTTTTTAATTAACGAGAATTAATGGTTAAAAATCATGATATAAAATGTTATACCTATAAGTGAGGCTGATATTTGAAATATTGGAGTTGACCAGAAAATCTTCAAAGTTATTCTAAATATTCATGATTTTTTATTGAGAGAAATTTTACCGTAATACACAAATTACGAAGAACTTTTTTTTTCTATGAATTTATCTGGGTACAAGAGTCCATAATAAATTATTAAACATCAAATTTATTCGTACAAGTAAATCCCAATCCTAAACTATAGATATATCAGAAAACCATCAAAATCTTTAAACCACATCTAATCACAAAGTAATTTACCTAGGTAAGGTACGCTAGGAGTGTTAATATATTCTTTAGCCACAACTAGTCATTTACTCTCAAATCTATAACAGGACTAGTATTCTCGTATTTTTAAGTGACCTTGACCTAAACAATTAGGTGACAAATTCAAATGACCCCATGTCACGCGTCCATGTATGATAGCGACAATACATAAAAGATAAACATGAGAACCCTCGTCACAAAATAAAACATTTACAAACATTTTAATGAATTGTTTAAAATCACTATATTTTTTCTACTATATTGATTATATTAATAAGGTGTCAATTGTTTTTTGGTTGCAAATGGTAAAATTTATTACGGTGAGATGTTAATTAATTAAAATTAAATTTAATCATATTAAGTGTACGCTAATATGTTAAAGCGATATCATTTATCTTAAATAAATAACAAATGTTAATTTTTGTATTGGATTAAGTTTAGATCCAACCAATATAAAATAAAATAAGAGGTCCAAGTGTATTATGAAGCAGATCAACAGGTATGAAAACTAAAGCCCCTTACTTGATGGAATCAATGCTATTGTTAGGTTTTTGGCTCTACCCATGAATTTCCTAGTAGTTTACAGTAACAGTACTATTTAATTATGCGGATTTTAGTCCATTCTTGCAAGAGTAGATGCGTTCATTTTCAGCTTTTTAATTTAAATAAGATTTTATCATGCTTAACATTTATTATTTGCTAGCAATGGAGAATTCTTTAGCATTTTCAATTGAAAAATTGAGGATTGAGATAGACCCAGGTTATAACCAAATCGAGTTTAAAAGAAATAAAAAAAGTCAAATAAGGGATCGTGCATGAACTAACAAAAACTTTGAGATAATGACTACAACACTAAATCAACACTTTATTCATGTTAAATAACAAAGATTAATTGCCCACCAGAAATGTCAGCCTCGAAAATCTTGTTCATCTAAAAGTTTCGTATCTCAACAAACTGACATTTATCTTCACACCGTCCCTCGCTCGAAATCTGCCAAAGCTAGAACGGCTTTACATAGAAGATTGTCATGAATTGAAGCATATTATCAGAGAAGAGGATGGTGAAAGGGAAATAATTCCAGAGTCTCCTCGCTTCCCAAAATTAAAAACTCTCCTTATATCTGGATGTGGTAAACTGGAATATGTCTTCCCTGTATCTCTGAGCCTCCCGAACCTGGAAAAGATGACGATTGATCGTGCTGACAATTTAAAGCAAATATTTTACGGTGGAGAAGGAGATGCACTCCCCAGAGATGGCATCATCAAGTTCCCTCGGCCAAGAGATCTTGGGATCAGATCAAATTACATCTTTTTCGGTCCAACGAATTTTGATGCTCAATTGCCTATGCAACAACTAACCATTAAAGGCCACGAAGAAGTGGGTAATTGGTTGGCACAGCTACAAGTACGTACTTTATATTTCTCCACTAATTTAAATTGTCAATTGCGATAATTTATTCTTTCTTCCTCCCTATTCTAAAAGTAAAGTAATTGAAAAAATGCTTATTTTTATTTTTTATGATTTTTTTTATCTAAAACATATATAAATATAAGAATCTTAACTGCCTCATTGTTGTTTGCGTTTATTAAAAATTAATTCATTATGGAAGAACATATTATCTGTTAGATATAACTGCCTCATTTGAAAATATATTATCTGTTAGATTTAACAGCCTCATCGTTTACGTCATTTATATTATCTGTTAGATTTATTCTTTCTTCGTCACTGCTTATTTTTTTGTTTTTATCTAAACATATATAAATATAAGAAACTTAATACCAACAATTAATCATAGAAATCATATTAGCTTATTTTGTATTGGAATATTTAATTCAATTAAAAATATCTTTAAAAATTCATTAACTTTAATTATAACTAAAAATAAAAATATTAGTTAATATTTTTATTTTTATTTTTTACATGAAACTAATTATTAGGCGTTGTTTTAACCTTTTTTCGCAAAAATCTAATTATTATTCAACTTATCTCTAATTAAGAAAAAAAACTGAAATAATAATATGTAATCTCTAAGAAGTATTTAATCCCTTTTTTTTCTCCTATTTATACATCATATAATTTTTTTTTATGAGTGAAAAAATATAAAATTGTTCTCTGATAAGATGGCCATCCATGGGCAGCAAAACGGCTTCTTACAAAGATTAGAAATTGTAAGAGTGGACAATTGTGGGGATGTTCGCGCTCCGTTTCCAGAAAAATTGCTGCAAGCTTTGAAAAATCTATGGAGGGTGGAAATTGAGGACTGCAAATCATTGGAAGAGGTATTTGAATTAGGTGAGCTGCCTGATGAAGGACGCAGGGAGGAGAAGGAGCTGCTGTCATCTTTAATAGAGTTACGGCTGCAAAGGTTACCTGAGCTCAAATGCATATGGAAGGGGCCCACCAGACATCTCAGCCTCCAAAGTCTTGCTCATCTGAAGTTGGATTATCTCGACAAACTGACATTTATCTTTGCACCGTCCCTCGCTCAGAGTCTGCCAAAGCTAGAAAGAAAGACTTGAGATAAGTAATTGCGGTGAATTGAAGCATATATATCAGAGAAGAGGATGGTGAAAGGGAAATAATTCCAGACTCTCCTCGCTTCCCAAAATTAAAAACTATCAAAATATCTTTCTGTTTTTCACTGGAATATGTCTTCCCTGTCTCCATGTCTCCACGTCTTACAAACCTGGAAGAGATGACGATTGATCGTGCTGACAATTTAAAGCAAATATTTTACGGTGGAGAAGGAGATGCACTCCCCAGAGATGGCATCATCAAGTTCCCTCGGCTAAGAGAATTGTCTCTTCAGTTCAGATCAAATTACATCTTTTTAGTTCTAACGAATTTTGCTGCCCAATTGCCTTTGCAACAACTAACCATTCAAGGCCACGAAGAAGTGGGTAATTGGTTGGCACAGCTACAAGTACGTACTTTATATTTCTCCACTAATTTAAATTTTCAATTGCGATAATTTATTCTTTCTTCCTCCCAATTTCTAAAAGTAAAGTAATTGAAAAATGCTTATTTTTATTTTTTATGATTTTTTTTTGTCTAAACATATATAAATATAAGAAACTTAACTGCTTCATTGTTGTTTGCGTTATTAAAAATTAATCATATGGAAGAACATATTATCTGTTAGATATAACTGTTAGGTATTGCCATTGATTTTACACTACCACCAACCCCCACCAAACATTGACCAGCAGCCTTTGTTGAAGAAGATGGCAGCCACCATTGACTGCAGCTGCAGCTGCTGGAAAGAAGAAGAGAAGCCACCATCATGCCTATAAATAGGCACTATACAAAGAGAGCTTTGAGAGAGTTGAGATAACGTGAGAGAGATAAAGAGAAGTTGCTGCCATGGGCAGCAGCCCTGCTGCCACATGCAGCAGGGTGTGTGAGCTAGGAGTAGAGTGGATGATCCTCCTCCATGTATTTATTGTAATCCTTTCTCTATCTCTAAATACAATGAACCTCTCCCGTGGATGTAGGCGGTTTTGCCGAACCACGGTAAATATTGTGTCTCAGTGTGCTTATTCCTCCGTTGAGCAATTATCAGTACATCACCGGTCACCGGATTCCGCGCACAACAATTGGTATCAGAGCATATGGTTAAAGTGGTGTTTGATTTTTGCTCAAAAATGAAAGTTGTCAAAATTGTGTTTTGACCATACCATCGTGTAGAGGAGGACGATACGAAGCCACTGGTGAACACGGCGTCAAAATCGGACGTCGGACATGGCCGCACTCTCCATCACTCTCCGGTGAGGTGGCGGGCCACGCGCGCAGACGCGCCCCACGTGTCTTCTTCACCCGGATGAGTTGACCCGACCCGAATACCAGTTGACCCGACCCATGTGAACAGTAGACATGAACAGTACTATGCAAAGGATGACATCAGCATGATGCAAGGGTGACATCAGAGTACACAGTCAGCAAGGAATTGACTAGTCAACATCCATGTCAGCATAGGGGGACCCACATGCCATGTCATCAGCCGCGAGCCGAGCCGAGCCGGGCTGAATGGGAGCCGAGCCGCGAGCCGAGGGAAAGGATTCTGTGCAGCAGAGTCTACGTGCAACCGGATCTGAGAGTGAATCTGAGCCGTTGATCAGGCCAGAATTGTTTTGATCAAATCTTAGCCGTCTGATGTGCGAATTGGACGATTCAAGACATGTTTCCAGCTAATTTGATCATTCCGGATGCAATGGTACGGTCCGATCGTTGAGATTCGAGACGGAAAATGGCAGTGATGAATTATTAAAGAGAGATTGCCTGATGAGGAGGCATCTGAAGGTCATCATGGTGGTCGATGGAGATGAAGAAGAAGAAGGTACACACATTTGCCCAATTATGTGTGCTGAACTATTAAGTGGGAAAATTTAATGCCTTGATGGAAGGCAAAATTGGGACACTCAGGACACCCGAGATGTGGACGATTTGAGGTATAGAGTGAAAACTGATGAAGACCAATCTTGACGAATCTAAGCACTAGTAGTCTCGCTAGATGTTGAGAAATCAGGTATTAAACCTGTATATTCCAGATCACTTGTAAGGAAAGCCGCAACAAAGCTAGCAAATGGTTGTATATACGGAGAGACAGTACGATGGATAGATATAGCCTAAGAAGTTCTGTCTAGGAGATTGGGTTTTAAGCGGGACCGTTGTGACCCCTCCAATCTTTCCTGGGAACTTGCTTAGTGGAAGGATTATCCATACGGTACTATTTTCGTATATATAGCAGTTTGTAATGAAACAGTTGAAGACTAGCAGGATGACGGCACAAGGGGAACAGTTGGGTTCCGCATGATCAAGGATCTGATGGAGTGGTGATTTCTCCAAAAAAAGGCAGATTCGGTGACTGTGTTTTCTCGAAGGGAGAATTGATGAAGACCCTGATAATGGAAGAGAAATACAACAAGGGGATAAAGATTGGCACCATCTATTTTGACTTGGCCCAGTGTTGTTGTGACGGGATGAGCTGCTGTCAAACATAAGCAAGGAATAGGGAGAAATCTGGAGAACATATATTGCACGAGGGCACACGAAGATTGTGCAAGAGTACCCAAGGGATCCAACGAGGTACTGTAATGAGACAACAGGTGCAAGGAGAAGAAGAGTTCCCAGATGAAGCTCAGAGCATAGACTGTTAAAGTTTGTACAACAAGAAGTCTTTTATGCTCTTGATGAAGACAACAAGCGAAGACCTTTCCAATGCATGCAAGGATGGAAAGAGAGCTGTTGCAGAGGCACCTAATTGAGGGGGTGCAAACGCCTGTGATAAAAGGCGACCGCCTATGATGAAAGGCGTAGACACCAAAGAGAGTGGTGTAGGTGGAGCTATCAAGCAGAAAGGCGTAGAAGCTTCAAACATAGAAATCGAGGTGGAGGATTGCGAGGAGTATACCGCAACTTACTCTTTCTATGTAGTCAGTGGCAGTAATCTCTCCCAAGTCCACATGGTGGTAGAGAATCTTAGAGCCACTGGAGTCATCCTCGATGAAGGAGGATGAGACCTGCGCCAATGACAAGCGGGCGGAGATACCTTAGAGAGAAGGTGTGAGGGCTATGAAATGAGCCCAAGATCAGGTCGCCCAAGACAACGGGCGTAGACACCTCAGATGGAAGGTGTGGGCCACGATGTGAGCCCAGTTCAGACCGTCGCATGACGACGAGCGGAGACACCTCAGATGAAAGGTGTGAGGGCCAGGATAAGAGCCCCAGTTCAGAACGCCCCAGAGCCGATATGCTGGCTAGATATAAGTGGACAGATGGATAGCCAATGAAGTGGCTATATGATATGAAGACAATGCAGAATTGACTTTCATGGATATTGCCCCCATGCTAAAGATCAATGAGCTAGAAGACATTTGCCTTGGACAATAAGTGGATAACTTGTGGAGCATTAAGACGCGACTGCTATGAAGGAGCAGAGGGCATGCGCAGGTTCCGGGAATGAGTTGACTCTTGTCAAGGTGGTGAGCTCGGTAATGGCATTGTAATACTCAGAGTATGAAGACATACATGGATCAACCTTTAATGGGCTGCCCCCATGGTTAAAGGTGGAGAGCTACCTGGACTCTTACGACTAAGAGCGAGAGACTCATGGAGAAGTAAGGCGTGGTTCCTATGGTGGAACAGAGGGCAGGCGCAACTCCTGACTATGAGTTAGACTCTTGGAAGAGTGGTGGGGCTTGTGATCATATTGAGATACTCAGATAATGACTGTCGCACTTGGAATATCCGTTTGAGGGGGTGTTGTAAGCCTTGGTGTGAGGCTTGATAAATCATTCCGGACCGAGCATGATTGATACGCTCGAAGGGGAATGTTCCCAGAGACAAGCGTTAACACTCTTCAGATGTGATGTGTGAGACCATCTGGTTGAAGTGATCCTTTAGTGTAAGCAAGGGTGTGCTTTGGTGACTCTGGTGATTGAAAGGTTTGGCGAGTACCTGTAAACTTGGCCATAGACGCTCTCGGAATGGTAAGCTTGAAAGAGCTGCAGGATGCAAGATTGTGCTGAAGAAGCAAGAGGACAATTGCCCACATAAATGGCAAAGGGGGTGATTGTTAGGTATTGCCATTGATTTTACACTACCACCAACCCCCACCAAACATTGACCAGCAGCCTTTGTTGAAGAAGATGGCAGCCACCATTGACTGCAGCTGCAGCTGCTGGAAAGAAGAAGAGAAGCCACCATCATGCCTATAAATAGGCACTATACAAAGAGAGCTTTGAGAGAGTTGAGATAACGTGAGAGAGATAAAGAGAAGTTGCTGCCATGGGCAGCAGCCCTGCTGCCACATGCAGCAGGGTGTGTGAGCTAGGAGTAGAGTGGATGATCCTCCTCCATGTATTTATTGTAATCCTTTCTCTATCTCTAAATACAATGAACCTCTCCCGTGGATGTAGGCGGTTTTGCCGAACCACGGTAAATATTGTGTCTCAGTGTGCTTATTCCTCCGTTGAGCAATTATCAGTACATCACCGGTCACCGGATTCCGCGCACAACAATAACTGCCTCATTTAAAATATATTATCTCTGTTAGATTTAACTGCCTCATGGTTTACGTAATTTATATTATCTGTTAGATTTATTCTTTCTTCGTCACTGCTTATTCTTTCTTCGTCACTGCTTATTTAAATTATTCAACTTATCTCTAATTAAGAAAAAAAAACTGAAATAATAATATGTAATCTCTAAGAAGTATTTAATCCTTTTTTTTCTCCTATTTATACATCATATAAATTGTTTTTATGAGAGTGAAAAAATATAATATTGTTCTCTGATAAGATGGTCGTCCATGGACAGCAAAACGGCTTCTTACAAAGATTAGAAATTGTACGAGTGGTCGATTATGGGGATGTTCGCACTCCGTTTCCAGCAAAATTGCTTCGAGCTCTGAAAAATCTAAAGGGGGTGACTGTTGACAACTGTAAATCATTGGAAGAGGTATTTGAATTGGGTGAGCTTGCCTGATGATGAAAGGAACGCAGTGAGGAGAAGGAGCTGCTGTCATCTTTAAAGAGTTACGACTGCAAGGGTTACCTGAGCTCAAATGCATATGGAAGGGGCCCACCAGGAATGTCAGCCTCCAAAGTCTTGTTCATCTGTATTTGACTTCTCTCGACAAACTTACATTTATCTTCACACAGTCCCTCGCTCAGAGTCTGCCAAACCTAGAAAGACTTGAGATAAATATTTGCGGTGAATTGAAGCATATTATCAGAGAAGAGGATGGTGAAAGGGAAATAATTCAAGAGTCTCCTCGCTTCCCAAAATTAAAAACTCTCTTTATATATGGATGTGGTAAACTGGAATATGTCTTCCCTGTATCTGTGTCTCCAAGCCTTCTGAACCTGGAAAAGATGCAGATTTTTTATGCTGACAATTTAAAGCAAATATTTTACAGTGGAGAAGGAGACGCACTCACCACAGATGGCATCATCAAGTTCCCTCGGCTAAGTGAATTGGATCTTTCTTCCAGATCAAATTACAGCTTTTTTGGTCCAAAGAATTTTGCTGCCCAATTGCCATCTTTGAAAATTCTAAAATTGAATGGCCACAAAGAATCTGGAAAATTTGTTTGCACAGCTCAAGTACGTCCTTTATATCTCCAAATAATGTTGATTTCTTCCTTCAAATTTCTGAAACTGAAGTAATTGATAATTTATTCTTTCTTCCTCCCAATTTCTAAAAGTAAAGTAATTCGTTTGATTTTTTTTTAATTATATAACAAACATAGTTGCTTATTTTTATTTTTTATGATTTTTTTATTCTTTATTGCTCATTGTTGTTTGCGTTTATTAAACCAAAAATTAATCATAGAAATCATATTATTTGTTAGATTTAATATATATAAGAAACATAAAATAATTTTTGTGTTCAAAGTATTTAACTCAATTAAAATATCTTCAAAAATATTAGTAACCTTTTTTTCACAAAAATCTAATTATTATTCAACTTATCTCTAATTAAAGAAAAAAAAACTGAAACAATAATATGTAATCTCTAAGAAGTATTCCCAATCATTTTTTTTTCCATTTTTTCTCCTATTTATACTCATATAATTGATTTTTTGTATGAGAGAGAAAAAATATAAAATTGTTCTCTGATCAGATGGCAATTCATGGACAGCAAAACGGCTTCTTACAAAGATTAGAAATTGTACGAATGAAGGATTGTGGGGATGTTCGCACTCCGTTTCCAGCAAAATTGCTGCAAGCTTTGAAAAATCTAGGGACGGTGGAAATTGAGGACTGCAAATCATTGGAAGAGGTATTTGAATTAGGTGAGCTGCCTGATGAAGGACGCAGTGAGGAGAAGAAGCTGCTGTCATCTTTAACAGAGTTACAGCTGCAAAGGTTACCTGAGCTCAAATGCATATGGAAGGGGCCCACCGGGCATGTCAGCCTCCAAAATCTTGTTCATCTACGTGTTTGGCTTCTCGACAAACTGACATTTATCTTCACACCGTCCCTCGCTCGAAGTCTGCCAAAGCTAGAAAGACTTTACATAAGTAAATGCGGTGAATTGAAGCATATTATCAAAGAAGAGGATGGTGAACGGGAAATAATTCAAGAGTCTCCTTGCTTTCCAAAATTGAAAACTATCATCATAGAAGAGTGTGGTAAACTGGAATATGTCTTCCCTGTCTCTGTGTCTCCAAGCCTTCTGAACCTGGAAAAGATGCAGATTTCTGATGCTGACAATTTAAAGCAAATATTTTACAGTGGAGAAGGAGATGCACTCACCACAGATTTCATCATCAAGTTCCCTCGGCTAAGTGAATTGGATCTTTCTTCCATATCAAATTACAGCATTTTTGGTCCAAAGAATTTTACTGCCCAATTGCCTTCTTTGCAATATCTACAAATTGATGGCCACAGTGAATTTGGAAATTTGTTTGCACAACTCCAAGTACGTCCTTTATATCTCCCAAATAAATGTTGATTTCTTCCTCCAAATTTTCTGAAACTGAAGTAAATTGATAATTTATTCTTTTCTTCCTCCCAATTTCTAAAAGTAAAGTAATTGGTTTGATTTGTTTTTTAATTATATAACAAACATAGTAGCTTATTTTTATTTTTTTATGATTTTTTTTATTCTTTATTGCTCATTGTTGTTTGCGTTATTAATACCAAAAATTAATCATAGAAATCATATTATCTGTTAGATTTAATATATAAGAACATAAATTTTTGTGTTCAAGTGTTTAATTCAATTAAAATATCTTCAAAAATATTAGTAACCTTTTTCACAAAAATCTAATTATTATTCAAATTATTCTCTAATTAAGAAAAAAACTGAAACAATAATATGTAATCTCTAAGAATTATTTAATCCTGTTTTTTCTATTTTTTTTCCTATTTATACATCATATATTTTTTTTTATGAGAGTGAAAAAATATAAAATTGTTCTCTGATAAAATGGCCATCCATGGACAGCAAAACGACTTCTTACAAAGATTAGAAATTGTACGAGTGAAGGATTGTGGGGATGTTCGCGCTCCGTTTCCAGCAAAATTGCTGCAAGCTTTGAAAAATCCATGGAGGGTGGAAATTGAGGACTGCAAATCATTGGAAGAGGTATTTGAATTAGGTGAGCTGCCTGATGAAGGACGCAGTGAGGAGAAGGAACTGCTGTCATCTTTAACAGAGTTACGGCTGCAAAGGTTACTTGAGCTCAAATGCATATGGAAGGGGCCCACCAGACATCTCAGCCTCCAAAGTCTTGCTCATCTAAAGTTGGATTATCTCGACAAACTGACATTTATCTTCACACAGTCCCTTGCTCACAGTCTGCCAAAGCTAGAAAGACTTGAGATAAGTAAATGCGGTGAATTGAAGCATATTATCAGAGAAGAGGATGGTGAAAGGGAAATAATTCGAAAGTCTCCTGGCTTCCCAAAATTAAAATCTATCATCATAAAAGAGTGTGGTAAACTGGAATATGTCTTCCCTGTCTCTGTGTCTCCAAGCCTTCTGAACCTGGAAAAGATGCAGATTTCTGTTGCTGACAATTTAAAGCAAATATTTTACAGTGGAGAAGGAGACGCACTCACCACAGATGGCATCATCAAGTTCCCTCGGCTAAGTGAATTGAATCTTCGGTTCAGATCAAATTACATCATTTTAGGTCCAAAGAATTTTGCTGCCCAATTGCCTTTGCAACAACTAACCATTCAAGGCCACGAAGAAGTGGGTAATTGGTTGGCACAGCTACAAGTACGTACTTTATATTTCTCCACTAATTTAAATTGTCAATTGCGATAATTTATTCTTTCTTCCTCCCAATTTCTAAAAGTAAAGTAATTGAAAAATGCTTATTTTTATTTTTGATGATTTTTTTTTCTCTAAACATATATAAATATAAGAAACTTAACTGCCTCATTGTTGTTTGCGTTATTAATACCAACAATTAATAATAGAAATCATGTTATGTGTTTACAAATTTTGTGTTCAAATATTTAATTCAATTAAATATCTTTAAATATTTATTAACTTTATAACTAAAATAAAAAATATTAGTTACTATTTTTATTTTTATTTTTTACAAGAAACTAATTATTAGGAGTTGTATTAACCTTTTTTTTCGCAAAAATCTAATTATTATTCTAATTAAGAGAAACTGAAAACAATAATATGTAATCTCTAAGAAGTATTTAATCCTGTTTTTTTCTATGTTTTTTCTCCTATTTATACATCATATAATTTTTTTTTATGAGAGTGAAAAAATATAAAATTGTTCTCTGATAAGATGGCCGTCCATGGACAGCAAAACGGCTTCTTACAAAGATTAGAAATTGTACTAGTGTACGGTTGTGGGGATGCTCGCACTCCGTTTCCAGCAAAATTGCTTCGAGCTCTGAAAAATCTAAAGATGGTGACTGTTAGCAGCTGTAAATCATTGGAAGAGGTATTTGAATTAGGTGAGGAGAACGAGCTGCTGTCATCTTTAACACAGTTATGGCTGCAAAGGTTACCTGAGCTCAAATGCATATGGAAGGGGCCCACCAGACATCTCAGCCTCCAAAGTCTTGCTCATCTAAAGTTGGATTATCTCGACAAACTGACATTTATCTTCACACAGTCCCTTGCTCACAGTCTGCCAAAGCTAGAAAGACTTGAGATAAGTAAATGCGGTGAATTGAAGCATATTATCAGAGAAGAGGATGGTGAAAGGGAAATAATTCGAGAGTCTCCTGGCTTCCCAAAATTAAAATCTATCATCATAAAAGAGTGTGGTAAACTGGAATACGTCTTCCCTGTCTCCGGGTCTCTAACTCTTCAAAGTATACCACAGCTAGAAACACTTGAGATAAGAGATTGTCATGAATTGAAGCATATTATCAGAGAAGAGGATGCTGAAAGAAAAATAATTCCAGAGTCTCCTGGGCAGGATGATCAAGCTTCACCTATCAACGTTGAGAAGGAGATAGTGCTTCCTAATCTAAAGAAGTTGTCGCTAGAACAATTATCAAGTATTGTCTGTTTTAGTTTCAAATGGTGTGATTATTTCTTATTCCCTCGTTTGGAGAAGTTGAAGGTTCATCAATGTCCAAAGCTTACCACAAAATTTACTACTACACCAGATGGTTCAATGAGTGCTCAATCAAAGGTGCTGCTGATTTGACTTCATTTATTGCCTCTCTTTTAGTTTGTTTGTTTCTTGTTTGGCTCAATAATAAGATTTACAAGTTAAAATGAGCATGCCATGCTTGAATTGGTTACAGGTATCTGAAGTAGCTGAAGATTCAAGCATTAATAGAGAGTGGACCCGAGATTATGGGTTGGAAGAAGAAGAAGATGGTGATGATTGGTAGACTAATAATTCGTTCTTTCCCAAACCAGGTGATATAACTGAAGATTATTTATCTTCTCCATTACCTTCAAATTTTAATGGTTGAATAATTCGTTCTTTGTTCTTCACGTTTGCATCAGGCAAGGTTGGTTAGCTGTTACATGATTTCAAGGTTGGTGCTGCGAATATGTTTTAGATTGGCGGGAAGTAATTCGGAATTGTACGAATGAAGGATTGTGGGGATGTTCGCGCTCCGTTTCCAGCAAAATTGCTGCAAGCTTTGAAAAATCCATGGAGGGTGGAAATTGAGGACTGCAAATCATTGGAAGAGGTATTTGAATTAGGTGAGCTGCCTGATGAAGGACGTAGTGAGGAGAAGGAGTTGCTGTCATCTTTAACAGAGTTACAGCTGCAAAGGTTACCTGAGCTCAAATGCATATGGAAGGGGCCCACCGGGCATGTCAGCCTCCACGGTCTTGTTCATCTGGATGTTTATTGTCTCGACAAACTGACATTTATCTTCACACAGTCCCTCACTCAGAGTCTGCCAAAGCTAGAAAGACTTGAGATAAGAGATTGCGGTGAATTGAAGCATATTATCAGAGAAGAGGATGGTGAAAGGGAAATAATTCCAGACTCTCCTCGCTTCCCAAAATTAAAAACTATCATCATAAAAAAGTGTGGTAAACTGGAATATGTCTTCCCTGTCTCTGTGTCCCTGTCTGATCAAGCTTCACCTATCAATGTATGGAAGGAGATAGTGCTTCCTAATCTAAAGGAGTTGTCGCTAGAACAATTATCAAGTATTGTCTGTTTTAGTTTCGGATGGTGTGATTATTTCTTATTCCCTCGTTTGGAGAAGTTGAATGTCCATCAATGTCCAAAGCTGACCACAAAATTTGCTACTACACCAGATGGTTCAACGAGTGCTCAATCAGAGGTGCTGTTGATTTGACTTGATTTCTTGCCTCTCTTTTAGTGTGTTTGTCTCTTGTTTGGCTCAATAATAAGATTTACAAGTTAAAATGAGCATGCCATGCTTGAATTGGTTTACAGGTATCTGAAGTAGCTGAAGATTCAAGCATTAATAAGGGATATGGCTGCAATTATGAAGTAAAATAAGAAGAAGAAGATGATGATGATTGCTAGTCTAATAATTCTTTCATGCCCAAACCAGGTGATATGGCTGCAATTATTTATCTGCTCTCCTTTTCCTTCAACTTTTAATGTTTGAATTAAATTAACACATGCGATATGCATGGATGGTCTTTGTGCTAGAATATGTTTAAGATTGGCAATGGGATACAAATTGGCTTCACATTGTAACAGTCTTATTTATCAAAAGAAGATATCGACTTATCTATCTATGTGTGAATAAGGGTAGCTGTGCTTGTTTACCCATGTAATGTAATGTAATGTTGTGTGTTTAGTCATTGCTGTGCAAACCTCAAAAAAACAATGTTGCTTGCCCATTATTGTACAAGCATCCAGAAGTAAGGGCATATGTGTGGACTTTCATGCGTTCTCCTTGATGCTGAACTCTTTGTTCGATGTTCTGTTTCTAATGCATAATGCATTATTTCTAAACTAATAGGGCCAAAAAGAAAATTTATCAAAATTACAAGGCACGGAGGCAATGACACAATTTGTTTTTTTAAGGCCTTCTATTTTTATTTTTATTTTCATGTTTCAATTTTGATCTTTTTATTTTTTTTTTTTCTCAAACAATATAATTGATTGCCTTTTTAAATTACCAACTTCAAATTCCAATTAACACAGCATTGAAAGATCAATTTTTTTTATTTCAAAAAAGTAAATGATCAAAAGCAAAAAACAAAAGGCAAAGTTGACATCATATTTTTTTTAAAAAAAAAATATTGGTTTTTTATTTGTTTTAATTTTGATCTTCTCATTTTCAATTTCTTACAAACAACAATTTTTTTTATTTTTTTTTTTTTTGTGAAATTGAGCATCATTCTAATATCAATATGTTTTATTGAGAGCAAGATAATCATAAAAAGACAAATAAAAATACATTTCCCATCTCAAATCTTAATCAATTCATCATCAAAGATCACTGAATAAAAAAAAGACAAAAAAATAAAAAGTAAACATTGCATGAATTCATAGTATTTTCTCTAGGAGACTATATTGTTTCAGTCGATCTCTTTTAGGTTTCTATTAATATATATATATATATATTTATTTATTTTATGTTTTTTTTTTAATAATGAATAGGTAAGTTATATCTAACTAATAACATGACACATTGCTTCCTACATCCACATATACTAAAAAGACACTCACTATAATCATATTAGTAGTTATTTGACTCGCACTTTACTATGGGTCAGAAATGTTTTTTAGCAAAATAAATAAATATGAATGCTTTTCAAATGTATTTTTAACAAAAAAAAAACCATAATTATAAATACAAAAAAAAGGGTATTGAGGTGTTTATTTAACTCGCTTCGCTATGGGTCAGATAATATTTTCCAACACAAAAAGAAATGGATGTATAAGTGTTGTTAATGTATTTTTTGATATCAAGAGAAAAAAATATAATTGTGAATAAAAAAAGTTGATGTTTACACAGAATGAAATAAACCGGGGATCATATATGTTAATAAATACAAAAACAATTGTTAACGCAAAGCGCCACATGTAGGAAGTTAATTTTTAATGTAGTAGAAAAATGGGATAGTGGTTCAAATGCATTTCATTGTATCATGATTCTCTTAATTGAGAAACGTGAAACAAAATAAATCTTAAAAAATATGAACTAATAAACTAATAAAGAGTTGTTAATGCCAATCAAATTATAAAATAAAATGATAATCATTTTCATAAAAGTAAAAGATAGATAAATATAATATTTAACCTCAACTTTTCCCTTAATGCACACCTTTCTTCTTCTTCTTCTTTTAATCTTAAAGATCATTTTTTCTTACCAAGAACAAATAATTCTTATTTTTATAAATACATAATGAAAATAAAGTTTATTTATATAAAACATAAAAAAAATTATAGATGAATTGAAATAATTTCTTCAAGATATTAAACACATAAAAGATAAGTAAAAGATAACCACTATTTAAAAAAGACTAAATAAACTATCTAAAAATTTAGAAAAAAAGCATTAATTCAAATATAAATTAAAAAATTAATTAAAAAGTACATATAAAAATATCAATTAAAAAAATAATTAGAAAAAATAAAGAAATAGATTATGCGTTTTTAGTTCTATCAAGTCAAGCCCGCACATCAAGCCGATTTTAAAAAGAACTAGCTTACGTGAACTTTAATTTTTTATTTGAAAGTGCCCCAAATGTTTTTGAAAAAAGATAAAGGGAAACAACATGTCATCTACTTACACTTTCAAGTTCTCAACTATTAGAGGGGTGGCTAGAAAATCATGTAAGGTGTTTTTTGGCCTAAAAATGCAAATTTAAACAAAGTTCACACCAAAACATCTAAAAACGGTCCTTATGATGTAAATAAACCAATAAATTTGCTCAAAAAATAATAAAAGTTTTGGAAATTTCAAGAGCAAAAAACACCTCAATAGAACTCTCTTCATCAAAATTGACCCTTTTTGTTGTGAAAATCAGTGTCAACCGAGACTCTTTCTAGCATTATAATCCAATGACTTTCTGTCTCCTCTCTCAAACCAAGGAGTGAAAAAAATCGAGAAATGAAGTTGTTGACCAAAAATAAAATGTAGGAAAACTTAAGGGACCAAAAAGTCATTAGTTAAAAAGTAGGAGGACCAAAGTGAACTTTTGGCTTCAATCTTAAAACTACCACCCTTTTTTATGCTTTTGTCTTTCACTTTGGTCCACAACGCCGAGTGAACAGTGGTGTGATGAGAATAATATTTTACCCACACCTTTTAAAGTTTCTTATAATTATAAATGTATAAGAATATCTTCAAAAATAAAATCACAGAATGTAGAGTTCTCATAGTCATAACTTATTTCTGGGGTTATTCTTCAAATTCATCTCTTATCTTTTCAAAATAAAAAAATAAAATAAATAAAATAAGGATTGACATTTTGGCAAAAGCAAGCTGAGAGGATTTCAAATCAAGTTACAACTTTGGATGGGATTAGGAGCCTAAATGTATCCCATTACACCCAAAACTAAAGAGACAATGCAGATTCAAGAACAAATTAAATGATTATTGAACAAATCTACTTAAAACTCAAGCCTATTAAAATTAAAATTTTATTATATTTAAGAATTAGTTTGGGTCCAATTAATGGATTTAATTAGGTGCAAAGACTTAATTATACTTTAAATGAGTCAAATTAATTTTATTAGGGGCTTATGTAGTGAAACATTAAGTTTGAAATCAATTAAGGGTGTAATTGAGAGAAATAAAAAGCAAAGAACTAAATTAAGCTTGATAAAAAAAGCCAGTTTTCTTTGAAATCTTAAAAAGATTTAAAAAAAATAAAAATAATGAAAATAAAAAAAAATAAATTTTCACTTCAAAAAATATTTTTCTTTACGTACAACCAAATCTTAAAAAGTTTTTCACATGTATTTTCATATAAAAACAAAAATTGTATCTTTCTCATATTTTAAAAATGCAAAAGTAAATATCATAATTAGTTTATGATTATCTATTAGGGTTTGACCAAAATACAAAAAAATCATAACAATCCTTATGTTAGGGATGTTAGGAATTAGTTGTATTTTGAAAATTAATGTGATGATATAATTTAGACTTCAGAATGGTTAGGATTTCATCCAATAAAATAGACTCTATCATGAAAGAAGATATACTTTAGACCTTAGAAAAGATTAAAGAATAGAAGCATGACCTAAAAAATAATTAAATAATAATGTAGCATACTTTAAATAGAGTGTGAAGAGTAATGTTTTTTCTCCTTGCACAACCAGTCTTTTATCGAACTCTCGCATTCAATTACTCGTTTCATTATAGGAGATTTCGACCAAATTTTCCTGAATTGGATTAGGTAGGTCATTAATTTTTTAGGTGCTTCGTTCATAGAGCGGCTAGGGCTTTAAAGTGTGGCTAGGAGAGCTAATTTTATGGATAGAACAACCATCACTAGTCATGTATCTCCCGTAGGCATATGAGGTGCTGCCCCTTTGAGATCAAATTCCTGCACATGATCTTTTATATTTTTGGCAGATTAGATGATGAGATAGAAACTCTGAACAGCATAACAATAGATGCGACAACTTTTGCAGCTCTTCCTACCTCTCCCCTACATGTACAAGCCTTCTGCAGTTGTAGTTTGCATAAGAATGCTAAATTGGGAGTTTGATGTGTTGAATGCCATATCATGAAATTTAGGAAAAAACATTTAAAACCTTTATAGTGAACAGGGTTTTTCTGTGCTGCCTTTGGGGCAAGGAAGATAATTTATGTTGTGGATGTCCTCAGTTTATCTTTAATGAGGTCAATCATCCTATATAGAAATCCTGAAGTTCCTTTAAAACAAAATTCTATGTCAGGAATTTTAGGCCTTGCAAGTTCTAGGTAATGCAAAACTGTGTTTAAATGAGCATATGTATGTGGGCATCAAGGAGTTGGTGTTTGTTCATCATTAATTTGATAGCCTTTTGATGATCCAATCCCAATATGCTCACCAAACCTTTTTTGTTTACACGTTTTGCATTTCTTTGTACTAAGAGGGTGTTTAAAATAGTGGTAGAAATTACTTTTCAAAATGTGTTTTGCTTAGAAATGCATTAAAATATTTTTTTTTATTTTAAAAAAATTTATTTTTGACTTTAGCTTATTAAAATAATCCAAAAACACAAAAAAAATCAATTTGATATCAAAGTGAGCTATATGTATATGTACAAGGACCTCAATAAATATTCGTTCATACTAAGAACAACGAGTTTCATCACCAAAAAGTAGTATTTCGCTAACTTTCTCTCTTCTTCATAGTTTTTCGATGAATCTCTTTTTTATTCTCAAACTCATGAACTAAAATACGAGTAAAATAAAGCTTTGTACCAAAAAGTTAATGGTGTGGCTTTTTTTTTTTTAGTTCTAAATACTCACATAAAAAGTAGTTTGAAATAAATTATCAACTTCAAATCCCAATTAACACAACATTGAATGATCAAATTGAAAAAAAAAATAGATGATCATAAGCATAAAAAAGGAGACCAAAGTTGACACTATATTTTTTATAGAAAAAAAGGCTTTGCTTTTTTATTTGTTTCAACTATGATCTCTTTATTTTCAATTTCTTGCAAACAACAAAATTGAATTTTTTTTTTTTTGTGAAATTGAGCATCGTCCCAATATCATACTGTTTTATTAAGAGCAAGATAACCATATAAAGACAAATAAAAATAAATTATGAACCTAAAATCTTAATCAATTCAACATCAATGGGTGGAATTGAAAGAAAATAAATTAATCATTGGATAAAAAGGACAAAAAAAGAAGTAAACATTGTGTGAATCCACAATATTTTTACTCAAAAACTATATTGTTTCAGTCGATCTCTTTTAGGTTTCTGGTAATATATTTATTTATTTATTTATTAGTTTTTTTTTTAAATAATGAATAGGTAAGTTATATCTAACTAATAATATAACACATTGCTTCCTACATCCACATATATTAAAAGACACTTACTATATCCATATTAGTAGTTATTAGTTTTTTTTTTAAATAATGAATAGGTAAGTTATATCTAACTAATAATATAACACATTGCTTCCTACATCCACATATATTAAAAAGACACTTACTATAGCCATATTAGTAGTTATTTAACTCGCATTTCGCTATGTTCAGAAAATTGTTTAGCAAAAAATTAAATTTGTATGCTTTTCAATTGCATTAAAAAAAAATCCTAATCATAAATGTATATAAAAAAAGTGTTGATGCGTTTATTTAATTCACTTTGCTACGAGTCAGATAATTTTTTTGAACACAAAAGAAAAAATATATAAATGTTGTTAATATTTTTTTAAAAATCAAGAGAAAATTATAATTATGAATAAAAAGTTGATGTTTACATATAATAAAAATAAAGTAAGGACCACATATATTCATAAATACAAAAAATAGTTGTTAACACATCGTGCCACATATAGGATCTTAAGTTAATTTTTAATGTAATAGAAAAATGGGACAATGTTTCAAGTGCATTTCATTGTATTGCGATTCTTTTAATTGAGAAATGTAAAAAACAAATCTTACAAAAATATGAACTAATAAACTAATAAAGAGTTGTTAATGCCAATCAAATTATAAAATAAAATGATACATAAATATGATGCTTAACCTTAACTTTCGTCTTCATACACACTTTTCTCCTTCTTCTTTTTTAAAAAAAAATCTTAAAGGTCACTTTTTCTTACCAAGAACAAATAATTCTTATTTTTATAAACACGTCATGAAAACAAAGTTTATTCATATAAAATATATAAAAAAACATATAGATGAATTGAAATAATTTTTTCTAGATATTAAATACATAAAGATAAGTAAAAAAGATAACCACTATTTTAAAAAAATAAACTAAATAAACAATCTAAATATTTAGAGAGAAAAGTATTAATTTAAATATAAAATTCAAAAATTCATTAAAAATACATAAAAAATATCAATTACAAAAACAAAATTAGAAATAAAAATAGAAATAAATCAAGTGCTTTTGGGCCTAGTAAGCGTGTCTGAAACTTCAACCTTTAAAAACAAGGGCATAAAGTTTAATCATGTGGGTGCTTATTGTTTAATGTTTGGGTTTGCTTCTCCTTTTTGCTCAAATTATTGGCTCTACGACTTGCTAGTTTCGAAACATTCAACTTTTTTTTTTTTATTAGTAGTTTTCCTAAGAAAAAGAAAGAGCAAACTCATAAATGGCAGTTAAATACTGGAGAAGTTTATTACAGGCAATGTTTTTAGATACTAAACATGCACAACGTTATAATAAAATTGATGTTTTGTTACTGAAAATCAATGAAAAAAAATGCTTGGTAAAATTGGAGAAGCTTTTTGAAAATTTGCTGGAAACCAATAATTAAAATGAAGTTTTTAAGTATTTCTCAATGCAAAAAACATTTTAAGACCACTTATCACCAAATAACTTTATAATTATACATCACACCACCTGATAGCCAATTCTAGTTATTCTCCATCTTCGTAGAAACATAGTCCTGTCTTTTTCCATATAGGGTGACGCACATGCATGTAAATAGAAGGGCTGCAATTAAACCAAATCAAGGGCCAAATTAAAAAAATTAGAAGTTTATTGATTAATTGATAGTCAAATTGCATGAATTCAAGATCATGGACCAATGTGAAAAAAATGGCCAACTTCAGAGCCGGCCATTGAATTTGACAGGGATGCAATTGAATTGATTTTTACAATCAAAATTGCAATTGAGGACTCAATTGAACAAATCACAAATTGAGGACCAATGGAAACTCTGACACCTTTTTGCCTCCTTTTCCTTTTAAATGAAACGACGCATTTTGTCCAAAACGGCACCGTTTCATGCATTGTTCACGTAAAAAAAAGACCCAAATGGTGCCGTTTTGAACGGCACTGTGGGTCTTATTCTTCTCGTGATACCCGGTTTTCGTCAACTTTTGAAAAAATACAAAAAAAAAAATTGAAAAAAGAAAAAAATATTTTTTGTGCATACGGCCAAGTGTCTCAAGGCTAAAAAATTATATTGTGTTTTTCATAAAAAAAAAAAACAATGTTTTAGCATGTATTTTGGCTTTAATAACCAATTTATTAAAGTCAAGAGAACATTGGTCAAAATTTCAAAAACAACAAAAATTTTATTTTGTTTGTCTTTTAGTATCTAAGGTACGACATTACAAGTAATATGTATTCCAGATATTAAATTTTTTTTCAGATCTAGAACGGTTATGTTTTACCACATTAAGATAAGAACCTCCTTATTAAGGAGAACTTTTCTTGAACCTTAGACAGACCAACAATTAGAAAATGCGTTAAGACCATAGTTTTTTTATCAGACAACAAAACAATGCAGCTTACCTTAGGTAGGGTGTATTTGGGGTGTTAATACCTTCCCTTTATGCAACCAGTCTCCATATCCCATCTCTAAGACTAGTTATGGTTCCTAGTAACCAAAATACTAGGTGGCGACTCCCATTTTTTTTCCCATGGAAAAGACAAGAATTCCTTATCTTACCATATTTTGGCTAGATAGACCTTACAATTTTTCTTTAAGGGTGGATGATTGCCGCGACGTCGCACATGTGCAACAACCGACAAGATTTTTTATGATGGATTGTTTCCATCCGTGAGTCCATCGGTATGAGTATCAATGGACTGTTGGTGTAAATACCAGAAGAAATTTGTCAGTAAAACTATTAAATATGGTAGTGTTGGTAGTCAGTCAAGTTGTCAGCCAAGTTCATGGTAACATGGGTCTGGAAACCATGCTAGATCCAAAAAACTTAAACTTGGTAGCCTGATAAGTTCAAGGTAACGTGGATATGATAAACATACCAGACTCAAAGTACTTGGGCTTAGCAGTCAGCTAAGCCCAATATAACGTACGTCTACCAAGCATGCCACACTCAAAGAACTTGGATTTGGCAGACAGCTAAGCCCAATGCAATATGGATCAATCAAGCATGTTAGACCCAAAAAACTTGAACTTGATAATCAACCAAGTCTAATGTAACGTAGGTTAGACAAATATATAAATTTATTTTCCTCACAATCTAAAATTGCAATAAGAAGTAGAAAATATGTTAAATTCGTGCTTTAGATTCCTACCTGAAAATGCCAAGACTTGAGACATTCTAGATTTTGTGATTTTTGCAATAGGTCTATTAGTGATCGACTGCACTAAAACTGTGCACTCCATGGATATGAGATCCACTACAATGACCTTGACCTCACAATCTACTAAATTCAGGGAAAAATGGATTATAATAATTAGAAAATTCCCTTAGAACAGGGAAAGAAATGTGGATCTTCTTAAAGTTCTTCCATCTCCAACAGTATAAAATAACCTTTGCAACAAAGTGCAACCTGAGAACATTCATTAGGTGGATAATTCATCCTGAAATGTGAGGCTTGATACTTGTAAAGGTTCAAGGGTTTGAGACATGTGTAAGCCATTGCTTCAGTTTTTATTTTCTAGCATGGCACGCTATTCGCAGTGGGTTAATATTATTATTTTTTAAAATATAAAAAAAATATTGAGTATGGAAAATATTTTAGTAGTGTTTTTAAACTTAACCAAATGAGTTAATTTTTAAACCTCTAATCAACTCTTTGTCAGACCCAAAGCACAAACCCATCAGCTTGGTCTAGTATCCAAGTAAGTTGGGGCTGACATGTTTGTTAAACCCAAGTAAATATGGGTTTGACACAACTTTTTGATTTTAAAAATAATAAAACAATATCAAAATTCCTCGTATAATTATAGAAAATTACACAAAAAAAGTGTGAAAGAATAAAAATACCCGGATATGCAAAGCTTATTTTTTTGTCTTTTTCAATGCTAAAGATGTATTTTAAGTATTTAACAGTTTGTGAATGTCAGGCCCAAGTATCTTGAGTTTCACAAGCATGCAAGGCCCATGCTACTTAGGTTTGGATAATAAAATAATACAAATAATACTAAAATTTCCCTCGTGATTACCAAAAATAGTGTGAAAGAATAAAAATATTGAAATAGCCTCACAACAAGGCCTTAATTTTTTCAACCAAAGGGCAAAATGATAATTAAACTTTATGTGAAAAGACAACATTAGCCCCATCTCATGTCTTCAGAGCTTGGAATATTCACCATGCAAGTCTAAAGTGGACCATGTCTTGGTCCATAGTACACTTGCACAGTATTGCGAGACCCAAGGCACTTAGGTCTAGTACCCAAAGAAGTTGGGTCTAGCATGTTTGCCAGACTTAAGTAAACATGGGTCTGGCGTAGATGAATTTTTGACTTTACAAATAATAAAATAATATCAACAAAAATACTTGTATATACAAAGCTTATTTTTTGTCCGTTCTAAGGCTAAAGATATATTTTAACTATATGTAAAACCAAATGACATTTTTTCAACCAAGGATTCCATTTTTTCAACCAAATGACAAAATAATAATTTAACTTTATGTAAAAAAACAATATGAGTCCCATCCCAAGCCTTCAAATCTTGGAAAATCCACTGTACAAATCTACAATGAATTGTGTCATAGTCCACACTATACTTGCATAGGGTTGCCAGACCTAAGGTGTTTAGGCCTGACAACCTTGCATGATTTGATAAACAACAAATAAAGAGAATAATTGTACACTTTAGTTGTCAGAAGAGAGAAAGAAAAAACACAAACAATCAATCATCGACGACAATCCAACCATTATCTATCTACACGCGCCACAACATGTGGAAGAGGGCATGGCTGCGCATCCAGTTAAATGGTGGATAGCCGGATTTGGCCACCAGGAAGTGTCATACATGTTAGAGAATAATATAAATCATATCCTGGGACCTCACTTAACAGTTTAAGCTATTGAGTTGAGATGATTCTTTTACATGGTATCAGAGCCTTGATGACCAAGCGGTCACAAGTTCGAGTCTCACCATCCCTATTTATTTTATAAAAATTAAACACATTGTAATGTTGGCCTATGCAAGTTTCAAGTCCAAAGAACTTGAAACTTGAGGGTGTGTGTTAGAGAATAATATAAATCATATCCTGGGACCTCACTTAACAGCTTAAGCTATTAGGTTGAGATGATTCTTTGACAATATGTGCCTCCTTAATGGTGTAGGTGCCGCCTATTCGTTAAAAAAGAAAAAAAAACAAAAAGAATATTTATCCACTTATGAAAAGATAAAAATTAAAAATAAAATTATTATTACAATTCATACTAAAATAGTGATTTTCCCATACAAGCTTTTGTTATAATAAATGCTGAATTTCAGGATCAGCACTGGACTTCTCCTGCGATGGTTGCCGCTTTACAGGCTACAATTAACACCCCTCAGTCTGATAGGTTAAATCAAATACTCAAGATGGCATCGTGGCTTCTCAATGTGTATTTCATTATATCATTGCGTGATGTCAGTGATTGTATGTTAATACTCTTCTTTCATGTGGATTAGCTTTTAGCTTTTGGAAAGAAGATTATAGTTTTACTTCTAAGCACGTGCTATCTAAGATTGTTCCTTTTCTTTGCAACTCTAATATGTTCATTGATTCCCCTGCTTATGTCCAATGTTATTAAACCCGGACCGGCCCATTTGGTCGACCCGAGACCCGGTCGACTCGGGACCTGGACCAATCAGGGCAACACAAAAGACCGGTGCAAGGAAAAAACCGGCCAGACCCGGGTGAGACCTGGAATATATATACTAACTCACCTGTCGGGAAATTTGGGAAAGAAAAAGGAAAGCTAAATCTTTACCCTAATTTCTTTCTTTGTAGTTTGAACAATCAAATTTAATTCTTCTGCTGATATCTTCTACTGGTAAGTGGTAACTTTGCTAGATTTCTCTTGTTTGTTTCTTTGAATATTCTAGCCCCTTACTAGATCTTATCATAATCTTGTAGAAGTTTGCAATCTGCACCTGTGATCCGAAAGAGAAGCTCGATTCCACTGTTATAAACCAGGTTCTTTCTGCTTTACAGTGTTTAAGTTTGCAATCACAGTCTTTTCTTACACTTGACAACAAGAAATTAGCCATGCCTGTGTTTAAGGAATTGTGGTTATTTTCACATGGATTTTGATTCATAAGAAACATTTGAACAGTCACTTGGATTTGTATTCCTCTCTTGGTTGGAATTCCCTTGTTTCTCATGCTGATTTCCTCTTCGCATAAGTTTTTTTTTTCCTTTCCATGCCACTCGCTGTTTGGTTCCTAAGAATTTTCTTTTAATTATTTTTTTGTTAGTGTCTTGCCGATTATCTAGTGGAAAAATTAGCTCACGGTTTTTTTATTTTTATTGAAATAAATACTTAAATAATGTCATTTTTCTTGTTGTTGTAATAATTGAAAGTTTTAAGTAGCCAAAAAGAGCATTCAGGGTCTCCTAATCAAATTAATGATGTACACTTATGTGCAGATTCTAGCTTTTATTAGTGAAACTTGATTCAATCTTCGAAATAAGAAAATAAATGTGTACATCTGTAGAGAAGGTTTGGTACTAGAGAGAAATGAGAATTGATTGGCTATATGCTGTTAAATGGGAATGAGTATAGGCAATTTTATTAATTCCCTTGTTCGGATTCTAGCTTTTTAGATAGTTGTTTCAACACAATCCTTTATTTAAATAAAATATACTTATATTGCTGGGTTGGCATGTTGTATTTATAAAAAGTATTTTCATGTTTTTTTTTTAAGATTCAAATCATGAATATTATCATGATGAATATAACCACCGGCTAACCAAGCTAAACCAATCAGGTTTGAACTTTGATGGGTATTGATAATTTTGTAAATGTAACTAATAATTAACCTTCTATAGTTGTCACATTACAGAGTAAATAAGAACTCTGGCAGCAAAGTAGAAGAAACATGTATATCCATAGATTAATTGTTCTGGAACTTCCACGCTACCTTTCTTCTTAAATATGCTGTCACATTACTAATTCAAGTTTTTTCATATGCATTGCATACTGCAAGTACCACTTCCAACACATGCAACCTTTTTATTCATCATGTTAGTTTGATTTGATTTACTATAGGTTTGTAAAATGGATTCTCAACATGGTAGCACTTCAAATAGCACTCCTTCAACTACTCAATCATCTAAACCTTCAATTTCCATATCAACATCAAGTGGTATAAGAGGAAAAATAGATTTGGCATGGGGTCATTGCAGAGAAGCTCCAGAACTTAGTGTGAGATGTCAGAAAACAAAATTAGTATGCTTATATTGTGCCAAAGTTTTTGCGAGTGGAGGCATTAATCGATTCAAGCAACATTTAGTTGGAAGTAAAGGAGAAGTGGAACAATGCTGCAAATGTCCTCCGGATGTTCGTCATCAAATGCTTCTGAATTTTCAGGGGAATGTTGAAAAGAAAAGGAGAGCTAGAGAAATGGAAGCAGATTTCAATCCATATAGCGCTAAACAAAGAGGGCATGAGGAGAGGATGATTAGGCAATTAGAGGATGATTGTAAAGGCGATGATGATGATAATGACGATGATGATGCTGAAGTTGATGGTAAGAAGCTAATGTTACCACCGAAAGTTGCCAATAAAGGAAAGAGTAAAATCACTGGTGTTGTTAAACAATCGTCTGTAAGTTGTGGAAAACAGAAAGAAAATATAACATTAGGGGCATATTTTATTCCAAGAACAACTTATGGTGCTCAAAAGTCTCTCCAAAGTTGTTGGAAAAACAAAGAAGCTATCGAACGATGTAATCTTGCTATAGCAAAATGGATGATTGATGCATGTGTACCATTCAATGCCGCAAACTCTGTTTACTATTAGCATGCTATAGATGGTATAACAGCCATGGGTCCTGGTTATAAAGGACCAAATTTCCATGGTCTTCGTGGTTATTACCTAGCAAAGGCGATTGATGAAGTGAAGATTTTTGTTGAGAGTTGTTGTAACCCATTTTTGGATCCCCACATAAAAAATAATAAAATACAAAAAAAATTAAAAAAATATATATTATCAAAAATATAACAGTGAAAAAAAATGCTAGAGCGCCCTAAAAATGCTCAAAAATTGATTGAGGATGTTCAAAAAATATAAAAATGAATTTTTGACAGTATATCATTGACTGATGAGAGCCCTGTTGACAAAGAAAATTCAATTTGAGGAAGAAAAGTCCAAAATCAGAAGTTTATGGACTCAATTAAATTTTATTGAAGGTTTATTTGAATTTATGAAGAGTTTAATTTTAAGAAAATTGATTTTTTGAGTTAATTTGGGCTTTAATTGGAAGAAATTAAAGTTCTGGGGTCAAATTATAATTTTTAGAAGTTAATTTGGTCAAATCAGGGGCTTAATTGCATAAATATTGAAGTTTAATGACCAATTAGGGACTTAATTGACGAAATCCGAGACCAGGGACCAAACTGCAAAACGCGCGCAAATTGAAGGCCTTCTTTGAAATCTGATGCATTTTGGCGCCTTTTTCTTTTAAATAAAACGACGTGTTTTGACCAAAACGGCGCCGTTTCATGCACTGTTTAAAAAAAAAAAGGAAAACGCAAAACGGTGCCGTTTTGAAACGATACCATCGTCTTCTTCCCTGCGCACACAGAGAACAGGGGAGAAAAAGATTTTTTCTTCTCCACTTTTCGCCTACTTTCTTTCCCATTGTTTTGCGCAAAAAGACACCCACCATGGATACCCACTTGCCTGGCGTTGTTATCCGTTGAAGGTAGTGGAGGGGGCAGCCAACAGTAGCCGCCCCAACATGTTTCGCCCTCCCCTGTTTTTCTATAAATACAGGGGAGGGCTGCTGAAAAAAAAAGAAGAAAAAGAGACCGAGGGATAGAAGGGAGAAGACCGAGAGAAGAGAGGAGAGGGAGAGAAGGAAAACCGCCGGCCACCGTGCCTCCGCCACCATCGCCACCGTGTCTACGCCGCCAGCAGCACCGCCACGACGTCACCACAGGTAATCTCTCGCCGCCCCGTCTCCTTCGCCGTTTGCCATCCTCCGTTTTTCATTTGCATGCAGAACGTGAATTAATTCACGTTCTGCAGCTGAAGGAAGGCTGGTTACTGTGCTCATGCACAGTAACTAGCGGTGATGGGTTGGGCTTGAGGCCAGCCCATGGATTTTGGGTCGGATTTGGCCCAGCCCATTGAAATGGGCCAGGTCCGGCCCATTTCAATTTTATTAATTTTTTTAAAAAAAAAATTTAGAATTTTTACAATTTGTTTAGCACTTTTTTTTTTTTTTATCAATTTTGCTTAATATCTGTCTGTATTTTACATCGTAAAAATATAAATCCGGTATTAAAATACCCGGTTTTCGTCCCGAGGCACTGTTCACACGGCACTGTTCACACATGTATTTGGGCCTGACCCGGCTCATGCAGAAAGAAAAAAATAAAAAATATTTGTTTCACATTTTATAATTTTTCCGTGTAGTTTTTATGTCATTTTGATTAATATCGGGTAGTATTTTTATGTCGTAAAATACAAATCCGGTATTGAAATACCCGGTTTTTGACTTTCAAGAATACAAAAACTAATTAAAAAAAAAGAGAAAAAAATGTTTTTGTGCATACGGCCAAGTGTCTCAAATCTAAAAATCATATCGTATTTTTCATATGTCAAAAAAACAATATTTTAGCATGCATTTTGGCTTTAATAACCAGTTTATTAAAGTCAAGAGAACATTGACCAAAATCTCAAAAAACAACAAAAATATTATTTTGTTTGATTTTAGTATCAGGGATTATGAATTTATACGTAAATCGTATTCCTGATATTTTTTTTAAAAAAAATATTTTCTTTTGACGACTTCGAATAATTAGTTTTTTACCCGATAAAAATAAGGATCTCCTTACAGAGGAGGACTTTTCTTAAACCGTAAACAAACCAACAAATAAAAAACCACAACACGATTTTAGATTTTATCAGACATTAAAACAATGCAGCCTACCTTAGGTAGGGCGTAGTTGGGGTGCTAATACCTTCCTATTACGCAACCAGTCTCCGTACCCGATCTCTAAAGACCAGTTAAGGTTCCTAGTAACCAAAATACTAGGTGGCGACTCCCAGTCCATATTTTCACTTGTAGAGACAAGAATTTTCTTGTCTCTCCCCATTTTCCAGGAATAAATATTCCGATTTTTCCATGAGGGTGGACGATCGCCGCGCCGCCGCACACGTGCGACAATACTTATCGAGAAACTTGGAAGAAGACCGGTGGCACATTAATGGCTGATGGATGGACAGATCAAAAGAGGAGAACTTTAATTAATTTCTTAGTATATTGCCTAAAGGAACAACTTTTTAAAAAAACAGTAGATGCATCAGAGGCCTCAAAGACTGCTGTGTTGTTGCATAAATTGTTTAGAGAGGTTGTTTTATTTGTTGGGCCTGCAAATATTATGCATATGGTGACTGATAATGCTTCTAATTATGTTGCTGCTTACAAGTTGTTGGTGGAAGAATTTCCTTCAATATTTTGGTCTCCATGTGCTGCTCATTGCATCAACCTCATACTCCAAGATGTTGGTAAGCTACAGTTAGTTTGTTATGTTGTTGATCATGCTTCTAGTATTACAAAGTATATTTATAATCATTGTTATCCATTATATTTGATGAGGAAGTTCATTGGAGGGAAAGAAATACTTCGACCTGCTCCTACTCGCTTTGCTACTAATTTCATAACTTTGCAAAGCATTTTAGTACACAAAGATAATTTGAGCGCTATGGTGACATCTAGAGAATGGGTCTCCTCTGCTTATGCTAAAGATAGCAAAGGAAAAAGGTTTGTTGATAGTGTATTGAACTCTACATTTTGGGAAGAAAGTGCATCAATTGTACTAATGACCGAACCATTGGTTCGAGTTCTACGAATTGTTGATAGTGATGATAGACCTACTATGGGATATTTATATGAGGCTATCCATTCTGCAAAGGAAGAAATGGTGAGGAGATTTCAAAAGAAAATAACTAAGGTGTAACCTTTCATAGACATCATTAACAATAGATGGGATGAACAATTGTATAGGAAGCTTTATGTAGTGGGATGTTGTTAAGAAGTATGCAAATGGAAATGCAATTCTGCTAAGCAAGCTTGTCGCACGTCAAAAAAAATCTGCGCGCTACATCGGCTGGCGATTTTTATCGTTGTTGCGTTTGCTTTGAATTTGTTGCGATTTTTTCCTTTGCTATCTTTAGAAAAAAAAAACACACACACAACTTTCTTTTTATTATTTATTTTTTCTTTTCTTTTCTTTTCTTTTCTTTTTTTCTTTTACATCCACAATACAAATACAAATTCAAAACAAAATAAATAAAAATTACATTAACTAATTTAAAATTTACAAAATAGTCCTTAAAAACTCCAGAAATTGCATAGAAGGACTTCTGGGGATGCATGAATGGTTGCGACACATCTTCCCACGCGCCCCCGCGAAAAAAAGCAGGGGATCAGTCACGACTTCCTCTCTTCTTCCCATCCTCACCGGCGATGATGTTGTGACCTGAAAAATAACAAAAAAACGTAACAACACAATCAATTCTCTTCTTCTTAGATCTGTTTAGATCTGCTTCTCTCTCCTTCTTCCTCAATTGCAGATCTGTTGAGGAGTGTTGGGTGGCTCGCCGGGAAGTTTTTTTGCCCGTTGCTCCTGTCTCCTTCCCCGATGGCAGATCGGGCGGCGACGCTGTCATTCGTGGGCACCGTTGAAGGCTGTTGTTCGGGTGGTTGCTGCTGGTGAAGATGGGAGCCGCTGTTGAAGGAGGCCGATCTGTGATGTCGGCCAGGTGAGGGAGAGAAGGATGGCGCTGCTGGTGCCACCGCTGGGGAAACGGTTGGAGGAGGGGAGCTTGTCTTGCTGTTGGCTGGAGAAGGAATCGACTGCTTGGTGAGAGTTCGTCGGCCGGTTGCTGCCGATGAGACCAGAGGAGAAGAAGGCGAGAGGAGAAGCAGGCGGCCGGCAAAAGGGGAGAGCGATGGTGGATGGCGCTGTGGGGATGATGGGGACGGCTCTATGGTGGAGGAGCTCGGCTGCTGTTGTTGTTTCACCGGCGGTGGAAGGGTTGAGGGAAAAGAACCGAGAGAGAAGATGGATGATGGAGGGAAAAGGGAGGCTGGTTCGGTTTTCCAAGGGAAGGAGGGTGCCCGGTTTTGATTTGTTGTGTCTGAGGGGGGAGTGAGCGGCTGGAGAGAAAAAACAAAGGGTGGGGGGTCGCCCTCTTTTTTTGGGTAGAGATAAGTTTAGGTTTAGGGTTTTGTTGTGATTCTCCTGATATTTCAAAATTGCCCCCCCTCCTTAAAAAATCAGTGTAGCATGGTATTTATAGGAAACTTTTTGCTAAGTTTTCAAAACTAGTCCCTCGACTTTTCCTTTCCTTCTCTTTTCCTCTTTTTTTTTTTGTAAATTTTGATTTTTCTTATTTTTTGTATTTTTTTGAAAACGAGCAATATCAACGTCGACTCAATGAAGAAAATCAATGATTAAAAATGACGCGTGAAAAGTCGAACGCGTTTGAAAATCTTTTGAAAATTTAAATTCTTTTTTGAGACGACGCTGAAAATGCTAAAATGACGAGAATATATAAAAAAACATATTTTTTTGGATTTTCATTGTTTTTCTCTATTTTTGGAATTTTTTGAAAATATATCAAAAACATGGGTCAAAAATTGGGTAGCAACAGATGCCCCCTCTTTACAATGCTTACAAAGCAAAAATCCTCAATGTTTTGCATAGTAAGCTTTGTAAAGAAAAACTTGTATTTCTGTTTGCTCAATATCCACTTCATCTAAAAACCTTACTCTGTTCTTCTTTATTTTTTTTTTGTCTTTCTCTCTTTCTCTCTTTTTTTTTTCATTATCCTGAGATCCCATCTGGCGACCTCTTTAAACCAAAAAAGAAACAAAAAAAGGAATGTGTAACTCGGTTAACCTGAAATCCCATCTGGCGATTCCCTTTAACCAAAGCTACATGAGATCCCATCTGACGACCTCATTCAACTGGAACGAAAGTATGTGTAACTCGGTTAACCTGAAATCCCATCTGGCGATTCCCTTTAACCAAAGCTACATGAGATCCCATCTGGCGACCTCATTCAACTGGAACGAAAATATGTGTAACTCGGTTACCCTGAAATCCCATCTGGCGATTCCCTTTAACCAAAGCTATATGAGATCCCATCTGGCGACCTCATTCAATTGGAACAAAAAATATGTGCAGCTCGGTCAACCTGAAATCCCATCTGGCGATTCCCTTTAACCAAAGCCACATGAGATCTCATCTGGCGACCTCATTTAAACAAAACAAAAGAATGTGTAAAAAACGGTCTCATTGTAATGGGTGACCAACCCAGGTGGAAAGAATATGAAATGTGGTCTCATTGTAATGGGTGACCTACCCATGTGGAAAGAATATGAAAAGCGGTCTCGTTGTGATGGGCGACTTACCCAAAATGAAAAGAATGTGAAGTGCGGTCTCATTGTAATGGGTGACCTACCCAATATGGAAAAGATGGTCTCATTATGACGGGTGACCTACCCAAGTGGAAAAGATGGACTCATTATGACGGGTGACCTACCCAAGTGGAAAAGTAGAAGAGTGGTCTCATTCTTATGGGTGACCTACATAGGGGGAAGAATGACCTCATTATAATGGGAGACCTACCTAGGTAAAAAAAAAAGATGGAGAATGGTCTCATTCTAATGGGTGACCTGCCTAGAGAAAAAATTGTCTCATTGTGATGGGTGACCTACCCAAGTGGAAAAGAGGAAGAGTGGTCTCATTCTTATGGGTGACCTACCCAGGGGAAAGAATGGTCTCATTGTAATGGGTGACCTACCCAAATAAAAACATGGAGAATGGTCTCATTCTAATGGGTGACCTACCCAGAAAAAAAAATGATGGTCTCATTGTGATGGGTGACCTACCCAAGTGGAAAAGAGGAAGAGTGGTCTCATTCTTATGGGTGACCTACCCAGGGGAAAGAATGGTCTCATTGTAATGGGTGACCTACCCAAATAAAAACATGGAGAATGGTCTCATTCTAATGGGTGACCTACCCAGAAAAAAAAAATGATGGTCTCATTGTGATGGGTGACCTACCCAAGTGGAAAAGAGGAAGAGTGGTCTCATTCTTATGGGTGACCTACCCAGGGGAAAGAATGGTCTCATTGTAATGGGTGACCTACCCAAATAAAAACATGGAGAATGGTCTCATTCTAATGGGTGACCTACCCAGAAAAAAAAAAAAATGATGGTCTCATTGTGATGGGTGACCTACCGAAGTGGAAAAGAGGAAGAGTGGTCTCATTCTTATGGGTGACCTACCCAGGGGAAATAATGGTCTCATTGTAATGGGTGACCTACCCAAATAAAAAACATGGAGAATGGTCTCATTCTAATGGGTGACCTACCCAGAAAAAAAATGATGGTCTCATTGTGATGGGTGACCTACCCAAGTGGAAAAGAGGAAGAGTGGTCTCATTCTTATGGGTGACCTACCCAGGGGAAAGAATGGTCTCATTGTAATGGGTGACCTACCCAAAAAAAATGTTGGTCTCATTGTAATGGGTGACCTACCCAAGAAAAAGGAAAGAGCGGTCTCATTATAATGGGTGACCTACCCAGGTGGAAAAATGGGAAAAACAGTCTTATTATGATGGGTGACCTACCCAGATGGAAAAAATATGAAGTGTGGTCTCATTGTAAATGGGTGACCAACCCAAGTGGAAGATGTGATATGACATGTCACATGTCAAAAAAATCCGTGCGCGGCATCGGCTGTCGATTTTTCTTTGTTTGTTGCATTTGCTTTCAATTCATTCGTTGGAGTCGCCACCTAGTAATTCATTGAGGGCTACTAGGAAACCTGATGTACTGGTCTTGTCAGAGATCGCGGGTAAGGGACTGGTTGTGGTTAGGGAAGGTATTAGCAACCCTAACGCACCCTATATGAGGTAAGCTGCTTTGTGTTCTGATGTGATTTGAAAATTTAAAATATTAAATAAATTCTAAGGCTTGAATAAATCAGTTATTAAATCCCCGAATATATGTAGAAACTTGTTCTTATATTTTCGTGGAAAATACAACTTGATTTTATTTGTCCTTGAGATATTTAACCATATTTAAATTAACAATTAATTCTTTTTGTCCTTTTTTTTATAATTCAATAACATAAAAAAAAAAAAACAAACACACACACAACTTTCTTTTTATTATTTATTTTTTCTTTTCTTTTACATCACATTACAAATTACAAATTCAAAACAAAAAAAACAAAAAGTACATTAAAATTACAATAAGGGCCTCAAAACCATCTGAAATTACATGAATGCCCCTCTGCAAGCCGGAACAGTGTTGAGCAAGGTTTTTGGCTGCGGGAACAGTGGCGGCACGTGGACCTCACGCACCGCCGCCACTGGCAGCGCGTGGGCTCACGCGCCGCCCCGAAATCTAGGCGGCGTGAGGGGGCTGTAATGGCTTCCTCCTCTCTTCAATCTCCTGTTGTCCGTCACCTGCAAATCCAAACAACACAGCGATTCTCATTCTCCTTTTTAGATCTGGCAGCTGTGGGAGACGAGGAACTGGTTCGGTCGGCGGGCAGAGGTTGTTTCTGTGGCGCCGCTGTGTGAGGGCTGCTGCCGGAGGAAGACGACACTGCTGTACGGGGAGGGGTCGTTGTTACTGGTAGAAGGAGCTGGGTCTGCTGGATCTTTGGATGGCGCTACTGCAGAGACGCCGCTGGTTCGCCCAAATGACGGGCGGCTGGAGACGATGGAGATCGTGGCCGAGAGAGAGAAGCCGGTCGGAGCTGAGGAGCGGTGGCTTCGGTGGGTGCTAGGTTTCATCTTCTTCTCCTCTGCTTTGAGTGGCAGATCGGGCGGTTGCTCTGTGGATGTTGAAGTTGTTGCTCGGTGGCCGGTTGAAGGCAGTGGAGAGGGCGGTCCGTTCACAGTGGCTGAGAGGGAGGATCGGCGCTGCTGGTTTGAGGGGAGAAGACTGGGCTGTGGGAGAAGAAAGGAAAAGGAGAGCTGCGGTGGAGAGGCAGAGAGGGCTGGAAAAAAAAAAAACAGGAGAGAACTGTGATGGAGGGGGTTGAGCTTCGTCCGGGTTGCTGCTGTTTGGGGGAGGTTGAGAGTGAGGGACGAGAGACCGAGGGGGCAGCGGCGGCTCAAGGTGTGGAGAAAAAGTGCCAACCGGGGGTGGCTGTGTTTGGGTTTTTAGGGTTTATGTTTTTTTTCTGATGTTTCAAAATTGCCCCCCATGCAAGGTTGTTAAAATTGCGATTTTAACTCGACACGAAAAGCCGTTTACAAACTCGGATCGTAAAAACGGATCGTAAAATCGTAAGTAATTTTAAAATACATTAAAAAAAATTCATGCTTCAAATAAAAATTCATACATAGTTCAAGCCGTCAAATAAAAATTCATATATAGTTCAAGCATCTTAAAATACATTATTCAAATAAAATTTGAGAGTCAATTGGTCAAAAATTGAAGAATTAATAACTTTGAGAATTTAATTAAAATTTGGATTAGTTTAATTAATCAATTCATGAGCTTAATTAAGGAATTGATGAGTTTGAGGACTTAATTAAACTTTAATTTAATTAATTAAAGGAATTGAGGGTTCAATTGAAGAAACACCAAAAAGCAAGAACAAGAACAAGAACAAGGAGAAAACCCCAGTATAAAAGAGCGGTTGTGAAGCCGAAGAGCATTAAAGAGGCATAAAAGAGCGGTTGAGAGATTTCGGATACCAGAGATTCAGACATGCCCACCAGCGCCGAGGAAGCAAAGGATGATATCGATTTGCTCTTTGCAGAGGAGACCAATTGCTTTCTGTGCTCCTCCAGATTTAGAGCTCTTCTTCTTCTATGCACTTCAAGTCTGAAATGTTTGTTCATGTCGTATGATCAAGATCATTTGAATAATTTCAAGAGGCGATCCCTAGTGTTTATTACTTCCATCTAGTCACAGATCATAGCCTGTTCTTTTCAATTTCATTGTTGAAGTACGTATAGTGTGATAGCTTGTCAATTAGCTTTACCTTCTCCATCTTGTTTGCTTGCTAATTTTTATAGCTGAAGTGAAGAGTGAAGACAGTGCAAGAAAAAAGTGAAGACAGTCCGTGACTGTGCAAGAAAAATCCAATAGGCTTCTAACAGCTGGACATGAGGGGGAAATTTTGTTTCAGCGCCTAATTTTGTCAAAATCATAAAATCGGTCCTGAAATTGCGATTTTGCGCGATTTCATCCGTTTTTTGCGATTTCACCTGATTTCAACCCGATTTTATCCATTTTCGATTTTATCCGTAATACATGTTTTGACTCGTAAAATTGTATGATTTTATGAGTAAAAACGCGATTTTAACAACCATGCCCCCATGTATCAAAATTGCCCCCCCTTGAATGTGTTGAGGAAACCAGTATTTATAGGTGGAAATATTGCTAGGTTTTCAAATTGGTCCCTCAATTTCTTTCTTTTTGTAAATTTGATTTTTTTCTTAATTTTTTTGTATTTTTTTGAAAACGAGCAATATCAACGTCGACTCGATGAGGAAAATCAATGATTTTAAAAATGACGCGTGAAAAGTCGAACACGTTTGAAAATCCAATGTCTTTGCCAAAGATAGACATTCCTTTGTCATGTGGGTTTATTTACCAGCACTGCCAGATTCCAGACTTAGTGTCCCGGACTTCGACAAATTACATGCAACCACCGTGGTATAATTCAAACCAAATGTGAATATCATGGAGGGTTCCCGGACCATTTCAGTTGAACAGACACAAGAGTTTCAAGAATCGAGCTGAGTTTGTGAAAGATGATGTCATCAATCATTTTCAGAATGACAAGTGATCGGAAGTGCTTGGCCGAACATAGATATAGCCAGAACAACTAATTCAAGAATGGTGATGAACTGCCAATCATATTGTTATGGTATTTTGCATTTTTGTTTTGATATCACATCTCATCCTTCAACGAAACATGCCTTGCTTTTGTCTCTTTGTTGTTTTGGAATCAATAGATGTTTAACAATTTTTTTTTGGACAAAGTATTTTGATCAAACTCCAACATGCGATAAAGGTTAATCAATCTTGAAGATTAAAAGTGTTTTGATTACAGAAATGACTTGATGCTTGTTGAAATGACATGAGGTGACCAAAAAAATTTTAAGCTCACATATAAAATTGAACCACACATCATCTAGCTAAGTTTTAGCAGTATGCATAATGACATGTAGTGGTTTCGGTAGCTATGGACTCGTGAATCATTGACTCTTACAAGTCCAAATCATTACACTAGATGAGGTCAAAATTTATCGGTTTTTAACTAACCTTGCTTGAAATGAGAAAAGGCCATCTTTGTTATCCTTTCACGTTTCTTGAAATATGATCCCTTGCAATCCCATTTTGAGCCTAGTGAAATATTTTCTTTAAAAAAAAAACCCTGACTAGGATCATACCCCACACTAGGGGCAAATGAGAGATATTTTGAAGACATTGATGTAATTAATGGATAAAGGGGAGGGCTTAGAACAAAAGTCTAATGTTTGAGAGAGCGTGAGAAGAAAACACATAGACTGGGGGCATATAAGAAAATTTTGAGGAAGGCTATAAGTTGAAATTGCCTTCACTTAAAGACAAGTTAAAGATAAAGGGAGGAGAATGCCTATCAATTCTAAGAGAGGCAAGACAGTTTTCAATTGAGAAAAGACAGCAAATGCCAAAAGTTAACACTAGAAAAATCGATGTTGTGTCTAGGATAAAGCCTCTAATGTCTTCAAAAAAAAATTTTAGATTGGTTATTCATCAAAGAAAAAGTTGGATTTGCATTATGACCTATGTTAATAGAATTCTGATATTTGAGATTAACAAGGTTATATGTCACTTTCTCTACAATGATGACAAGAGAAAGAGAATCGATGAATAGTTAATGTTGATCCTAAGTCGTTGAAACCCTCAAACACCTTTTGAGCCTTTGAAATTCTTTTCTTTCATAGCCATAAACCATAGCCTGCATTACGTGCTTTTAAAAGCCCTTTTTAATCAAGCAAGCAACTTGAACCGATAAATGGCGCTCTCGAAACTAGAAGAGCTTTTCTATAAAGGTCGGGACTTCATGAATTAAGCTACTAGTTATTATGCATGTTGATAAAATAATTGCTAAGAAAAGAAACAACCTTTCTTGATAAAGCCTGAGCATCTTGTTTTTGAAATTCATAAAAATATCACCTCATCATAGACCATCAAAAGATATACCCAAAATCAGAGTTTAAAGTGGACACAAAGAACAATGGGAAAGACCATTTTAATCTTACAACGGGTCGATTTCTATTTTCAAAATACAAGACAATCGAAGGACTACGTTGAATGACGTGTGTTGGGTCTTTGACCAAAGAAGCTTGAATTTCAAAAATACTTTTCAAAAACTGATATCTCTCTGATTTCATCTCAACAACTAGACTTTGAATAAACATGATCTTTGAAATATGAGATTTGATTCCAGAACAAGAAAGATTTCCAACAAGAACATCAATTGAGTTTGCAAAATCCTTACAAAAATGACATCAATTTCCCGACACTCCTTGAAATGTTGACCACCTAGGGGCAATACAGTGGACCCTTAGAAGAAAAATAAACAACATTCTAATCAACTGGGGGCAAAGAAAGAATCAGATGATGAGTCGTCAAAGTTCATCAAAGTTATGTTCAACATCTGACAATGACAAGAAAAAACCTTCTTGAGTATAATCCGATGAACAAACCTCCAGATCATATTGGGGGCAATGTAGTTCAAAGACGATGATTGATCTAGTGCACTTCAGCAACAATTGATGAGCAACGTTGCACTAGAAGGATATTTTCATATCTTCATCTTGGTTTATCATCTTCAACATGGTTATGACTTTTGAACGATGTTATCACATAGGCATGTGCATGAATGCTAGAAGGATGCACCCACCAAGACTGACTGTGGGACCATTTGTTTTGGAGCTCAAATGCATACTTCACCGCATGAATATGGGTGATAACATGAACATCATTGATGATGCCAATACATTTCTTTTTAAGATCTGATTAGATGGGTGAGAAGAACTTTTTGAGGAAAACATTGAGCTTACAACGATGAGCCTTTCCCTGCAAAGTATGACATGCATGTTGGAATGACGTGGCAATTCCATGATTATGGACGACTACATATACTTGAAGGGTGTTTCAGCCGAAGGCAAGTTCATGATCGATTAACAATCTTGATGGGGTGTTGGCATGATGCACAGAATCAATCAAAGGATAATTCTCAGAAGAATTCGAGAGAAAATCCTTCATAATGAATCAAGCAGCACCACACTTGGGGGCAGGGTCCAGCTTGATGAACGATGCAAGCAGTAATTGTTGAAGACAGCCAGGGATGGGCACTGCATTTACAGCTGAGTGGATGGTTAGCACATGAATGAGCCAATGCATCGGAAGAACAAAGAAAGCTTTGGGATACAAACAAGGGCACCCTATGACGATGGAGCATCAAAGAGGGGGGGACCTATATTTCAAATCAGGTAAGGATACATGCATATCATCTAACCTCAAAAAAAAAAAAATCATTTGCACATATTTTTGAATTGTTACAGGAAAATCCTTAATGAGGTCCAGCAAGATGGTGGAAAAAAGAAGAAGCATTGTGGTGATAATAATAAAGAACCGATTTTGGTCATGGAATAAAAAGAAGATAGGATGAACCTTACCATTAGGAAAATCCCAAAGAAATGGAAAGATCAACCTTGTAATCGGGAAGCCTCGAGTTTTCAACCCTTGCAGTCAGGAAACACCGAGTTTTCAAACCCTATGATCGGGAATTATAAGGAAGCACCAAGTTTTCCAGCCCTTCTTCTGTCATCCCCTCAAGACTTCGCCAGGTAAGTCCTATTTTTCACACTTGTCATGTTGCTACCCATTTTTTGACCCATGTTTTTGATATATTTTCAAAACAATCCAAAAATAGAGAAAAACAAAGAAAATCCAAAAAAATATGTTTTTTAATATATTTTTGTCATTTTAGCATTTTCAACGTCGTCTAAAAAACTGAGGTTTCTCAAATCGAGAGTCATCTTCTGATTCAACTCTCTTCACGGTTCTGGAATCCATAACAAAACCTTCAATCCTTCACTTCTTCATAGCTCGCTCAATTCTTTCAATGATCTTCACAACATCATGTCAATCTTCCAATGTTGTTGTGGTTGGTTGAGGGTTATTGGAAAACTTCCACAAGCTAGGTAATCTTGGTAGCGCACAACACCACCGCTACCCGCACGTGGAATCATGCCTTATCTCTTCTATGGGAGAAAATGATGGACATGAATCTCCTCTATTTCTTCTTCAATTCCTCTCGAACAGTGCAGCAAACAAGCACCAATAGAGGGAGTTCTGCTCTTTGGAAGTTTCAGTCTTCTTCATGTTTTTCAGTCTAGGCATGTCTCTTCTCTCTACTTTTGCGCTTTAATACTGACACTGTTGGAGGAAAATCATAGATGATTTGAAACTACTGTATTCCTTCTTGGATTTCCCACTTGCGGATCCACAAACAGATTCCTGTTGAGAGAGCTCTGCTACGTTGAAGTTTGATGTCTGCTCATATTTTCAGACCAGGTCTGACTCTTCTGCCTACTACAATGTTTTGCTGGTACCACTGGTGGGAAAACGTTTCAAAGCATATGTAATTAATACATCCCCTTTTGCATTTCCCATTGGCAGATCCACAAATAAATCTCTACAGAGAGAGCTTTACCACGTAGAAGTTCAGTGTCTAATCATGGTTTTTTCATACCAACATCTTGTGCTGCTGAACTGGAATTGAGCTCATAATTGGGGTAACTTCAAAGAAGACTAATGCACCATGTATAAGAGGCTAGTAGTCGTTTGGTTCCATTAGATGATGTGGAGGCGATGAACACTTAACAGTGCAACTGGACAAGAACCAGAGTTGTCATTAGTTGATGACTGAAGGCATTGTTGTTGTTGTTCATGACTGAAAAGGAGAGGTACAACTTCAATTGGACGTGAAGAAACAGTGTTCCCACAGAACACTGTGCATACATTCTCTTTCCATTTGATGCTCAACCCTTGTTCGAGCAGATCTGAGTCTAGCTACTTCACCTTTGATGCTCTCAACCTTAATATGATAATGAGCTTCTATCTGACACCTTTCTTCACTTACATCATCTTTCTTCAATCACGTGCAGCACAGCTTGTGCGGGGGACCTACCTTTCAACCTGGTAGATGCACGATAAATGTATGAATATGTAATCTATATGACGAACTCGCCCTTCGAGGGGTGACATATGGTCGCAACTCTTGTATGATGAAACAAGAATGTTGATTCTTGCACAAATTCTACAATGAAAATTTTCTGAGCGACAGTCATTGTGTCACCCATAAGTCTTGAATTCAAGATACTTCAAGAAGGGCTTGCTCGGATGCAAAACAATATATACGGAGCATACATCCTAAAAGCAGGTTCTAATCTTTTTAAGTGAGACAAAAGGTAGGTTTACTACTTGGTCTCTAAAAAGGGTCTCTCGTTGTCCCAGTGATCACTCTCTTGAAGGCAATATAGGGGCTAGTAGGCAATGAGATGGCACGTGTCCAACTATTACCAGTCTAAGCACTCAACGAAGAGTTTAGGTTTACACAAACTTAAACCTTGACTCAAAGTCATAAGGTAAGCTGCTAGTCCCCCTCCTAACTTGAAGCTTGTGTGTGCTTTAAAAAATTACAAGTGATGCATGAGACAACTCTATAAAATGCATGGAAATAAATATGAACAAAAAGATAAAAATGCAAAAACTTAAACACATCAAATACACAAATCTTAGTCCAATAATGTCAGAAACAGTACCTTCCCCAGTGGAGTCGCCATTCAAAAAAAATCCACGCGCAGCATCGGTTGGCGATTTTTCTCGTTGTTGCGTTTGCTTTGAATTCGTTCGTTGGAGTTGCCACCTAGTAATTCATTAAGGGCTACTAGGAAACCTGATGTAATGGTCTTATCAGAGATTGCGGGTAAGGGACTGGTTGTGGTTAGGGAAGGTATTAGCACCCCTAACGCACCCTACCTGAGGTAAGCTACTTTGTGTTCTGATGTGATTTGAAAATTTAAAATATTAATTAAATTCTTAGGCTTGAATAAATCAGTTATTAAATCCCCAAATATATGTAGAAACTTGTTCTTACATTTTCGTGGAAAATACAACTTGATTTTATTTGTCCTTGAGATATTTAACCATATTTAAATTAACAATTAATTCTTTTTATCCTTTTTTTTATAATTCAATAACATAAAAAAAAAAACAAACACACACACAACTTTCTTTTTATTATTTATTTTTTTCTTTTCTTTTCTTTTCTTTTCGTTTTTTCTTTTACATCCACAATACAAATACAAATTCAAAACAAAATAAATAAAAATTACATTAATTAATTTAAAATTTACAAAATAGTCCTTAAAAACTCCAGAAATTGCAAGGAAGGACTTCTGGGGCTGCATGAACAGTGGCAACACATCTTCAAACGCGCCCCCGCCACTGTTCATGCAGGCGATCAGTCACGACTTCCTCTCTTCTTCCCCTCCTCACCGGCGATGATGCTGTGACCTGAAACATAACAAAAAAACGCAACAACACAATCAATTCTCTTCTTCTTAGATCTGTTTAGATCTGCTTCTCTCTCCTTCGTCCTCAGTCGCAGATCTGTTGAGGAGTGTTGGGTGGCTTGCCAGGAAGTTTTTCTGCCCGTTGCTCATATCTCCTTCCTCGATGGCAGATCGGGCGGCGACGTTGAAGGCTGTTGTTCGGGTGGTTGCTGCTGGTGAAGATGGGAGCCGCTGTTGAAGGAGGCCGATCTGTGATGTCGGCCAGGTGAGGGAGAGAAGGACCGCGCTGCTGCTGCCACCGCTAGGGAAACGGCTGGAGGAGGGGAGCTTGTCTCGCTACCAGCTGGAGAAGGAATCGACTGCTTGGTGAGAGTTTGTTGGCCGGTTGCTGCCGATGAGACCAGAGGAGAAGAAGGTGAGAGGAGAAGCCAGCGGCCGGCGATAGGGGAGAGCAATGGTGGACGGCGCTGTGGGGATGATGGGGACGGCTCTGTGGTGGAGGAGCTCAACTGTTGTTGTTGTTTCACCGGCGGTGGAAGGGTTGAGGGAAAAGAACCGAGAGAGAAGATGGATGATGGAGGGGAAAGGGAGGCTGGTTCGGTTTTCCAAGGGAAGGAGGGTGGCCGGTTTTGATTTGTTGTGTCTGAGGGGGGAGTGAGCGGCTGGAGAGAAAAAACAAAGGGTGGGGGGCCGCCCTCTTTTTTTGGGTAGAGATAAGTTTAGGTTTAGGGTTTTGTTGTGATTCTCCTGATATTTCAAAATTGCCCCCCTCCTTAAAAAATCAGTGTAGCATGGTATTTATAGGAAAATTTTTGCTAAGTTTTCAAAACTAGTCCCTCGACTTTTCCTTTCCTTCTCTTTTCTTCTTTTTTTTTGTAAATTTTTATTTTTCTTATTTTTTGTATTTTTTTTGAAAACGAGCAATATCAACGTCGACTCAATGAGGGAAATCAATGATTAAAAATGACGCGTGAAAAGTCGAACGCGTTTGAAAATCTTTTGAAAATTTAAATTCTTTTTTTAGACGAAGCTGAAAATGCTAAAATGACGAGAATATATAAAAAAACATATTTTTTTGGATTTTCATTGTTTTTCTCTATTTTTGGAATTTTTTGAAAATATATCAAAAATATGGGTCAAAAATTGGGTAGCAAGAAAGCTTACAAGTGAAATGAAGTTGTTTAGGAATGCAGAACATGACTTTGGTAGCGTGTCTGCGAAAAATGATCACACCCTTTTACCTCCAGGTATATTATTATTTTCATATTCAAAGTAATTTAAAAATATTATCTTGATATAATCTAACTTATTAATTTTGTATATAGATGAATGGTGGGTGTTGTATGGAACTTGTGCTCCAAATCTCCAAAAGCTAGCTATACGAGTTTTAAGTCAAACTTTAAAAAGAGTTTTAAGCTAGCTAGGATGCGAGAGGAATTAGAGTATTTTTTAGCACATCCACTCTAAGAAGAGAAGTCGATTGGAGCATCATAGACTTAATGACCTAGTTTATGTCCACTATAATCTGAGATTAAAACAAAAGTATTTTCTTTTCTCTAATTCTTCAAAAGTTATTTATATTATTACATAGCATCATTGATACTTATATTGTGTACCTTAACTTTGATTTTGTAGAAATTATTGGAAATGACGGAATTATGATCCAATTAATTTTGAGTCATTTTCTAACACTAAAAATTGGATAGTAGAAGATGATCCATCATCTTTAACAACTAAAGAAGTAGAGATCTTTCATCGTGATTTATCAACCATGACTATTCAAGATACTTTAAATGAAGGTAATGGAAGATTTGATCTTTCACTTTGTGTCATGATTATAATGTTTATTGATTAAGTATGTTTCAATTGTAGATTTCATAAATATAAATGAGATTGAAGAGGACTGTGATGATGAAGATACACAAGAGCATGATGATGTTTCAATAGGCATTAATGAGGTTGGCTCAATTTCATTGGTATTTGATTCAAATTTTGCTCCTATGGACACTGAAGAAGTCAATGCCTATATTCAACCAAAGTAAAGATGTTGTGTAGAACAAATATGGTTATTCCAATGAGGTCTTGTACTTTACCATTTTTTTTAATTATATTAGTGTTAAGTGTTCAACATATTCTAAAATCTTTTGTTTTCTTTCTGCAGCTGAAGATGTTGATTTATGGATTCTAATGCAAAATGGAGTTAAAATGTTGATTTATGGATTCTAATGCAAACTAGAGTTGAATGTTGTCACCTTATATCTATTATATTGAATTATATATCTCTAGAACAACTTGTTATTTTATTATCCTTATCTTTAAATTATGTTAAATGTTTGTTTATTTGAAGATAAATGCACTTTCTAATCTATTAATGCTAATTATGTGATTTAATGTGATATTTTCTTGTTAATTATGCTAGCATATATATTAATGTGATATTTTATGTCAAAAAAACCATATTAATGTGTGTTTTTGTTCTTGATCAGGGTTGACCCGGGTTGACTCGGGTCAACCCACAAGACCCTTGACCCAGTCATTTTACCGGGTCAACTACCGGGTCGGGTCTGATAACTATACTTATGTCAAGAAATGACGCAATGTTTCCTAATGAGGTACATTAAAAAAAAAAAACCGATCGACATGGAGGATTCATTCACTTTATCTTTAAACACAAATCACACCGCAATAGTGTAATTAACATTTTAACAAACAATAAATAAATTAACTTGCTATTTGCTATTGGGGATAATATAGTTTTTGTCCCCTCATAGTTTGGTTATTGTCATGTCCCAAAAGAGATAGAAATAACATAAACAAAAAAAATATTTAATTAAAGATAAAAAAACATAAAAATAAATTTATTTATGAGATAATTCTTAAATAATTTTTTGTACTTTTAAAATATAAGGTATAAAAGGAACATGCCTACGTAGACAATATTTATTATTTTTTACTCTTAAACTATCATTGTAAAAAATTATCATTTATAAAATTGTTCAACTAAGACATCTATTAATAAAATATGTTATTATTGTAGTTTTAAAAATCAACTTGAAAGTCGATCCATGACAACATCCAGGGCACTAGTAGGGAGGATTAGCTCAAGTTGACTTGAGTTAACAATAAAAATAAAAATAATTATTATAATAGTTTTTAAAACCTGATTTTGGGGTCGACCTGTATCATTGGTCGTGTTAACCATTGATCCATGTTAATATAAAGATAAAAGTTATTATTATCATAATTTAAAAACTTGATTCAGAGGTTGACCTAGGACAAGACCTTGGCCATGGGTCGGGATGGTCAACCTAGTTGATCGGGTCAAAGTAAGAATAAAATTAATATTATTATTATAGTTTAAAAACCCGACTTGAGGGTCAATCAGGAGCAAGACCTAGATCATAGATTTGGGGGGGTCAACTTGGGATGATCTGAGTCAATGTATGAATAAAAATAATTATTATCATAATTTTAAACCCGACTTGAGAGTGGAATTGGGCAAGGTATACATTAGGAGGGCCAATATGGGTTTACCAAAAAAAATAATCAAGGCAGCCTTATTTTGACCTAAAAAATCTAGAAGAAAAGTAAACGGGTTTTGACCTATGTTTTAGCCATAGTGTAATGGGTTGTGAGTTGACCAAGGTTTTTGATTGAGCTAGATCGGGTTAATCATTCCTTTAGTTTTTTTCTTAAGCTTAGATTGATTCAAGCCTCGAGTCAGTCGGGTCTCGGGTCGACCTGCTAGCTCAATCTTAATTTTATAACTATTATTATTATAAAATTATTAATTTCAAAACTCAATATAAAATAAGTAAAAAAAATAATATCAAGTTCTTTTTTTCAAATATGTAAGTTTTGACAATAATACATATTAATGATAAAATAATTTTTTTATATTTTATTATGTCTTGTCTATCATAACCAAACATCATACGAAGACAATCATTTTGTTTCATAGATCACTATTAAACACTATTATATCTCTATCTCCTTTTCTGCTTTGTCTCCTCTGTCATCATTGTTTTTGTCTATTTTGTCTTAAGATAGTAACCAAATGTTACCTATAAGATTAATTAGGGATAATTTGATATTTTATATTTGTATGGAGGATTCACAATGTTAAAATTTTTAAAGACCAAAAACAATATAAATATGAAAATATTTTCTTATTTCTTAATGTATCCACATGCCAAAAGGAGAAATTAAAACTCTATATAATTTTTATAGAAAACCCTAATAGCACTAAATAGGAAAAATAAACTAGGAAAATAAATATTCCATTTATATAGAAAAATATCATACTAAAAAATAAAAAAAAATAAAAATAAAAGAAAGAAAATTAATTAGGAAAAATATCCGTTTTCCAAAAAAATCTCTTTCCATCATGATGTTGGATGGAAAGAAGATTTGTTTGTTCCTGGAAATGCATATGTAGTTTATACCTGTAGATTGATGAAATATTAATTTATGACCAAATTAAATGAATAATAAAAATATCATCATATATACCGGTTTGTAAGAGGCTCGTAGAGTTCGTGCTTACTACATTTCAGTGATCTCCAAATTTTATTACTCTTCTGTAGGTAAATGCTGTTGGTGGGAGAAACCACTGGTGATGGCTCTGAAACACTTAGAGGGGATAAAACACAAAGTTTTATTATAAAAACAAGAAGCTTACAATAACACACAAGCTTTAATACACACCCTCTCTCTCTCTCCATATCTAGTGTTTCTCTCTTCTCTCCACACAAAATAACATAAGCTTAGCAACCTATTTATACACAAATTCAAAATACAAAAATTCAAACTTTTAGGTGTGAAAGCGGCTGGCAGCATGCGGCTAGGCAGTGGCAGCTGGTGGCTGGTCGGTGACAGCTGGTGGCCGGTTAGGTGGTGGTTGCCTTCCTTGACCTTCTGGATATTGAGTTTACGTTCAACAAATCTCCCCCTTAAACTCAATTGAGGGATGTCATGCCAAGCATGAATTTTAATCGGATAAATACTTCTCTCTTCAAAGGCTTTTCTATGTTTGTAGCCTTTATCCACTAATATGGCTTTGTATCTTTGTACTTCTCCTTTTTCATTCCTCTTCATCTTGTAGACCCATTTGACACCTATTGCTTTCTTCTTTTCTGGTAGATCAGTCAGCTTTCAGGTATCATTCTTCTCAATGGCATGTATTTCTTCATCCATTGCTTTTATCCACTTCTCTTCTGTGATAACTTCATTGAAGCTTAATGGGTCACTATCTGCAAAGAAACAAAATAGAGTTGTATCTTCCATGACTTGAGTGGCATTGTACAACTCTTCAAGATTTCTCATCCTTCTTGGTCCTTCTAACGAGGATGTTGATGGTGGTGTTGACGATGATGATCCTGGTGTGTTCCTCCTATTGAATACAAGGAATCTATGTACCGGACTTTGTGGTTCAGCTGCTGGCACAATTGGTTCTTCTACAAGTACTGTTGGTACTTCTTCATCTTCAAAGATCAAATCAGTGTTGATCCATTTGACTGCTTCTTGATCATCATTCCATTCCCAAGATTTATCTTCATCAAAGATAACATCTCTACTCATAATCACCTTCTTTGTGATGGGATTATACAACTTGTATCCCATCCTTCTTTCACCGTATCCGACAAAGATGCATTTCTCGCTTTTGTCATCGAGTTTCGTCCTTCTTGCATCTGGGATCTTTGCATATGCCACACAACCAAAGACTCATAGATGAGCAACACTTGGTTTGTGACCACTCCATGCTTCTTCTGGAATGACACCTTGCAAACTTCTGGTTAGGCAGTGATTCAGTAGATACACTACACATGATACAGCTTCAGCCCAGTATTGCTTGGGCAACTTCTTTGCTTTGAGTAGACTTCTTGCCATGTCAAGAATCGTTCGATTCTTCCTCTCAGCTACACCATTCAGCTGTGGTGTATAAGCTGGTGTTGTCTGATGTCTGATGCCTTGCTGTGTACAAAAGGCTTCAAAGTCGTTGCTGTATATTCTCCACCTTGATCAGATCTCATGGTTTTGATCATATAGTCACTTTGCTTCTCCACAATTGCTTTAAAATCTTTAAAACAATTGAATACTTCTGACTTCCTCTTCAGAAAGTATATCCACATTTTCCTACTAAAATCATCAATAAAAGTGAGGAAGTACCTATTTTGTCCAGTCGACATAGGCGTTATTGGGCCATACACATCTGTGTGTACTAACTCCAGTGGACTCTTTGCTCTCCAGTTGACTTCTTTGGCAAAATTGGATCTGTGATGTTTGTTGAGGACACAACTCTCACAAACTTCATCTGGATGATCAATGTGAGGCATACCTTTGACCATCTGTTTGCTTGCTAGCATCTTCAGACTCGTGAAATTCAGATGTCCAAGCCTCAGGTGCCAAAGCCATTCTTCACTATTGGTGATGGCGCTCAAACACCTTGCTACATCATACGGGATGTTCAAATGAAACATCTTATTCTTGGACATTTTCATATAGGCAATTAGTCTCCCATTGTAGTCTCTAATTGTTAGATGACAATTCTTCGAGTAAAGAGTATAACCTCTCTCCATAAGTTGACTTATGCTGATCAAGTTCTGCTTTATGGCTGGGACATAATAAACATCGGCGATGTGGCTGTGATCGCCGTTCTTCAACTTGATTGAGATGTTGCTTTTACCTTTGAATGGAACCTTTGAGGTATCTCCAAAAGTAACTAGACCTTGAATGGTCTCATCTAGATCACCAAATAACTCTCGGTGACCGCACATGTGATTGCTGGCTCCAGAATCTAGATACCATACATTCTCCTGCTTCTCGTCAAGTCCTTGTTGGACAAGTAATGCAGCTGCTTCTCTATCATCCTTCTCTGCATAGTTGGCTTGCTCACGTATCTCTAACTGAGCTTTCCTTCGACATTCAGTGTTATAGTGCCCAAATTGATTGCAACTATAACACTGGATATTCCTCTTGTCACGGTTATTGTAACCGCCTCCTCTTCCTCTAGGAGTGAATGCTTGTTGTCCTCGACCTTCTCTGGTAGTGTTTCTACCACCTCTTCCTCTAAAGCTTGTATTCCAAAATCAGGTTGTTCTTTGCACTAGTGAGTTCGTATAGAGGAGCGCTACATTGTGGAATGATCAAAACTTGTTTTGGACAACTTTGAAAATTTGGGTATACCCAAAACACTTCTGTTTTCTGACGAATGGGGCTCTGATACCAATTGTTGGTGGGAGAAACCACTAGTGGTGGCTTTGAAACACTCAGAGGGGATAAAACACAAAGTTTTATTACAAAAACAAGAAGCTTACAATAACACACAAGCTTTAATACACACCCTCTCTCTCTATATCTAGTGTTTCTCTCTTCTCTCCACACAAAATAACATAAGCTTAGCAACCTATTTATACACAAATTTAGAATACAAAAATTCAAACTTTCAGGTGTGAAAGCGGCTGGCGGCATGCGGCTAGGCGGTGGCAGCTGGTGACTGGTGGCTGGTCGGTGACAGCTGGTGGCCGGTTAGGCGGTGGTTGCCTTCCTTGACCTTCTGGATATTGAATTTACGTTCAACAAATCCTTGAAGCTTATATTGGCTACAAATGAAATTTCCGTATAGATGTTCAGGGCAAGCTATCAATTGCCTTAACAAGATATGTCAAAATGGCCATTATGTATTGAAAAGTTTATGGTGACAGGACCCAATTTACAAAGTTTCAAATTACGATTCTGTTGCTTTAAAATAACGTGGTTAGAGATATCCTTTGGGATTATTTGTGGAGTGTTGCAGTTTCCATAAATGTGAAAACTCTTTTGAAATGCTAATTCATTTAACTCATGTATTGCTCTGTGTTGCAGGTCCACCTTTCCATGAATGTTCTTTTTCAGATATCCTTCCTAGAAGATGAGTGATTATTGCAACTGCATATTCCCTAGGTTTAGTGCTACGTTTGCACATGATTAGTACTTAAAAGTGCATGTTTATCAAGGTTTTATATCATCATTTTGCACTTGAAGTATCAATAACTCCTTAACTAAAGCATGTTTTATAATAACAAGTTTGATATTATAAGATACCTTAATTTATGGTAAATGCTCATTTTAAATGCAGGACTATCACATAAATAAAAGGATTGATTGATGAGTTTAAGCATTGAAAGTTAAAGGACAAAGAGATGGCCAAACTTAGAAAAGAGATGTCGGTGCAGTCCAAACCGGAACATTGCTCGGTAATTGGATCATATCTGGAGCTCTAGATCTCGGATTTAGGTCCATTTTATATGGATGGAAAGGTAAGACAAAGGCCTACAACTTTCATGAGGAGCCCAAGATCTAAGAAGGCCGTTTTGAAGTCCAAATTGAAGGAACAACGAAGAAGTCCGAAGCTGTCCTGCAGCCCAGACACTATTTAGTGTTCAGCCCATATCTTGAGTTCTAGAAGTCCAAATGACCTCATCTTTTTTTTGTTGGAAAGCTAAGACAATTTCCTAGAACATTCCTGAGGATTCTGGGCAAATTATGATGTTATCAATGACGTTTTGTTCAGACAAGAAGATAAGGATTGTCACCAAAGTCAAGATGTGGCCACCCACTCATCAATTAGTCAACAAATCAATAGTTCCAAATTTTGGCCTATAAAAGGAGGCACTTACCATGTATTAAGGCATCTTGGTGTTCAGATCAAGATCATGCTCTTGCTTTCTCTCTTTTGTATTGCTTATGTCTTGCTTTCATTAATATCAAGTTTATGCACTTCATTTCCTTTCTTTTACTTAGTTAACTTCTTTCTCATTTATGTTCTTATCTTGTTTATTTATGTTTCTTTCTTTCATTATGTTTAGCTAAGTTAATTATGTCAAGGTGAAAAGGGCACACTAATGGTGTAAGAATAAGTATAATATAAAACTTAACATGAACCTTAACGATGGATACTAACATGTTTTATATTTGTTATCTTGTTCACTTTTTAATACTTTGCTTGTTAAATGGTTAATCTAGATTTATGTTGTATAACACTTGGTACAACAAATACTTGGTACTTTCATAGCCCATACTGTATGGTATAACCGACACCTGAGCTATGAAAGGGACTTGATTTGTTGTTAACATAAGTTATAATCATGAACGCCTGCCAACATTTACAAGTATTAGCTTTATTCGAATAAGATAACTAATGTAATCATGTTAACAATTTATAATCTGATTGGAACCTCCTTTATGTGTGGTTTCCAATTGAGTAATAAGAGTTTATATTATACTTGTTTGAAGTACCATTAGTGGATCCTCTAACCTTGACATTTGTTTTTATCATTGTTTAATCCTTACGTTAATCTTTCATCTCAAAGTTCTCATTAATTTCTTCATCTTCTGCTTTTATTATTATTATTATTGTTATTATTTACATTCTGTCTATATTATATAATATATATCTTTGATCTTTTCATAAACTCAGTATATAGGCTGGAAACCTGTGACCCGATCTTTTAGATCATTCTCAGGTATAACAACGCCACGTACTGAGTATTATTAGTATTATTACTGTTGTTGTTGTTGTTGTTGTTGTTGTTGTTGTTGTTGTTGTCTTTGTTATTTATAATTTATACAATTAACCTCTCTGTGGTTCGACCCCGGTCTTGCCGGGTTATTTATTACTTCGACACTCCTGCACTTGGGAGAAGACATCAAGCTTTTGGTCGTGTCAAGTTTTTGGCGCCGTTGCCGGGGAGGTAAATTCTTGTATAAATTATAATATTTAATTTATTTTCTCTCTTCACTTTTCATTTTATCTATTTTTGTTTCCTTTGTTTTGTTTTGTTTCTTTTTCTTCTCTTTTCTTTTCTTCCTTTTATTCTCTTTTTACACGTGCATGCGAGTTTGGTCACGTACATTAAGTGGTCGACTTTGTAGGGTATCCTCATCATTTTCAGAAAATATGGCCGAAGAAGATAATCAATCACTTCATAATGAGAATAATGAGAATAACCGTATGAGAACACTTAGAGACCACATGAATCCCACAAGAACAAGTGCACCCTCATGCATAGTTTTCCCTCCTGATGCATCTCATTTTAATTTTAAGCCAGGCATTATTCAACTTTTACCATCTTTTCATGGCTTAGACTTAGAAAATCCATACTTGCATTTAAGGGAATTTGAGGAGGTCTGTAATACATATAATGACTCAAATTGTAGCATGAACACCATTCGATTAAAGCTTTTTCCTTTTTCATTAAAAGATAAAGCTAAAACATGGCTACAAAATTTGAGACCGGGATCCATTCGTGCTTGGGATGAAATGCAACAACAATTTTTAAAGAAGTTTTTTCCATCTCACAGAACAAACTCTTTCAAAAGACAAATCATCACTTTCACTCAAAAACCAGGAGAAACATTTTACCAATGTTGGGATAGGTATCGAGATTTACTTAATACTTGCCCACATCATGGTTTTGAAACATGGAGATTGGTTTCACATTTTTATGAAGGTTTAACACCTAGAGATAGGCAAATGGTTGAATTGATGTGCAATGGAACTTTCGAAGATAAAGACCCTAATGAAGCAATGGAGTACCTAGACTTGCTAGCCGAAAATGCTCAAAATTGGGACACCACAGGTACTTATGAGGCACCAAGTAAAACTCAACCTCATACATCTAGTGGGGGTATGCACAACCTTAGGGAAGATCATGACCTCCAAGCCAAGTTTGCATCTTTAGCTAGAAAAGTCGAGGCACTAGAATTAAAAAAGAGTGGTCAATTAAAATCTGTTCAAGACACTGTGTGTCAAATCTGTGAAACAAATGAGCATGCAACCAATGATTGTCCAACTTTGCCTTCTTTCAAGGAATGCCTCCATGAACAAGCCCATGCTTTAAACAGTTTCCAAAGACCCAACCATAACCCATACTCACAAACATATAACCCTGGTTGGAGAAATCACCCAAATTTTAGTTGGAAGAGTGATAGCAACAATGCACAAACTTCACATCCACCGTTTCAAGCACACCATAATTTCCAAAATTCTCATGGATATGCACCTCCTTATGCTCCACCTCCTAGAAGAAATTTTGAGGAAACATTGCATGCATTCATTGAAAAGCAGGAGACAATCAACACTCAAATCTCTGAGGGTAAGGAAGGGGTTGAACCTGAACATTGCAAAGAAAAGGCTGATTCCCCGCCAGCACTTCCATTTCCTCATGCCATGATCAAACAAAGGAAAGTTAGTCACAACTCTGAAATCTTTGAAATTTTCAAACAGGTAAGGATCAATATACCTTTGTTGGATGCTATTAAACAGATTCCTTCCTATGCTAAATTTTTGAAAGATCTGTGCACTGTGAAGAGAAAACTGAATGTGAAAAAGAAAGCCTTTTTAGCCGAACAAGTAAGTGCCATTCTTCAAAACAATAATGCTTTGAAATATAAAGACCCTGGTTGTCCTACAATTTCTTGCTTTATTGGAGAACATAAAATTGAAAGAGCCTTACTTGATCTTGGAGCTAGTGTGAATTTACTTCCATATTCAGTTTTTCAAAGTCTCAATCTAGGTGAGTTAAAACCAACTTCTGTAACTCTTTTACTCGCCGATAGATCTGTAAAAGTGCCTAGAGGAATAATCGAAGATGTGTTAGTACAAGTCGATAAATTCATTTATCCTGTGGATTTTATTGTCTTGGACACGCAACCTGTTGAAGCATGTAATTCATTTCCTATTATTTTAGGACGTCCGTTTCTTGCAACTTCTAATGCATTGATTAATTGTAGGAATGGACTCATGAAGTTATCTTTTGGAAACATGACATTGGAGATGAATATTTTCAACATTTGCAAGCAACCTGGAGAAGATAATGATTTACAAGAAGTAGATCTTATTGAAGAATTAGTTCATGATCAACTTGAATCTACTTTGAGTAAAATTGAGTTGGATGAATCTGAAGATTTGCAAATGATTTATTCTCAGGAAGAAATCACGGATGAAAAAGGCACCAAAAATATTGATGCCGATCTTTTGTCAAGAGTGACAACAGATTTGATATCTGACATCACACCAATCGATGATTACTTTCCTGAAGAATCCTTACTTTCTCTCAGTTCAATGCCTTGGTTTGCTAAAAATATCAATTTTCTTGCAACAGGAGATTTGCCAGCTCACTGGAGTACCGAAGACAAAGGAAAGTTTTTGAACGAAGTGAAGAACTTTTACTTAGATGACCCTTACTTATTCAAAAATTGTCCTGATCAAATATTTCAAAAATGCATTCCCGACAATGAGGTAAGTAATGTCATTAAACTTTTTCATTCTGAAGCATGTGGGAGTCAATTCTCATTAAGAGAGACGACTGCAAAAATCTTACAAAATGGATTTTATTGGCCCACCATGTTCAAGGACACACATGCATTCTGCAAAACTTGTGAAAATTGTCAAAAAGTTGATACTGGTCAAAAAGTTTTGCTTTATAATTCTCAACTCCATTTATTTCCTGAAAAACTAAGATCAAGATGGAGCGGTCCATTTATTTTGAAACATGTGTATCCTTATGGGGCCCTTGATATTGAGAATCCAAAGAATGACAATGTTTTGAAGGTAAATGAACATCGTTTAAAAGCTTACTTTGATGAGTTTCCTAGTGAAAATGAATCCATTGGTTTGAATAATCTTATTGATAAAGGTTGATTATTTTGTTTTTCTCACATTTTTTTTTTTTTTTTTTTTGTTGCTTTTTAGTGTAACTTTTGTTTTGCTAGTCTCTCACCCCGGTCAAATGGCGGATAACGGTACTCCGTGACATAAGTCGGTTCTTTCAGTTTCCCAAATAACTGATATCTGTATATATTTGTACAATTCTTAGCTCTTTCTCCCTTCTTTGAAACTCTTCTCTAATTCTCTTTTGAAAATGGACACCACTTTTGAAAAGTTGAAAAGGTATTTTTCCGCTTTGCCTCAGAATGCGATTGCAAAAATTTACCGTGCTAGGTGTGAAAGATTGAGGTTGTTAATGAATCATGGAATTCTTGAAGATATTCGTTGGCTGATTGAAGCAAAGTTCTGATTATCAGGTGAGTCCTCCAATTCTTTCATTTCACACATGCCTGGAACAGGTAAAAGCACTTTTGCAAAGAAACGTCGTGCAAAACGACTGAAAGTCTGTCACAGATGTGCCAGATGGACTTGTAATGCGACATGTCGTTCTTTAGGAATGGTATCTGTAAACCGTGAAGATAAGATACAATTCATTAAGGATGGCCTGAGTAAGGGGTCTTTAGATAATCTTTTGTTGACCCTTGAGACGCATCCTAGTGGAGATGTGCATCGTGTAATTCATGATTTATGGCCACAATTCCATAAAGAACATGATCGACTTAGTCTTGGGAATCTGACTAAAAAAGACCCTGTTTGCCAGTTTTTAAGAAAACTGGATGGGAAGCTTATCCCCGACCCATAGAGGGCGTTTAAGCCGTTCTTGGACGTAAAACCAAGGGAAGATGTGAGCCACAATCACAACTACCTGTACATACATGCTTTTTTAATAAAGAGAGAGAGAGAGAGAGAGTTTGTGAGACTACAGCTGGCCTACATATAGGTGGTATGATTGCATTTTCACTTTTTCATCTATAAATTCTTCTCTTCCTTCCCTTCATTTCTACTCATCCCATATATTCATCAAATATAGAAGTGTGTAGAAATGGCAGGTTCCTCAAGTCATCATATAAGAAATATTTGTGTTTTCGGTGGATCCAGTTCTGGGAAAGAAAAAGAGTTTTTAGAATCAGCAAATCATCTTGGTCGGGTACTAGCTGAGAGAAAGATTCATTTAGTGTATGGGGGAGGCAGCCTTGGGTTAATGGGAGGTGTGTCAATGGCTGCATTTTTAGGAGGCAGTCAAGTTTTGGGGGTTGTCCCCAAAGCTTTAGCAACTGGGGACATCATTGGAAAAACAATTGGAGAGGAACTACAGGTCCCAACAATGTCTGACCGACTGAATACCATGTTTAACCATGCTGATGCCTTCATTGCCTTACCAGGTGGTCTGGGCACATTGGAAGAGATCTTTCATATTTCATCTTGGGCCCAACTGCACATTCACCATAAACCTATAGGTTTGTTAAATGTTAATGGTTTTTATGATAAGTTGCTGTCTTTCCTTGATCAAGCTGTGGAACAGGAATTTCTAACATCTTCGGCACGAACGAATCATAATCTCTGCTGCTACTGCTGAACAATTGATTGACCAACTACAATCTTTCATCCCTGTCATTGATCCCTGCATGAGTCGTCTAGATTGGTCAACTAAGGAAAGCCGTAAAAAGCTTAGATTAGATTTGAGCCTTCATCTGTGAAACCTTGTGTCTTTTGGTTTTATTAATAGCATATTATTTTGTTTTGTTACTTCTTATGTTTGTTTAAGTGTGTTTCAGGTTTGTCATTGTTCGCTGTTTCAGGTGATGTCTTCTATACTCTATCTTTCTACCTTCGAACATTGAGGACAATGTCTCGTTTTGGTTGGGGGGAGAGGGTAGTAGTTTAAAAAAAAAAAAAAAAAAATACTAACTTGCTAACTGTTTTTGCTATTATTAAAACCATTTGACAAAATTGTTATTAGGATGGCAGAGTATGGAATCAATTTTATTGACTCTAGAGACGCATCTTAGTAAGTTTCATTACCAAGGTCTATCATAATACTTCTTGAAATATTCAGGTTTACAAACTCTCACATTGTTATCACTTGATTCTGCTCCTATACTCATTTAACAAGTATTATTAAACCTTCATTTTCACACACACACTTTAACATATGATTGTGGGTTGCACATTGGATTATTACATTAATTATGTTCTTTTGTTGAAGGTAACAACTAAGGGAAAAGGATAGTATATAATTTGCAAAGAAAAAAAAAAGAAAAAAAAAAAAAAAGAGATAGTATTGATGATAATAAAACGTGGATAAGTTTGGTTTCGTAGCCTCCCTAACCTAAGCAATTAAGCCCGAAGGGGTGTTTTAACACCTAATACCCTAAAGTCAACTGACTTGGGAGCTATTGGCCCAAAGCTTGTTACATGGGTTAAGGAGAAAAGCTTAAGGGAATCAAACATTGCACTATCTACGTATCAGTATCTGCAACCCGAGTTGTTAAGCTCGTAGGGGTGTCTCAACACCTAATGCCCTAAGACCAACTGGTCTGGGAGTCATTAGCCTAAAACTCGTTACATGGGTTAAAGATACATTGTGTTTTAAGTTGTATGTGTATATAAATAAAAAGAAAATAAAAAGAAAAAAAAAGAGAAAAAAAAAAAAAAAAAAAAAATCCCAACCCAAGGAAGTTCACCTTAAACATTTGAACATAATATTGTTTTCTTCCAACAAAAGCCCCATCATCTATGTTTTCATTGAGCACACAAAAAGAAGGTTTATTAATATCTTGTTTACGAAGTATGAAGCAGGAATATAAATTTAATGAGAGTTTGTTTATCTGGATAGATTAATGGAAGTTGAATGATGAATGCCTTGCTTTGTGGAACTTGCAAATTGTTTCTCTATTTCAACGCTTTAGATTACTAGGGACTAGTAATAAGCTGGTTGGGGGGTGTGATTAGTACTTAAAAGTGCATGTTTATCAAGGTTTTATATCATCATTTTGCACTTGAAGTATCAATAACTCCTTAACTAAAGCATGTTTTATAATAACAAGTTTGATATTATAAGATACCTTAATTTATGGTAAATGCTCATTTTAAATGCAGGACTATCACATAAATAAAAGGATTGATTGATGAGTTTAAGCATTGAAAGTTAAAGGACAAAGAGATGGCCAAACTTAGAAAAGAGATGTCGGTGCAGTCCAAACCGGAACATTGCTCGGTAATTGGATCATATCTGGAGCTCTAGATCTCGGATTTAGGTCCATTTTATATGGATGGAAAGGTAAGACAAAGGCCTACAACTTTCATGAGGAGCCCAAGATCTAAGAAGGCCGTTTTGAAGTCCAAATTGAAGGAACAACGAAGAAGTCCGAAGCTGTCCTGCAGCCCAGACACTATTTAGTGTTCAGCCCATATCTTGAGTTCTAGAAGTCCAAATGACCTCATCTTTTTTTTGTTGGAAAGCTAAGACAATTTCCTAGAACATTCCTGAGGATTCTGGGCAAATTATGATGTTAGCAATGACGTTTTGTTCAGACAAGAAGATAAGGATTGTCACCAAAGTCAAGATGTGGCCACCCACTCATCAATTAGTCAACAAATCAATAGTTCCAAATTTTGGCCTATAAAAGGAGGCACTTACCATGTATTAAGGCATCTTGGTGTTCAGATCAAGATCATGCTCTTGCTTTCTCTCTTTGTATTGCTTATGTCTTGCTTTCATTAATATCAAGTTTATGCACTTCATTTCCTTTCTTTTACTTAGTTAACTTCTTTCTCATTTATGTTCTTATCTTGTTTATTTATGTTTCTTTCTTTCATTATGTTTAGCTAAGTTAATTATGTCAAGGTGAAAAGGGCACACTAATGGTGTAAGAATAAGTATAATATAAACTTAACATGAACCTTAACGATGGATACTAACATGTTTTATATTTGTTATCTTGTTCACTTTTAATACTTTGCTTGTTAAATGGTTAATCTAGATTTATGTTGTATAACACTTGGTACAACAAATACTTGGTACTTTCATAGCCCATACTGTATGGTATAACCGACACCTGAGCTATGAAAGGGACTTGATTTGTTGTTAACATAAGTTATAATCATGAACGCCTGCCAACATTTACAAGTATTAGCTTTATTCGAATAAGATAACTAATGTAATCATGTTAACAATTTATAATCTGATTGGAACCTCCTTTATGTGTGGTTTCCAATTGAGTAATAAGAGTTTATATTATACTTGTTTGAAGTACCATTAGTGGATCCTCTAACCTTGACATTTGTTTTTATCATTGTTTAATCCTTACGTTAATCTTTCATCTCAAAGTTCTCATTAATTTCTTCATCTTCTGCTTTTATTATTATTATTATTGTTATTATTTACATTCTGTCTATATTATATAATATATATCTTTGATCTTTTCATAAACTCAGTATATAGGCTGGAAACCTGTGACCCGATCTTTTAGATCATTCTCAGGTATAACAACGCCACGTACTGAGTATTATTAGTATTATTACTGTTGTTGTTGTTGTTGTTGTTGTTGTTGTTGTTGTCTTGTTATTTATAATTTATACAATTAACCTCTCTGTGGTTCGACCCCGGTCTTGCCGGGTTATTTATTACTTCGACACTCCTGCACTTGGGAGAAGACATCAAGCTTTTGGTCGTGTCAGCACACCATTTTAGTGTACAAGTGTCCATTCCCATTTGTTTAAAGCAATTAATGAGTGATTAGTGGTTTCGGACAGCATTTCTTTCATTATGATAATATACCTTGAGGTCAAGATTTATAAACCCTAAACCATATGCATGAACATGTTTAAAGAAAATTGGATCCAATAGCAGAAGACAGTGTCTCCGAAATCCTAGATTGTGAAAACAGGTTCCAGTTCTAAAACCAAGATCAGTTACACTAGTCAATACAAAACTAAGGTCCACAGACATAAATTTCAGAAAGCATCAATGTTCACTCCCCACTTTTTATTCAACATACATGGGGATATCGTACAGCCTCATCCCCAGCCATAAGCAGATGTCATCACATCCTTCATTTCGTTTCTGCTGTGTTTTTTTCCTTTTACATTTGTCGCACGTCAGAAAAATCCGCATGCGGCATCAGCTGGCGATTTTTCTCGTTGTTGCGCTTGCTTTGAATTCGTTCATTGGAGTCGGCACCTAGTAATTCATTGAGAGCTACTAGGAAACCTGATGTACTGGTCTTGTCAGAGATCGCGGGGAAGGGACTGGTTGTGGTTAGAGAAGGTATTAGCACCCCTAACGTACCCTACCTGAGGTAAGCTGCTTTGTGGACTTGATGTGTTTAAAGAAGTTTTAAAAATTCTGTTCTTTCATCGAATTTTAGAAAAATACAACTTACATGTAAGTTCATAATTCTTTATCCGTGATAAAATCAGAATATTAAATTCTTCTTTATTCTTGCAATTTTATCATAATAAAAAAAACATTCATAAACAAAAATACACACCACGTTCACTTTCAAGCTTCGTGGACTTGATGTGATTTTAAAAATAAAATTTTAACTCAATTCTAAGGCTTTGATAAATCAGTTATTAGTTCCCAGAATATATGTAGATCCATGTTCTATATTTTTATGGAAAATACAACATGATTTTTATCTGTTCTTTAGATATTTGTGCATATAAATTAAATTCATTTTTTTTATTTCAATAACATACATAAACAAATAAATTACAAGCACACACAAACATTTTTTTTTTTTATCACTCTCTTTCTTTTCTTTTCTTTTTTTTTCTTTTACATACACATTTACATAAAATACAAACTATAAAAAAAAAAACTCAAAATTACACAAATATTACATTAAACAATTTTACAATTACAAAAATTAACCCAAAAACCAACTGAAATTACAGGGATAGCCTTCTGCCGCCGGAACAGTGCCGGCGCGTCTGGTCCATGCCGTCGCAGACAAAATGGGGCAACCGGTGGATCCGGCTTGTCTCTGATTCCTCTTCTCTCCTACACTGGCAGTGAGGAGAAACATCTCCTGCAAAAGAAGAAAAACACAAAGCAAAGTATCGGTTCTTCCTCCTTTTTCCAGATCTACTCTCTTCTGTCTTTTCTTTTGGTTTTCTATTCTTTTCTTCTTTAGGTGGCGAATGGCTCTGAGGCCAAGGTGTCTGCGTCTTGTGGTCGGCCAGTTCTGCCTTGCTTGGGCTGCTGGATCCGAGGCCGGGTTTCGTTGCACGCGCCGCCGACAGAACGCCCGTGTGGATGGCTGGATCGAAGACTTTGCTGCTGTTGTCGTCTGCTCGGCTGACTTCGTTGTGGAGAAGAGAGCAGCTGTTGAGCGGGGAGGCTGAGAGAAGGAAGAGGATGAGTAGTGGTTGGCTTCGGGGGGCGCCGCCGTATGGGGACTGTGGTTTCGGTGGAGGTGCTGCTGTTGAGAGGAGGAGAGGGGGTAGCGGCCGGCCGGTTCAAGAGAGAAAGAAGGACAGATCGGGGGGAAGAGAAGGAAAATGCAGGTCTATGGGGACCGAAAATCAACAGCCTCGGGGGGGGGGGGGGGAATAAATCAGAGGGGGGACCTGAAGTTGAGAAGAGAGTGGTTGTGGAAGGGCTGAGGCTCAGCCCTTCGCTGGCGAGAAGAAGGAAAAAATCTGATGAGGGGTACTGGGGAGGTGCCGGCCTGGCGGCTGAGAAGAAAAAAAAAAGCTAAGCTTTTAGGGTTTTTCTTTGTGTTTTTGGTTCCCTCCTTCCAAAATTACCAAATGACCACCCCTAAAATGTGTTGAGAAGACTACTATTTATAGGTAAAATGTTGCTAGGTTTTGCAAATTGGTCCCTCAACTTTTTTTTTTTTGCAAATTTGATTCTTTCTTAATTTTTTGTATTTTTTGAAAACAAGCAATATCAACGTCGAGTCAATGCGGAAAATCAATGATTTTAAGATGACGCGTGAAAAGTTGAACGCGTTCCAAAAATCTTTGAAAATTAAAATTCATTTTTAGACAACGTTGAAAATACTAAAAACGATGCAAAATATATTAAAAACATATTTTTTAGATTTTTCATTGTTTTTCGCTATTTTTGGATTTTCCAAAAATTTTATAAAAAAGGTGGGTCAAAAATTAAGTAACAACAACATTTTTCTCCCTTTCTTTTCCACTGCAACAGGAGCACGATATTTAGTATAAATACTAGAAATCAAATTTTTATTTTTGTCAAAAAGTTGGAACGGGCAGAAGGAAAATATACTAGTATCGATCATCCACCATGACATGAATGATTTCAACTGAATATAATGTGTTTTGGTAGCATGCGTAGAATGTCACTCGAGTACTTTTTGACACGGATTCAAATGCATATAGATGTAATCTCGGTACAAGTCACAGTGGCAATTGCTAAGAAAGGTCAGCCAAACGGCACCAAAGATTAAGAATCATGGCTAGTTTTCTGTAAACTCCATCAGATGTATGTATTTTATGACAAGTTCCTTGTATACGCCCATGAACTATGCCCTTTGTAGTGGAAAATTACCAATCAAGTGCACTAAAGAAGCCGAACATAAAGGAATTTGTTGACTGTTCCAAGTGAAACAGTATAATGGCAAGAAGGGAGGAATGATCATGAATTCAAATCCAACTGTGCACTGATCATTGCTGTTCCAAATCATATGTGGTTGCTTTGATAAACCCTAGTTCATATATTCTTTCAGAATCAGTAGCCGTTTATAACCTCATGTATTTCTTTAGACAGTTTAATCATTAGTGCAAATCCTTATATAGGGAATCAGAATTGCAATTACGACGAACCCTAGCTAGCCGTACATACCACATATATAGATAGTTTCATAACATCCTAGGCCCTAAGAGGGGTTCAAAGAACTTGAAACATTAAAAATTTGGATGATCAGTTAATTATCCAAAAGTCAGCTATATTAACCCTTACCGACAGTGTGGATAGTTACGCGTTTCAATTTATGTGTGCCGGCCGGATGGTGAACTGTTTTATAGATTGTCAGATAAAAGAGCTGTCTTGATCAAAGTTGCAGTTTCTGTGAGGATTTTCTGAATGGTATTAACAGAATCAGCAGCAGGAAGATAGTCCTCCGTGGATGAACCATCCATAATGTGAAAGGCAAGGGTGAGAAGACTTCCTCTAGTTTCCTCTCCATTCCTTAGTGGTCCATCAGGATGTATCACAAAACCTGATGGCAAAATATTAACAAGATCTGAATTTCCACCACCCAGCATCATGCCCATAGTAAGAATGTCTATTGGAGCATAAACAACATAGGATCCAGTTGGATGGCTGTAACTTTCTTGCAAGTACAAGATTTCTATCTGGTTCGGAGCAGACTGCATAATCAAGAAATCTTTTCTTTGTTAATGTGCGGTTCATATAGTTGAAATTTTGGATATGTTTATAGCATATTTGAATAAGAAAGAAAAAAGTGGCAACTTACATTCACTTGCACGATAGACACACGGTTTTCCGGACTTTCTCCCTTGATGATATGCATAATCTCTTGAACTGCGTATCCACGGGCAAGCAAATCCCACTGCATGAAAAGCCAGCGCAGATAACAATTCTACTTGCAAATCTAGCATACTTGAGGAGGAAACATGATGCTAATGCCATAGCACTAATGCATTGCTGTAAGACATTCAATGTCAAAAGACCACTTCTGCTATTCATATTTATGTAAGATACATAGGTGTTGTTCAAATGTTCTTTGAGGTTGTGCTTGTTTAGTGTCCTTATATAGAATACAGAAGAGATAGAAAGTTGTAGAGATAAAAATGAAAATAGATACTTAAAAATAAATATCCAAGACATTTTTGCAGTGAATTTTGGTTCTTTTAGAACAGGAAGGACGTGACATTTCCTATTTTTCCTGGAAGTCTTTCTTGACTCAAGACAGTAATCAAACTCTACCAAAATATTTGATGCCAGACTAGCTTTAAGTATAATGAAAACTATCTGAACGATAATGCTAAAACAGTGTGGGATACAGATGATTTATAGCGAGATGAATCAGAAGTAAGTAGTGCTAACAATTAATTAAATCGATCTGATCCATTTAGTTTCCTTTCTAAAATCGGCGGACACGCTAAAGAGGTATCCATAAATGAATCCTCGTTCGAAACTTCCTCTAATTATTTCATAGCAGTCCCTGCTTGTTTAACTTGGATACGTTTATTTTACGAGGAAAGAAGGCAGAAATTGAACAATCATCATCAAAGGGAAACGATGCTTTAAAGTTTAAGCATCATGGATACCTTGTTTCTAGAATCCCCATGGCGAAGAAAATCAAAGACTCTCTTTGGTGGAGCTGGAACCCAAAGAGATGTTGTGAAAACTAAAGTCGAACTAGGGCTTCCATTGAGGGCATAAATAGTCTTAATCATTAACCTAAAATCACCACCATCACATAGATATATTCGGACCCACAAATTGTCAGTAGAAGCACTGTTGTCATGATAAAAGCTTCTCATCATTCTACGAGCCAGCCTCAACACACTTGTTTTCCCATTTCGGGGTATTGTTGCTGTGCAATATCAAACCAAAACTGTAACAGGTTAACCAATATATATGTTGCTTAAAGTCAGAAGAAAATGAAATGTTCTTACCACTGTCAAAGGAATTAGAGATTATATTCCCAACTGGCTCACAATGTCGGACTATGCTGGCAACCCAACGCATGGCGCTAAATGCAAAACCAGGAAGAACAATTGGCCAAAACATTCTATGGACAAATTTATTGTCGACTTCCACATGCTCAACCCAAATAACCTGCAGAATTTGATGAAGACAAGAACATGGAAATATAATTAATAGGAGGCTTAATTCAAGTAAAACTACAGAAAGGGATGTTTTTCCAATTGGCACATGTAATCACCTTAGAGTATCCATCCGGCATTTCTACGATTAAACAACCTGATGGTCTTCTCCGAAAAATTACTAGTGGATAAGGGAATAGACTGTCCAAGGATACATCAACAACTCCCCAAGTTCCAGGCCCTATCTGCTTACAATACCTTGCAAACTGACTCTCTCGAATATTAACAAGTGGTGTAGGCATATGAAACTCTGCCTTCATCTGTAAAGCATTGCATTGAGAACATCTTATGAAATCGATTATTCATATGCACATTTTGTTGGTTGGAAGAACTACACTGTCCCCCACATACCAATACATATAATTGCAACAGATCATAAGGGTATTATTCGCAATCAATGCTTGAGTTACTTGAAGATTCCTAAAAAAAACATTAAAGTATCCAAGGGTACCTGTAAACAATTTTTTTTGTTTTGTTGAATCTATCAGTATAATTTCCAGACAGTTTACTAGTTTCATCGAACATCCAATGATACTTGAAGACTCCTTGCGATTATTTACGTTTCATGGTGTAGTATAGAAGCTCCCATTGCAAGTATGAACTCAATTCTAACTAATGAAATCAACAATATTGCATTCCATTGGCATTTAGAATCCATTTCACTAATATAAGGGGATGATGATACTGAAACAGCTTGATGAACTAAATTACCACTTGTAACGTTTCGTTATAGTTCCCAGCTACTCCTCTTGACAAGACTCCAAGTACAGTTGTTCTTGAGACGATATTAGAAAAAACTGATGACCATTGCTTCTGTTTATCAAAATAAGAAAAACAATTATCCTTTGTGTTCCAAACTTGATAACATCATTAGATTAAATGAGTTAATGTTTAAATACTTAAGCAGAGAGAGAAGAAAGAAACCCTACCACATCCATGAGGCACTCGACAAGGCTGGTAGCATCCATACGAACAAACCCTATATGTCGTGAAGCTTCAGTTTGAAGGAAATTTTTTTCAGCATCTTGCTGAAACATAGGTTTGTGTTGAGTTCCATTAGTGTTTGCATTGCTCTCATATAAGTTTGCAAGATTTTGAGGATCTTCCATCTCAATTATTCTCATTAGCTCTCCTAGACTTGCATCAAATGGACGGAATTCTCTTATATATTCTCCTTCATTTAGAGTCTCAAGGTCACAATCTTGTCGGTGCTGCCATAGAGGTTCTCCTGCAAGGGACTTTCTTACTAGCTCGTCCATGGCTGAAACAGCCATCTCATTGATTTTTTTCTTGTTTGCATCAGAACCAACTGAGACTGCCATTAAAAGGTCACTAGCTCGATCATTTATTTCCAAAGGCATGTTTGTGAATGACACGGACTCAACCTCACTTCGAGGAGAAATCTGAGGGGACTGACAATTATCTGAATTGAATGGAACATATCCATTATTTTGGATCATGTTATCATCCTGTAAGTCAAAGCTAAAATCAATCTCCAAAAAAAATCATCAATGAAGTACAAAATTAAGCTTTGACACCATATATAAACCCTAAAGAAATCTTAAGAACATCTCTTTTTATGAACCCTCCCAACCCAAGAAAGGGATTAAAGGAAAGGGGGGAAAACATCAAAATATGCTAGAGATCAAGATTTACTATCATAGAATGTTATAGAAATTAATCCCCACAAGAAAAATCAATGACAGTGCTAGCACAAGATGCCTTTATATATATGTTTTTCATCCTAGAATGGTATTGGACTTGCTTGATTTTTTAGGGCTTTTCATTAAAAATGTCATACCCTTTCTTCTGTTACTTTAGAAAATGTCATGCAAATCTTAATTAGTCATAATGAATATCTCCAGATAGGTTATTAATCACATATATATCTTGCAAGACTAGTTACCTGTGGATTTATTTCATGATCAAACCCTAATTCCTCGTCTGTAGTTCTCTTCATCTCCTCTAACCCTTCAACCGAACTGATCAAAAAGAAGAAGAAGAAAAAAAACTCTTTACCATCAAAATAAAATGGTCAAATCGCAGGTAGCAACATCTCCATTAACAACTCACCTCTCCGTATTTTCAGTATCATCAATTTCACTATAATCACTATCAGTACTATAACCATCACCATTGACTGAGCTCTCATCGGTGATATCAGGACGCATCATTTCTTCATCACTGCTTATCTCCTGAACTTGACTGGTCTCCTCCGACTCGGACATGTCCATCTGGAATATATTCATTTTCATGTTAGTTTGAATAGGTTAAATTTTTGGTACAAACATATCTCTCTATATTAATTAGTTTTCACAAGTCTTCTACCTTAACAATCTTCAAATTGAATAAAAAATGAAAGCTAAAACACGAAAACTAGAAATGAAACTACGATCTTCATTATCTGGAAAATCAACACCAATCAAAATATAATTAAGCTTGATTTTTTTTTGAAAAAAAAACCATTTGATTTTGTACCTAACGCATACAAACTAAAATTTTTAAAAATATATATATATATAAATAAATAAAGAGAACCCACAATTGGATGTTATATATGAAATCTATACTGATATATAACGAAATAGATGATAGATTATGATCAGAAGAGCAGATCTCTGAATCTATACATGTCTGACATGGGGTTTTGTTTGGCACACGGAATCTGTGGCATTTGATGGGCACGTAGAAAGACTATACTGCCAGGTAAATGTTCACTGTCTCATTGGCTACTGGACAGGATAGCAGCCTGACGTGGCAAGTTAATACATTGTGTTTGGTGGAATGCTAGGGTTTAGGAGCAAGAAAATGGGCCTCTGTCAGGTTCTCTTCAGTTTAGATTTTCCTCACCTGGCAGGATCAGGAAAGATTCAAGTAGGATTTTTCTGTTGTGTTAATTTCATGATTTTTTGTGTTTCCTACCAACATTTTAGCATCAAGCCACTGTTTATATTTTGTTAAATCCAATTCCTGCCATCAATTTCGGCACAAATAAACAGGAAAATTAATTTCTTTGGGTTTAGGAAATTAATTTTCCTCATGTACTATTTTTTTAAAAGAAATTGACTTCGGAAATGAAAATCCATGTTTTTTTATATTATTGAAAACGCATCATAGTTGTTATTGGCCTGTTAATATAGAAAAATTCACTCAATAAATATAATGTTAATTAGTTGTAATAAACTACAAATCCAAACATAAGTACATGACATCGATGAAAACAACACAAGAAATATAATAAAGATAAATTACATAAAATCATGTTAAATATGATCATCACATATAAATTTTAATTTAAAATTTTATCACTAATATTTTCTTTTCAAGTAATTTATCTCTTTAAGAGGTTTACAATTCCTTAGGTAAACCCTAAAACCAACTTAAAGAAATTAACAAATTTAAAAGATAATGAAAAAGAAATAAAAATCCTAAATAATACTAAGAAATCTGAAAATAAGAAAGTAAAAGCACTATCAGAAAACTATAACACAAATAAAAATACCAATAAAAAATTATGCTGGTACATTAGGGTGACATTTACCAACAAAAAATAACTATTTTTTCCACTACCAACTGAAACATATAACACTCAATTACTTTATAGATACAAGAATAATCTTTTGACCCATATAAAACTCAATCTTAATTTATATTTGGAAATTAGTCTACCAATGGACCCAATAAAAATCGGATTTACCGTATTTCCAACACTACAATTGAGGATATACAAGCAGACCGTAATGTCTTAACCGTTGGGGCCACAAAATTCGAATTGAGCTAGTAATCACTAGTTGTCTATGATTGGAACAGGTTGAAGCTAAGACAACCCAACTTAGAATTGAGATGACCAACATTGCCAGGAAATGGTAAGATTTCTAATACCTTCTGATCCTATACATGTAAAATTGAAAAGAGATACTGAAATTCCTATATATCTAAAATTTCCTTCTATCTTCTTAATCCATACTGAAATTCTATGCATTAACAATTGAACGAGAGATGGCTAATTCGGCTGCACATCATTGAACGCTAGGTTATTCCTTGCCAACCACATAGTCACAAAATTGCAAAGAAAACTAACTTCCATGCAAAGAATCTCTTGAAGATTGTAGAAATCTTCAAGAGATTGTAAAAAACTGGTTGAGATTTCTCACCATTGAATTATTTTAGACCAGAAACACCAGGAGCAATGTCTGCCGCAGAAAGGACATGTTGCTGCATCCTTACTGATTAGATTTCTTCTGGCCATAAATTGCTTCGAGCCATGTTATTGTTTCATTGCTAACCATCACAATATTTCTAGTTTTTGGAGGGGCCATGCTTGTCCATATATTAGCTTTTCACTTACCTTCTCCTGGGAAAACAACTCCATCTAATGCCTAGCTGCAGCTTCTAACAGTATAAATTCCTTCTTTGCTCGTTTTAACGCATGTTTGGGATTGAGGTAATCATGACGGTTCAAAGTACTTTTCGCTTAAAAATATATTAAAATGAAGTTTTTTATTTTTAAAAAATTATTTTTTACAACAGTACATCAAAACGATATGAAAATATATAAAAAAATTATTTTAAACAAATATAAAATTAAAATTTTTAGAAACACGGTTTGTATCGCATTTTCAAAGACACCCTTATAAATATTCTTATTTGTCCATGCTTGACAATATTTCTATCGATATTCCATGACATGAACTGAAATATTTTGTCTACGAAATCATTCAAATTTGAGCCTATCAAGAATTGAAACAAATTAAAATCAATAGTTATTTAATATGTCAACAAAAGCGGTAAATCTTACAATCCCTTGGATATTATTCTATTTTTTGTATCATTATTTCAGATCTCACTGCAAATTATTATTCCCACTTCTATGATTTTATGTTAATAGTTAATTATACGGTTAATTCTTGTGGGATTCCTTGTAGTCTTGATTTTTTTTAATTAAAACGTCTATCTACTTTCTATATTTTATTTTATTTTATTTTATCAATTTCATTCCTTTAGTCTTAGTTTTCACTATATTTGTTGCCTGCACTCCACCGCGGGCTGGAAAAAAAAAATTTGACATAAACAAATGCTAGTGTAAAAAAATCTGAGACTTGAGCCAAGGGATCAATTGATGATTAAATAATATGAAAAAATACAACAACAAAAAATTAACTAACAAAAAAATAACAATGAAACAAAAATAAAAAGAACCAAACCTCACCCCATCAATATTATCAAATAAATTGATATTGAAGGGTGAAACTGTAAAAAAAAAAAAAAAAACAATTTAAAGAAAAAACCCTATTAAACCCTTTGAACTCACAAACTCCATGACCATGAGCATTAAAATTAAGAATAATCTCATAGAAAAAAAAAAGTTTGAATGAGGAAATTAAATTAAATCCATTTTAAAAAAGAACAAAAAAACAAATGTGAACCCGCATTAATCTTTGAAACTGATTATCATAGTTATGAACCCGAGCCTAACTCCATAGAAAGAAAACCATAAAAAAATAACAAAGAAAAACTAAAAAAAAAGATAAAAAAATTAAGAAAAAAATTAGCTTGAAAAAAGAAGGGAAACAAGCATACATGGATAAACCTCTAAAACTTGGTCTAATCTATAAAACCCAAAACTGTGAAATCATGAACTCGGATTCAATTAAGAAACTAAATTTCCAACCAATTTAATTTTGAAGAATAAAATCATAAAGAAAAACAAAACCTTGCAAAAGCAAAAAAGATAGCAACAAAAAATAAAAGAGGATAAAATTTGATAGAAAAAAATCCAATGAAGAAACTATAATTTAAAAAAAAAATGATCCCAAACAAAACAAATTGCAATAAAAAAAATGAGATCAAATTTGAAAAATTAAAAAATCATAAGGGGGTAAAATTGAAAAACATTTGTAATTTCATAAATAATTTATAGATTAAACAATGGTTGAAAGAAATTGAAAAACATTTGTAATTTTATAGATAATTGAAAAATAAAAATAAAATAATCGAATGGACATGGACCAAATGTGAAAGAAAAAATAAATTTCAGGGGTTGGTCTAAATTTTTGAAGGGGCTTATATGAAATTCAAGGTGGAGAGAAAGAGAGAGGAAAAGAAAAAAAGGAATCAATTGTTGGTGTCAAATCAAAGAATTTTTTAGGCCACGTGCCACATAAAGAGGAATATGATTATGAATGATATCTCTTTGTCAGAGGTAATTAGTATATATATAGAAGAAAGAGAAGAAGAAAGAGAAGAAGAAATTCATTTATTTATTGAAAAGGATATTGATTCTCTCTTCTAGCTTAGAGAATTCCTAGGTGTTATTCAGGCAAGACTATTGATTGTAGGCTAGCCAATACTAAATATTATTTTTACAATGATAAAGGTGAAAAAAGTAATAAGGTCATGTATTTTTTGGATATAACATTTGGACTTTGATGATGAAGATATTGAGTTTAAATTGGGTTATGTTGTGAGTGGTTCTAATGTTAGTAATGGTGATGGTGTTGGTTTTAGTGGTCAAATGTGTGCTGATGTTTGATGTTCTATTTTTGATGATGTTGGTTCTGATGTAGGTTATAATATTGAAGAGAATGATAATGGCGTTGTGATGTTGATTGTGTTAAAGCTGAAACGTGTGCCAATATGGGTGGTGTTATGGGTGATATTGTTATTAATATGTGCAGTGATAATGTGAATGATGAAGAGGAAGAAGATCAAGATTATATCCCTTCTGATGAGAAGGGATTTGATTTTGTAAATGAATTTGAAGATGACTGGATTGACAACTTATTAAGGGATGGTTCTACTAGGAAAACTGTATATGATGCTTTAGACTAAAAACATGAATGGAATATTAGTAGCACTAATGATGATTGTTGCTACCCAATTTTTGACCCATGTTTTGATATATTTTCAAAAAAATCCAAAAAAATTGAGAAAACAAAGAAAATCCAAAAAATATGTTTTTTAATATATTTTCGTCATTTTAGCATTTTCAACGTCGTCTAAAAAAGAATTTAAATTGTTAAAAGATTTTCAAACGCGTTCGACTTTTCACGCGTCATTTTTAAATCGTTGATTTTCCGCATTTGAGTCGACGTTGATATTGCTCGTTTTCAAAAAATACAAAAAAATAAGAAAAATCAAATTTACAAAAAGAAAGAAGTTGAGGGACCAAGTTGAAAAACCTAGCAACATTTTGCCTATAAATACTGGTTTCCTCAACACATTCAAGAGGAGGTTAATTTTGACACATTCAGAAAAAAATACAAAAACCCTAAAACCTAACTCTTTCTCCTCACTCAAAAAAAAAAGGGCCGGCGGCGCCCCCCCCGGTTTGAAATTTTTGTTTCCCTAGTTTTCTTCTCTGAAAAAAACAGCCGCCGGCCCCCACGTTTTTTTTCCCCCCACACAGACCTTCTCAGCCGACCTGTAGCCTCTCCATCCTTCCCCGACCATCTCATCTTTTTTCTTCCTCACAGAGAACCGGCCAAACAGCCCCTCCACCATTTGATTTTTCAGTTTTCTCTTCTTCCACCCGAGAGCAGCCCCCATTTTTCCAAACAACAGCCCCCCACCACTTTGATTTTTTTCAGTTTTCTCTTCTTCTCTACTGAACCGAAAGCCCTCACCTTCACTCTCCCCTCTCAGCCGTTCCTCTGGACAGCCATCAACCCGGAACTTTCCCTCTCAGCTGCAGGAGCAAGGGACGAACCGAACGGAGACCATAGCAGCCTCCTCTGCAATCTTCTTCCTTCACCGGCCATCGCTGCTCTCTTCTCTTTCCCTCTCTCCCACCAGAACGACCCGAGCAGACCCAGCTTCTCCCCTCAGACCCGTGGGTCTCCCCCACCTGGCCGACACCACCGATATGCTCGTCTTCTGCCTCCCGCAGCAAAGACGACCCAGCAGCAGCTCCTCCACCACGCACGGCTGCACCCGCAGCTCCGGCCTCCAGCCTTGAGCCACTCCTCACTCCACAGCAGGTCGGCCACAGAAGAAGAAGGAAGAACAACGGCTGGAAAGTAAAACGGAAGCAGACCCGAACGGTGGAGAAAATAAAACAGATCTGGAACACTAAGAAAAATTAAAATCGACTGCTGTGTTGTTCTTTGATTGATTTGCAGGTTGGCGCCGGCGAGGAAAGAAGGAGGGAAGAGGTCGTTGCAGACCCCCCTGTTTTCGCCTTGTTTTCACGGTGGCGCGTGGATCCACGCGCCCCCAGTGGCGGGGTGCGTGAGATCCACGCGCCACCACTGCCACTGCTGTCCCAGCGGCTTCGCAACACTGTTCCGGCGAGTTAGAGGTTTCCAGCACTGTTCCGGAATGTTTTGGTTCATTTTGTAATTTCCAAATTGTTTTAATGTAATATTTTATTTAGTTTTGAGTTTTTTGTAATTTGTATTTGTATTATGGATGTAAAAGAAAAGAAAAGAAAAAAACAAAAAGAAAAGAAAAGAAAAGAAATAAAAACAGTGAAAGTGTATGTGTGTGGTTGTATTTGTTTTATGAATTTGTTATTTTATTTATTTTATTTTTTCAGGATAAAATTGCAAATATATTAAAGAAGAAATTAATATTTTGATCGGATCACGGCTAAGAATTATTAACTTATACGTAAGTGATATTTCTAATTTCCGATGAAAAGATAATTATTAAAACTTCTTTAACACATCAAATTCGCGAAGCAGCTTGCCTCAGGTAGGGTGCGTTAGGGGCGCTAATACCTTCCCTAACCACAACCAGTCCCTTACCCACGATCTCTGACAAGACCAGTACATCAGGTTTCCTAGTAGCCCTCAATGAATTACTAGGTGGCGACTCCAACGAATCGAATTCAAACACTACACAACAGAGATAAATCGCCAGCCGATGCCGCGCGCTGATTTTTTGGGGTGCGACAGAATGGCGACTCCGCTGGGGACGGTACTGTTTCTGACATTATTGGACTAAGCTTTGTATATTTTATGTGTTTAAGATTTTGCATTTTTATCTTTTTTGTTAATATTTATTTCCATGCATTTTATAGAATTGTCTCATGCATCACCTGTATTTATTTTTGAAAGCACACACAAACTTCTAGGTTAGGTGGGGAACTAGCGATCTGCCCTAAGACTATTGGTCAGGGTTCAGATGCGTGAAACACCCAACTCATATCTGAGTGCCTGCTTGGTAATGGTGGGTATACGTGCCTTAACCATTCCTTGCAACGCCCCCATACTGTCTTTACGAAGAACGTCACTGGGCAGATATGAGATCCTTTTGAGACCAGATAGAAAACCTACCCATGTTCACATAATGAATAGAACTTGTCCTTAGGTTGTATGTGCTATCGTTTTTGCATAAGGGCAAACTCTTCTTGAAGCATCTTGAACTCAAGACTTATGGGTGACACATTGGTCGTTGCTCCGAAAATTTTCATTGTAGAGTTTGGGCAAAAATCACGATTCTTGTCCATCATACAAGAGTTACGACCATATTGTCACCTCTCGAAGGGTGAGTTCACCATATAGATTACATGTTCATACATTTGTCATGCATGCACCAGAATGAAAGGTAGGTCCCCTATACAAGCTGTGTTGCACGTGATTGGAGAAAAATGATGGAGGTGAAGAAAGATGTCAGATAGAGGCTCATTATCAGATTAAGGTTGAGAGCATTAAATGTGAAGTATCTAGACTCAGATCTGCTCGAACAAGTGTTGAGCATCAAATGGAAAGAGAATATCTACACAGTCTTCTGTGGGAACACTGCTTGTTCATATCTAATTGAAGCTGTATCTCCCGTTTTTCATCATGAACAAAAGCAACAACGCCTTCAGTCATCAACTAATGACAACTCTGGTTCTTATCTAGTTGCATTGTTAAATGTTCATCACCTCCACATCATCTAATGGAACCAAACAACTACCGGTCTCCTGTACATGGCGCATTAGTCTTCTTGGAAGCTGCCCTAATTATGAGCTCAATTCCATTTCAGCAGCAAGATGGTCTGAAAAACAATGATTAAACACTGAACTTCAATGTGGCAGAACTCTCTCTACAAAAATCAATTTATGGCTCTGCAAATTGGGAAGGCAAGAGGGGATTTATAAGTTGCATATGCTACAAATATTTCTCTCATCAGTTTCAGCATGGAGACATCTTAGTACATTGAAGATCCAGACCTGGTCTGAAAAATACGAGCAGACTTCAAACTTCAACGTAGCAGAGCTCTTTCGACAGGAATCTGTTTGTAGATCCGCAAATGGGAAATCCAAGAAGGAATACAGTAGTTTCAGATCAGCTATGATTTTCCTCCAACAGTGTCAGTATTAAAATGCAAGAGTAGAGAGAAGAGACATGCCTAGACTGAAAAACATGAAGAAGACTGAAACTTTAACAGAGCAGGACTTCCTCTATAGGTGTTTGTTTGCTGCACTGTCAGTGAGAAATCGAAGAGGGGACAAAGGAGTTTTAGATTCATCAGGTGCTCTTCCAATAGAGACAATGTGTGATTCCACACGTCGGTAGTGGCGATACTACAAGTTTCTGGGCGCTGCCAAGATTACCAAGCTGTTAGAAAGTTTTCTAACAATCCTCAACCAACCACAACAACATTGGAAGATTGACATGATGTTGTGAAGATCATCGAAAGAATTGAGCGAGCTATGAAGAAGTGAAGGATTGAAGGTTTTGTTATGGATTCCAGAACCGCGAAGGGAGTTGAATCAGAAGATGACTCTCGATCGAGAAACCTCAGTTATTTTGCCTAGTCAAGTCTCGCTCAAGCATCATTGACTACTCCAATGTCTTTGCCAAGATAGAAGTTCATTTGCCATGTGGCGTAATCCAGACAACATATGCGATGTGATGGTGGGGTCCTCGACCATTTCAGTGGAATAGTTGCAAGAATTTTAATTGAGCAGTGGCCATGTGGGTTTATTTACCAGAATCTGCCAGATTCCAGACTGTTGCTATACGTCGACAGATCCCATGCAACCACCAATTTCTCGGTGGTATAATCCAGATAAGAGATGTGATGTCATGATGGGGTCCTCAACTATTTCAAGTGAACAGTTGCAAGAATTGAGTCTGAAAGTTGGTAAGCAAGAGATAAGGAAGTCCCGTGAAGGAGGGGGTCATTGGCTATATTGTTCCCCGAACATCTTCAGAATGACATGTGATCGAAACTGCTTGGCAAAACACAGATATTGACAGAAAAGCTGATTCGAGAATGGTGATGAACAGTCAATCATATTGTTATGGAATTCTGCATTTTGTTTTGGGATCACATCTCATCCTTCAACGAAACATGCCTTGCTTTTGACTTTTTGTTGTTTTGAAATCAACAGATGTTTAGCATTTTATTCTGACAAAATATTTTGATCAAACTCCAACATGCGATAAAGGTTAATCAATCCGGAAGATTAAAAGTGTTTTGATTATAGAAATGACTCGATTCTTGTTGAAATGACATGAGGTGACCGAACAAATTTTGAGCTCACACATAAAATTGAACCACACATCACATAGCTAAATTTTAACAGTATGCATAATGACATGTAGTGGATTCAGTAGTTATGGACTCGTGAATCATGACTCTTACAAGTCCCAATCATTACACTGGACGAGGTCAAAATTTATCAGTTCTAACCGACCTTGCTTGAAATGAGAAAAGGCCATTTTTGTTATCCTTTCATATTTCTTGAAATATTATCCCTTGCGGTCCCCATTTGAGCCTGATAGAATATTTCTTTTCAAAAGAAACCCTGACTAGGATCACACCCCACACTAGGGGAAAATGAGAGATATTTTGAAGACATTAATGGATAAAGGGGAGGCTTAGAACAAAAGTCCAATGATTGAGAGAATGCTAAAAGAAAACACATAGACTGGGGGCATATGAGAAATTTTTAAGGAAGGCTATGATGAAAAAAAAAAAAAGAAGAAGAAGTTGAAATTGCCTTCACTTAAAGACAAGTCAAAGATAAAGGAAGGAGAACGCTTATTGATTAGTACTTAAAAGTGCATGTTTATCAAGGTTTTATATCATCATTTTGCACTTGAAGTATCAATAACTCCTTAACTAAAGCATGTTTTATAATAACAAGTTTGATATTATAAGATACCTTAATTTATGGTAAATGCTCATTTTAAATGCAGGACTATCACATAAATAAAAGGATTGATTGATGAGTTTAAGCATTGAAAGTTAAAGGACAAAGAGATGGCCAAACTTAGAAAAGAGATGTCGGTGCAGTCCAAACCGGAACATTGCTCGGTAATTGGATCATATCTGGAGCTCTAGATTTCGGATTTAGGTCCACTTTATATGGATGGAAAGGTAAGACAAAAGCCTACAACTTTCATGAGGAGCCCAAGATTTGAAAAGGTCGTTTTGAAGTCCAAATTGAAGGAACAACGAAGAAGTCCGAAGCTGTCCTGCAGCCCAAACACTATTTAGTGTTCAGCCCATATCTTGAGTTCTAGAAGTCCAAATGACCTCATCTTTTTTTTGTTGGAAAGCTGAGATAATTTCCTAGAACATTCTTGAGGATTCTGGGCAAATTATGATGTTAGCAATGACGTCTTGATCAGACAAGAAGATAAGGATTGTTATCTAGTCAAGATATGGCCACCCACTCATCAATTAGTCAACAAATCAATAGTTCCAAATTTTGGCCTATAAAAGGAGGCACTTACCATGTATTGAGGCATCTTGGTTTCCAGATCAAGATCATGCTCTTGCTTTCTCTCTTTGTATTGCTTATGTTTTGCTTTCATTAATATCAAGTTCATGCACTTTATTTCCTTTCCTTTACTTAGTTAACGTCTTTCTCATTTATGTTCTTATCTTGTTCATTTATGTTTCTTTCTTTCATTATGTTCAGCTAAGTTAATTATGTCAAGGTGAAAAGGGTACACTAATGGTGTAAGAATAAGTATAATATAAACTTAACATGGACCTTAACGTTGGATACTAACATGTTTTATATTTGTTATCTTGTTCACTTTTAATACTTTGCTTGTTAAATGGTTAATCTAGATTTATGTTGTATAACACTTGGTACAACAAATACTTGGCACTTTCATAGCTCATACTGTATGGTATAACCGACACCTGAGCTGTGAAAGGAACTTGATTTGTTGTTAACATAAGTTATAATCATGAATGCCTGCCAACATTTACAAGTATTAGCTTTATTCGAATAAGATAACTAATGTAATCATGTTAACAATTTATAATCTGAATGGAACCTCCTTTATGTGTGGTTTCCAATTGAGTAATAAGAGTTTATATTATACTTGTTTGAAGTACCATTAGTGGATCCTCTAACCTTGACATTTGTTTTTATCATTGTTTAATCCTTACGTTAATCTTTCATCTCAAAGTTCTCATTAATTTCTTCATCTTCTGCTTTCATTATTATTATTATTATTATTATTTACATTCTGTTTATATTACATAATATATATATTTGATCTTTTCATAAACTCAGTATATAGGCTGGAAACCTGTGACCCGATCTTTAGATCATTCTCAGGTATAACAACGCCACGTACTGAGTATAATAGTTATTATTATTGTTATTATTGTTGTTGTTATTGTTGTTGTTGTTGTTGTTGTTGTCTTGTTATTTATAATTTATACAATTAACCTCTTTGTGGTTCGACCCCGGTCTTGCCGGGTTATTTATTACTTCGACACTCCTGCACTTAGGAGAAGACATCAAGCTTTTGGTCGTGTCAAGTTTTTGGCGCCGTTGCCGGGGAGGTAAATTCTTGTATAAATTATAATATTTAATTTATTTTCTCTTTTCACTTTTCATTTTATCTATTTTTGTTTCCTTTGTTTTGTTTTGTTTCTTTTTCTTCTATTTTCTTTTCTTGCTTTTATTCTCTTCTTACACGTGCATGAGAGTTTGGTCACGTACATTAAGTGGTAGACTTTGTAGGGTATCCTCATCATTTTCAGAAAATATGGCCGAAGAAGATAATCAATCACTTCATAATGAGAATAATGAGAATAACCGTATGAGAACACTTAGAGACCACATGAATCCCACAAGAACAAGTGCACCCTCATGCATAGTTTTCCCTCCTGATGCATCTCATTTTAATTTTAAGCCAGGCATTATTCAACTTTTTACCATCTTTTCATGGCTTAGACTTAGAAAATCCATACTTGCATTTAAGGGAATTTGAGGAGGTCTGTAATACCTATAATGACTCAAATTGTAGCATGAACACCATTCGATTAAAGCTTTTTCCTTTTTCATTAAAAGATAAAGCTAAAACATGGCTACAAAATTTGAGACCAGGATCCATTCGTGCTTGGGATGATATGCAACAACAATTTTTAAAGAAGTTTTTTCCATCTCACAGAACAAACTCTTTTCAAAAGACAAATCATCACTTTCACTCAAAAGCCAGGAGAAACATTTTACCAATGTTGGGATAGGTATCGAGATTTGCTTAATACTTGCCCACATCATGGTTTTGAAAACATGGAGATTGGTTTCACATTTTTATGAGGGTTTAACACCTAGAGATAGGCAAATGGTTGAATTGATGTGCAATGGAACTTTTGAAGATAAAGACCCTAATGAAGCAATGGAGTACCTAGACTTGCTAGCTGAAAATGCTCAAAATTGGGACACCACAGGTACTTATGAGGCACCAGGTAAAACTCAACCTCATACATCTAGTGGGGGTATGCACAACCTTAGGGAAGATCATGACCTCCAAGCCAAGTTTGCATCTTTAGCTAGAAAAAGTCGAGGCACTAGAATTAAAAAAGAGTGGTCAATTAAAATCTGTTCAAGACATTGTGTGTCAAATCTGTGAAACAAATGAGCATGCAACCAATGATTGTCCAACTTTGCCTTCTTTCAAGGAATGCCTCCATGAACAAGCCCATGCTTTAAACAGTTTCCAAAGACCCAACCATAACCCATACTCACAAACATATAACCCTGGTTGGAGAAATCACCCAAATTTTAGTTGGAAGAGTGATAGCAACAATGCACAAACTTCACATCCACCGTTTCAAGCACACCATAATTTCCAAAATTCTCATGGATATGGACCTCCTTATGTTCCACCTCCTAGAAGAAATTTTGAGGAAACATTGCATGCATTCATTGAAAAGCAGGAGACAATCAACACTCAACTTGCTCAAAGCATGACCGATTTTAAAGATGCTCTTGCAAAATTAACATCTGCTCTCAGTTTCCAAGAGAAAGGTAAGTTTCCTTCTCAACCACAGCAAAATCCAAAGGGGCAATACAATGCAAATGCAAGTAGTTCTGGAAGCCAACACATGGATCAAGTCAAATCAGTCATCACTCTTCGTAGTGGTAAGGTTATTGAAAAACCTATTCTTGAACCTTGTGAGAAAGATGATGAGTCTATCTCTGAGGGTAAGGAAGGGGTTGAACCTGAACATTGCAAAGAAAAGGCTGATTCCCCGCCAGCACTTCCATTTCCTCATGCCATGACCAAACAAAGGAAAGTCAATCACAACTCTGAAATCTTTGAAATTTTCAAACAGGTAAGGATCAATATACCTTTGTTGGATGCTATTAAACAGGTTCCTTCCTATGCTAAATTTTTGAAAGATCTGTGCACTGTGAAGAGAAAACTGAATGTGAAAAAGAAAGCCTTTTTAGCCGAACAAGTAAGTGCCATTCTTCAGAACAATAATGCTTTGAAATATAAAGACCCTGGTTGTCCTACAATTTCTTGCTTTATTGGAGAACATAAAATTGAAAGAGCCTTACTTGATCTTGGAGCTAGTGTGAATTTACTTCCATATTCAGTTTTTCAGAGTCTCAATCTAGGTGAGTTAAAACCAACCTCTGTAACTCTTTTACTCGCCGATAGATCTGTAAAAGTGCCTAGAGGAATAATTGAAGATGTGTTGGTGCAAGTTGATAAATTCATTTATCCTGTGGATTTTGTTGTCTTGGACACGCAACCTGTTGAAGCATGTAATTCAATTCCTGTCATTTTAGGACGTCCATTTCTTGCCACTTCTAATGCATTGATTAATTGTAGGAATGGACTGATGAAGCTATCATTTGGAAACATGACATTGGAGATGAATATTTTCAACATTTACAAGCAACCTGGAGATGATAATGATTTACAGGAAGTGGACTTTATTGAAAAATTAGTTCATGATCAATTTCAAACCACTTCTAGTGAAACTGAGATTGATGAATCTGATGATTTGCAAATGGTCTACTTTCAGGAATCAAAGGCATGCAATTGGAGACCACAAATTGAAGAATTGCCACCACGATCAATTGAGCCCATACCTTCAAGTGTTCAACCACCAAAACCTGAATTGAAGCCGTTACCATTTAATCTCAAATACTCATTTTTGGGAGAAAATGAAACTTTTCCGGTAATAATCTCTTCCAAACTTAATGTGCATCAAGAAGGTAAGTTATTACAGACTCTGAAAATGCACAAAAATGCATTAGGATGGACCATAGCTGACATAAAAGGAATTAGCCCTTTGATTTGCACACACAGGATTATTTGGAGGAAAATGCTAAACCCTCTAGAGAAATGCAACGAAGGCTTAATCCTAATATGAAAGAAGTAGTTGAAAAATGAAGTCATTAAGCTTCTAGATAATGGAATCATTTATCCTATTTCTGATAGCAAATGGGTAAGTCCTACCCAAGTTGTACCCAAAAAGTCTGGAGTCACTGTGATAACAAATGAGAAAAAATGAGTTAATTCCAACTAGGACTGTTACGGGTTGGCGCATGTGCATTGACTATAGGAAACTTAATTCAATGACTAGAAAAGATCATTTCCCTTTACCTTTCATGGACCAAATCCTAGAAAGAGTTGCAGGTCATGAATTTTATTGTTTCCTAGATGGTTATTCAGGTTACAATCAAATTGAAATTGCATTGGAAGATCAAGAAGACTACTTTCACATGTCCATTTGGTACTTTTGCATATCGAAGGATGCCTTTTGGATTATGTAATGCACCAGCCACGTTTCAAAGATGCATGCTTAGCATATTCAGTGATATGGTTGAACGTTTTCTTGAAATTTTTATGGATGATTTTTCTATTTTTGGTGATTCATTTGATGATTGTTTGACTAACTTAGAAAAGGTTTTGAGCAGGTGTGAAGAGAAGAATCTTGTACTGAATTGGGAAAAAATGTCACTTTATGGTAACAAACGGCATCGTACTTGGTCACATTGTTTCATCGAAAGGAATTGAGGTTGACAAATCTAAAATCGAGTTAATTGCCAACTTACCAACACCAAAATCTGTTAAAGATGTTAGATCATTCTTAGGACATGCTGGTTTTTACAGAAGGTTCATCAAAGATTTTAGTGTAATATCTAAGCCCTTGAGTAACCTTCTAACAAAGGATAATATTTTTGAATGGACTGAACATTGTGAGGAAAGCCTTTGTTTAAACTTAAAAACTTGCTTACTTCTGCTCCTGTCATTCAACCTCCTGATTGGTCATTACCTTTGAAATAATGTGTGACGCTAGTGATTATGCCGTGGGTTGCTGTCTTGGGACAAAGGAAAGATAAGAAACCTTATGTGATTTACTATGCAAGTAAAACTTTAAATAGTGCTCAAATGAATTACACTACCACTGAAAAAGAATTACTTGCAGTAGTATTTGCATGTGACAAGTTCAGATCTTATCTTGTTGGCTCACCTGTTATTGTTTTTAGTGATCATGCAGCATTGAAATATCTTCTCTCTAAGAAAGATTCTAAGGCTAGATTGGTGCGGTGGATTTTGTTACTTCAAGAATTTGATATCACAATCAAAGACAAGAAAGGCACCGAAAATGTTGTCGCGGATCATTTGTCAAGATTGACAACCGATTCGAGATCTGACATTACACCAATCGATGACTACTTTCCTGATGAATCTTTATTTTCTGTCTCTACGATGCCTTGGTTTGCTAATATTGTTAATTTTCTTGTTTCAGGACAATTGCCAGCTCATTGGAGTACCCAAGACAAAAGAAAGTTCTTGAACGAAGTAAAGAACTTTTATTGGGATGACCCTTATTTATTCAAATATTGTCCTGATCAAATATTTCGAAGATGCATTCCTGACAATGAGGTAAGTAGTGTCATTAAATTTTGTCATTCTGAGGCATGTGGGGGTCATTTCTCATCAAGAAAGACAACTGCAAAAATCTTACAAAGTGGATTCTATTGGCCCACCATGTTCAAAGACTCACATGTATTCTGTAAGATTTGTGAAAATTGTCAAAAGTTGGGATCTATTTCGAAACGTCACATGATGCCTTTAAATCTTATTCTTGTCATTGAGATCTTTGATTGTTGGGGTATAGATTTCATGGGTCCATTTCCTCCATCATTTGGTTTCTTGTACATATTGGTCGCAGTAGATTATGTTTCAAAATGGATAGAGGCAATTCCAAGTCGAACCAATGATCACAAAATAGTGATAAAGTTTTTGAAAGAAAACATTTTAAGTCGATTTGGAATCCCTCGAGCCATGATAAGTGACGGTGGAACACACTTTTGCAACAAGCCATTTGAGTCTTTAATGAAGAAATATGGAATCACACATAAAGTTGCCACCCCTTATCACCCTCAGACAAGTGGACAAGTAGAGCTTGCTAATAGGGAGATCAAACAGATCTTGGAGAAAACAGTGAACCCTAATAGGAAAGACTGGTCTTTAAGACTTAATGATGCACTTTGGGCTTATCGAACTGCTTATAAAACATCATTAGGTATGTCACCTTATAGACTAGTCTATGGAAAACCTTGTCACTTGCCTGTGGAAATTGAACATAAAGCTTATTGGGCTATTAAAGCTTTCAATTCAAGCCTTGATGATGCTAGTCAGCTGCGAAAAATTGCAAATAAATGAGCTTGAGGAAATAAGAAATGATGCATATGACAATTCAAAAATTTATAAAGCAAGAATTAAAGAGTTTCATGACAAGAAAATACTGAGAAAAACATTCAATGTTGGTCAAAAAAAGTCTTGCTTTATAATTCTCGACTCCATTTATTTCCTGGAAAAACTAAGAACAAGATGGAGCGGTCCTTTTATTGTGAAACATGTGTATCCATATGGGGCCTGTGATATTGAGAATCCAAAGAATGGCAATGTTTTCAAGGTAAATGGGCATCGTTTGAAAGTTTATTTTGACAATTTTTCGGTTGAAAATGACTCTATTGAATTGAGTGATCCTGTATATAAAGATTGATTCTTTTTCTCACATTGTTTTGTGTTTTGTTGTTTTGATAGTCTCTCTTGCACCCCGGTCAAATGGCAGATAACGGTACTCCGTGACTTAAGTCGATTCTTTCAGTTTCCCAAATAACTGATATCTGTATATGTTTGTATAATTCTTAGCTCTTTCTTCCTTCTTTGAATCGCTTCTCTAATTCTCTTTTGAAAATGGACACCACTCTTGAAAAGTTGAAAAGGTATTTTCCCGCTTTGCCTCCAAATGCGATTAATAAAATTTACCGTGCTAGGTGTGAAAGATTACGGTTGTTAATGAATCATGGAATTCCTGAAGATATTCGCTGGCTAATTGAAGCAAAGGTCCGATTATCAGGTGAGTCCTCCAATTCTTTCATTTCACACATGCCTGGAACAGGTAAAAGCACTTTTGCAAAGAAACGTCGTGCAAAACGATTGAAAGTCTGTCACAGATGTACCAGATGGACTTGTAATGCAACATGTCGTTCTTTAGGAATGGTATCTGTAAACCGTGAAGATAAAATACAATTCATTAAGGATGGCCTGAGTAAGGGGTCTTTAGATAATCTTTTGTTGACCCTTGAGACGCATCCTAGTGGAGATGTGCATCGTGTAATTCATGATTTATGGCCACAATTCCATAAAGAACATGATCGACTTAGTCTTGGGAATCTGACTAAAAAAGACCCTGTTTGCCAGTTTTTAAGAAAACTGGATGGGAAGCCTATCCCCGACCCATAGAGGGCGTTTAAGCCGTTCTTGGACGTAAAACCAAGGGAAGATGTGAGCCACAATCACAACTACATGTACATACATGCTTTGTCAAAATAAATAATTAATAAAGAGAGAGAGAGAGAGAGTTTGTGAGACTACAGCTGGCCTACATATAGGTGGTATGATTGCATTTTCACTTTTTCATCTATAAATTCTTCTCTTCCTTCCCTTCATTTCTACTCATCCCATATATTCATCAAATATAGAAGTGTGTAGAAATGGCAGGTTCCTCAAGTCATCATATAAGAAATATTTGTGTTTTCGGTGGATCCAGTTCTGGGAAAGAAAAAGAGTTTTTAGAATCAGCAAATCATCTTGGTCGGGTTACTAGCTGAGAGAAAGATTCATTTAGTGTATGGGGGAGTAGCCTTGGGTTAATGGGAGGTGTGTCAATGGCTGCATTTTTAGGAGGCAGTCAAGTTTGGGGGATTGTCCCAAAGCTTTAGCAAATGGGGACATCATTGGAAAAACAATTGGAGAAGAACTACAGGTCCCCAACAATGTCTGATCGACTGAATACCATGTTTTAACCATGCTGATGCCTTCATTGCCTTACCAGGTGGTCTGGGGCACATTGGAAGAGATCTTTCATATTTCATCTTGGGCCCAACTGCACATTCACCATAAAACCTATAGGTTTGTTAAATGTTAATGGTTTTTATGATAAGTTGATGTCTTTTCCTTGATCAAGCTGTGGAACAGGAATTTCTAACATCTTCGGCACGACAAATCATAATCTCTGCTGCTACTGCTGAACAATTGATTGACAACTACAATCTTTCATCCCTATCATTGATCCCTGCATGAGTCGCCTAGATTGGTCAAACTAAGGAAAGCCGTAAAAAGCTTAGATTAGATTTGAGCCTTCATCTGTGAAACCTTGTGTCTTTTGGTTTTATTAATAGCATATTATTTTGTTTTTGTTACTTCTTATGTTGTTTAAGTGTGTTTCAGGTTTGTCATTGTTCGCTGTTTCAGGTGATGTCTTTTATACTCTATCTTTCTACCTTCGAACATTGAGGACAATGTCTCGTTTTGGTTGGGGGGAGAGGTAGTAGTTTTTAAATATATATATAATATATATATATATATATATATATATATATATATATATATATACTAACTTGCTAACTGTTTTTTGCTATTATTAAAACCATTTGACAAAATTGTTATTAGATGGCAGAGTATGGAATCAATTTTATTGACTCTAGAGACGCATCTTAGTAAGTTTCATTACCAAGGTCTATCATAATACTTCTTGAAATATTCAGGTTTACAAAACTCTCACATTGTTATCACTTGATTCTGCTCCTATACTCATTTAACAAGTATTATTAAACCTTCATTTTCACACACACACTTTAACATATGATTGTGGGTTGCACATTGGATTATTACATTAATTATGTTCTTTTGTTGAAGGTAACAACTAAGGGAAAAGGATAGTATATAATTTGCAAAAAAAAAAGAAAAAAAAAAGAAAAAAAAAAGATAGTATTGATGATAATAAAACGTGGATAAGTTTGGTTTCGTAGCCTCCCTAACCTAAGCAATTAAGCCCGAAGGGGTGTTTTTAACACCTAATACCCTAAAGTCAACTGACTTGGGAGCTATTGGCCCAAAGCTTGTTACATGGGTTAAGGAGAAAAGCTTAAGGGAATCAAACATTGCACTATCTACGTATCAGTATCTGCAACCCGAGTTGTTAAGCTCGTAGGGGTGTCTCAACACCTAATGCCCTAAGACCAACTGGTCTGGGAGTCATTAGCCTAAAACTCGTTACATGGGTTAAAGATACATTGTGTTTTAAGTTGTATGTGTATATAAAATAAAAGAAAATAAAAAGAGAAAAAAAAGAAAAAGAAAAAAAAATCCCAACCCAAGGAAGTTCACCTTAAACATTTGAACATAATATTGTTTTCTTCCAACAAAAGCCCCATCATCTATGTTTTCATTGAGCACACAAAAAGAAGGTTTATTAATATCTTGTTTACGAAGTATGAAGCAGGAATATAAATTAATGAGAGTTTGTTTATCTGGATAGATTAATGGAAGTTGAATGATGAATGCCTTGCTTTGTGGAACTTGCAAATTGTTTCTCTATTTTAACGCTTTAGATTACTAGGGACTAGTAATAAGCTGGTTGGGGGTGTGATTAGTACTTAAAAGTGCATGTTTATCAAGGTTTTATATCATCATTTTGCACTTGAAGTATCAATAACTCCTTAACTAAAGCATGTTTTATAATAACAAGTTTGATATTATAAGATACCTTAATTTATGGTAAATGCTCATTTTAAATGCAGGGACTATCACATAAATAAAGGATTGATTGATGAGTTTTAAGCATTGAAAGTTAAAGGACAAAGAGATGGCCAAACTTAGAAAAGAGATGTCGGTGCAGTCCAAACCGGAACAATTGCTCGGTAATTGGATCATATCTGGAGCTCTAGATTTCGGATTTAGGTCTACTTTATATGGATGGAAAGGTAAGACAAAAGCCTACAACTTTCATGAGGAGCCTAAGATTTGAAAAGGTCGTTTTGAAGTCCAAATTGAAGGAACAACGAAGAAGTCCGAAGCTGTCCTGCAGCCCAAACACTATTTAGTGTTCAGCCCATATCTTGAGTTCTAGAAGTCCAAATGACCTCATCTTTTTTTGTTGGAAAGCTGAGATAATTTCCTAGAACATTCTTGAGGATTCTGGGCAAATTATGATGTTAGCAATGACGTCTTGATCAGACAAGAAGATAAGGATTGTTATCTAGTCAAGATATGGCCACCCACTCATCAATTAGTCAACAAATCAATAGTTCCAAATTTTGGCCTATAAAGGAGGCACTTACCATGTATTGAGGCATCTTGGTTTCCAGATCAAGATCATGCTCTTGCTTTCTCTCTTTGTATTGCTTATGTTTTGCTTCATTAATATCAAGTTCATGCACTTTATTTCCTTTCCTTTACTTAGTTAACGTCTTTCTCATTTATGTTCTTATCTTGTTCATTTTATGTTTCTTTCTTTCATTATGTTCAGCTAAGTTAATTATGTCAAGGTGAAAAGGGTACACTAATGGTGTAAGAATAAGTATAATATAAACTTAACATGGACCTTAACGTTGGATACTAACATGTTTTATATTTGTTATCTTGTTCACTTTTAATACTTTGCTTGTTAAATGGTTAATCTAGATTTATGTTGTATAACACTTGGTACAACAAATACTTGGCACTTTCATAGCTCATACTGTATGGTATAACCGACACCTGAGCTGTGAAAGGAACTTGATTTGTTGTTAACATAAGTTATAATCATGAATGCCTGCCAACATTTACAAGTATTAGCTTTATTCGAATAAGATAACTAATGTAATCATGTTAACAATTTATAATCTGAATGGAACCTCCTTTATGTGTGGTTTCCAATTGAGTAATAAGAGTTTATATTATACTTGTTTGAAGTACCATTAGTGGATCCTCTAACCTTGACATTTGTTTTTATCATTGTTTTAATCCTTACGTTAATCTTTCATCTCAAAGTTCTCATTAATTTCTTCATCTTCTGCTTTCATTATTATTATTATTATTATTATTATTTACATTCTGTTTATATTACATAATATATATATTTGATCTTTTCATAAACTCAGTATATAGGCTGGAAACCTGTGACCGATCTTTAGATCATTCTCAGGTATAACAACGCCACGTACTGAGTATAATAGTTATTATTATTGTTATTATTGTTGTTGTTATTGTTGTTGTTGTTGTTGTTGTCTTGTTATTTATAATTTATACAATTAACCTCTCTGTGGTTCGACCCCGGTCTTGCCGGGTTATTTATTACTTCGACACTCCTGCACTTGGGAGAAGACATCAAGCTTTTGGTCGTGTCACTTATCAAGTCTATGAAGAGCAAAAGAAATTTCAATCAAGAAAAGGCACAACAAAAGTCAATACCAGAAAAAAGAGTTGATGAATATTTGATGTTGATCCTAGGTCTTTGAAACCCTCAAACACCTTTTGAGCCTTTGAAATTCCTTTCTTCTACAGCCATGAACCATAGCCTACATTACGTGCTTTTAAAAGTCCTTTTTAATCAAGCAAGCGACTTGAACCGATAAATGGCTCTCTCGAAACTTGAAGAGCTGTTCCATAAGGGTCTCGACTTCATGAATTAAGCTACTAGTTATTATGCATGTTGATAAAATAAATGCTAAGAAAAGAAACAACCTTTCTTGATAAAGCCTGAGCATCTTGTTTTTGAAATTCATAAAAATGTCACCTCATCACAGACCATCAAAAAGATATACCCAAAATCAAAGTTTAAAGTGGACACAAAGAACCATGAAAAAGTCATTTTAAATCTTACAACGGGTCATTTCGGTTTTCAAGATACAAGACAATCAAAGGGCTACATTGAATGACGTGTGTTGGGTCTTTGACCAAAGAAGCTTGAATTTCAAAAATACTTTTTAAAAATTGATATCTCTCTGATTTCATTTCAACAATTAGATTTGAATAGACATGACCTTTGAAGTATGAGATTTGATTCTAGAACAAGAAAGATTGTCAAACAAAGAAGAACCCTCATTGAGTTTGCGGAATCCTTGACATGAAATGACCTCAACTCTTCTCAAAACTCCTTGAAAGGTTGACCACTTGGGGCAATACAGTGGACCCTAAGAAGGAAAACAGACAGTATCCAGATCAGCTGGGGGCAAAGAAAGAATCATATGATGAGTCGTCAAAGTTCATCAGAGTTATGTTTAGCACCTGACAATGATAAAGAAAAAACCTTCTTGAGTATAAACCGATGAACGAACTTTCATATCATATTGGGGGCAATGTTGTTCAAAGATAATCCATGACCTAGTGCACTTCAGCAACCATTGATGAGTAACGTTGCACTAGAAGAATATTGTCATATCTTCATCTTGGTTTATCATCTTCAACATGGTTATGACTTTTGATCGATGTTATCACATAGTTGCATGTGCATGAATGTTGGAGGATGCACCCACCAAGACTGACTGTGGAACCATTTGTTTTGAAGCTCAAATGCACACTTCACCGCATGAATATGGGTGATAACATAAAACATCATTGATGATGCCAATACATTTATTTTCAAGATCTGATTAGATTGGTGAGAAGAACTTTTTGAGGAAAACATTGAGCATACAACGATGAGGCTTTCACTACAAGTTGTGAGATCCATGTTTGGATGACTTGGTAGTTTTCTGAGAAGGTTGATGATAACATATACTTGAAAAGTATTGTTTCGAATGGAGGCATTTTCAGACTGGTTAACAATCTTGATGGGTGTTGGCATGATACACACAACCAATCAGAAGATAATTCCTAGAAGAATCCAAGAGAGAACATCCTTCATAATAAATCAAGCAACACCACACTTGGGGGCATTGTCAAGCTTGATGAACCAACGAGAGCAGTAATCGTCGAAGACATCCTAAGATATGCATTGTATATACAGCTGAATAATGGCCAGCACAGGAATGAGCCAATGCATCGGAAGAACAAAGAAAGCTTTGGAATGCAAACAAGGGCACCCTACGACGACGGAGCATCAAAGAGGGGGGACCTATTTTTCTCAGGTAAGTATACATGCATATTGATCATAATGCATTGCTTTTAACATTGTCAGGTCGATGTTTCGCCATCATCTCGGGTAGTGTGTTTTTATAACCCTACCTCATTTCGAGTGCGCCGTTAAGCCCTCACTTCCCAGGTAGCACGTTTTCTAACCCTACCTCATTTCGAGTGCGCCTTTGGGCCCTCGCGAACATTTTTCTTGGGTAGGTCACCCATTACAATGAGACCACACTTCATATTCTTTTCATCTGGGTAGGTCACCCATCATAATGAGACCATTTTTTTCACATTATTTCCACCTGGGTTGGTCACCCATGACAATGAGACCGCGTTTTTCACATTTTTTCCATCCGGGTAGGTCACCCATGACAATGAGACCACACTTCATCATATTTTTTCCATCTGGGTAGGTCACCCATTACAATGAGACCGCACATCACATTCTTTCTATTTGGGTAGGTCACCCATCGCAACGAGACCACCTTTCATATTTTTTCCACACGGGTAGGTCACCCAGGACAATGAGACCACACTTCACATTTTTTCCATTTTGGGTCGGTCACCCATACAATGAGACCAACATTTTTCTAGGGTTCGTCACCCGTACAATGAGACCAGCATTTGTCTAGGGTTCGTCACCCGTACAATGAGACCAGCATTTTTCTAGGGTTCGTCACCCGTACAATGAGACCAGCAGCACTAGGGTTCGTCACCCGTACAATGAGACCAGCACTAGGGTTCGTCACCCGTACAATGAGACCATCATTTTTCTAGGGTTAGTCACCCGTACAATGAGACCAGAATGAGGTCGTCAGATGGGATCTCATGTAGCTTTGGTTAAAGGAAATCGCCAGATGGGATTTCAGGTTGACCGAGTTACACATATTTTCGTTCCAGAATGAGGTCGCCAGATGGGATCTCATGTAGCTTTGGTTAAAAGGAATCGTCAGATGGGATTTCAGGTTAACCGAGTTACACAGTTTAGTTCCAGTTGAATGAGGTCGCCAGATGGGATCTCATGTAGCTTTGGTTAAAGGGAATCGCCAGATGGGATTTCAGGTTAACCGAGTTACGCAATATTTTCGTTCCAGTTGAATGAGGTCGCCAGATGGGATCTCAGGTAAACCCAATGTGTGGGCAGGTCGCCCGTGAAAATAAACTATTGGGAGAGTGTGGGTCGGTCGCCCGTGAAAATAGACTAGGGTGAGTATGTGTGGGTCGGTCGCCCGTGAAAATAGACCAGCGTGAGTATGCGTGGGCAGGTCGCCCGTGAAAACATATCAGTGTGAGTTTGTGGGCAGGTCGCCCAAGATAATGAAATCATTTTCCTTTTGTTTTCTTTACAAACCTTACTATGCAAAATTTTGAGGAGTTTTGCTTCGTAAGCATTGTAAAGAGGGGGCATCTGTTGCTACCCAATTTTTGACCCATGTTTTGATATATTTTCAAAAAAATCCAAAAAAATTGAGAAAAACAAAGAAAATCCAAAACATATGTTTTTTAATATATTTTCGTCATTTTAGCATTTTCAACGTCGTCTAAAAAAGAATTTCAATTGTTAAAAGATTTTCAAACGCGTTCGACTTTTCACGCGTCATTTTTAAATCGTTGATTTTCCGCATTTGAGTCGACGTTGATATTGCTCGTTTTCAAAAAATACAAAAAAATAAGAAAAATCAAATTTACAAAAAGAAAGAAGTTGAGGGACCAAGTTGAAAAACCTAGCAACATTTTGCCTATAAATACTGGTTTCCTCAACACATTCAAGAGGAGGTTAATTTTGACACATTCAGAAAAAAATACAAAAACCCTAAAACCTAACTCTTTCTCCTCACTCAAAAAAAAAAGGGCCGGCGGCGCCCCCCCCCGGTTTGAAATTTTTGTTTCCCTAGTTTTCTTCTCTGAAAAAACAGCCGCCGCCCCCCACGTTTTTTTTCCCCCCACACAGACCTTCTCAGCCGACCTGTAGCCTCTCCATCCTTCCCCGACCATCTCATCTTTTTTCTTCCTCACAGAGAACCGGCCAAACAGCCCCTCCACCATTTGATTTTTCAGTTTTCTCTTCTTCCACCCGAGAGCAGCCCCCATTTTTCCAAACAACAGCCCCCCACCACTTTGATTTTTTTCAGTTTTCTCTTCTTCTCTACTGAACCGAAAGCCCTCACCTTCACTCTCCCCTCTCAGCCGTTCCTCTGGACAGCCATCAACCCGGAACTTTCCCTCTCAGCTGCAGGAGCAAGGGACGAACCGAACGGAGACCATAGCAGCCTCCTCTGCAATCTTCTTCCTTCACCGGCCATCGCTGCTCTCTTCTCTTTCCCTCTCTCCCACCAGAAACGACCCGAGCAGACCCAGCTTCTCCCCTCAGACCCGTGGGTCTCCCCACCTGGCCGACACCACCGATATGCTCGTCTTCTGCCTCCCGCAGCAAAGACGACCCAGCAGCAGCTCCTCCACCACGCACGGCTGCACCCGCAGCTCCGGCCTCCAGCCTTGAGCCACTCCTCACTCCACAGCAGGTCGGCCACAGAAGAAGAAGGAAGAACAACGGCTGGAAAGTAAAACGGAAGCAGACCCGAACGGTGAGAAAATAAAACAGATCTGGAACACTAAGAAAAATTAAAATCGACTGCTGTGTTGTTCTTTGATTGATTTGCAGGTTGGCGCCGGCGAGGAAAGAAGGAGGGAAGAGGTCGTTGCAGACCCCCCTGTTTTCGCCTTGTTTTCACGGTGGCGCGTGGATCCACGCGCCCCCAGTGGCGGGGTGCGTGAGATCCACGCGCCACCACTGCCACTGCTGTCCCAGCGGCTTCGCAACACTGTTCCGGCGAGTTAGAGGTTTCCAGCACTGTTCCGGAATGTTTTGGTTCATTTTGTAATTTCCAAATTGTTTTAATGTAATATTTTATTTAGTTTTGAGTTTTTTGTAATTTGTATTTGTATTATGGATGTAAAAGAAAAGAAAAGAAAAAAACAAAAAGAAAAGAAAAGAAAAGAAATAAAAACAGTGAAAGTGTATGTGTGTGGTTGTATTTGTTTTTATGAATTTGTTATTTTATTTATTTTATTTTTTTCAGGATAAAATTGCAAATATATTAAAGAAGAAATTAATATTTTGAATCGGATCACGGTTAAGAATTATTAACTTATACGTAAGTGATATTTCTAATTTCGATGAAAAGATAATTATTAAAACTTCTTTAACACATCAAATTCGCGAAGCAGCTTGCCTCAGGTAGGGTGCGTTAGGGGCGCTAATACCTTCTAACCACAACCAGTCTTACCCACGATCTCTGACAAGACCAGTACATCAGGTTTCCTAGTAGCCCTCAATGAATTACTAGGTGGCGACTCCAACGAATCGAATTCAAACACTACACAACAGAGATAAATCGCCAGCCGATGCCGCACGCTAATTTTTTGGGGTGCGACAATGATGATGATTATTATATTGTAAGTTGTGAAAAATATGAGAGATAGTACTGATGATTTTGTTGATACCCTCTCGCAAGGGCGCAACATCACGAAAACCCTTCTCGAGTGGGTATAGAGGTCTTTAGTTCATTTAGAAGTTGTCACCTAGTATTATAGTTGTCACACCCGGACATTACGGTGACCAATTAAAAAAATAATCCTGAGTGGAAAAAGAACAGATATCTGGCATCTTGTTCTTTTAAGGGAAAGGTCTTGTTCAAAGAGTCACCACTTAGTGTTATGGTCACTAGGAACCCTAACTGGTCAACAGGAACCCTAACTGGTCAACAGAGATTCTATGGTACAAGATTGGTTACACAAAAGAAAAGATGTTATCACCCCTTAAGCGTCCTACCTAAGACAAGCTGTATTGCCGGTTTTGTCTAAAATTACTAATCATTTTTTCTCCTTTCCCTTTTTTTATTCTTCCTTTCATGTTCCTGACCCTGACATCAATGAACAATTCCTACGAATATTTCTAACTCTGGCATTGGTAAATATCGCACAAATCCAAAAAAATACAATACTCCTGACTCTAGCACTAGTGACTATTTTCGCAAAAAAAGAATTTGAAGAAGAAATTTTCTATGTCATTTTTTCTTGTTTATCCTTTATTATTATTTGCCCTTTTTTATATGGAAGTAAAAAAACAGTGCCCGACATTTTTGCATTTAACATTAATAGTCCACAGATTAAGAACATCTATAAAAAATACAAACATAAAAAAAAAAGGTGCGCAGGGCCCACAAATAAATCAACAAAGGCCCCTAAATATTTTTGGAGTTTTCTGTTATCGAAAAGGGGTTCGTTTGGTCAAATATCAAATTAGAATGGGCATAAAAATTATGGTCAATACATAAGGGTGTGTTTTTCCAAACACACCCTTAACAAACACAATTTGGGCCGGCTGGGCCTAAAGCCCAGACCCAACCCGCTCTCTTTTTTTTCTTTTTGGGATGGATCTAGCCCAACAATACAGGCTGGGCTAGACCTAGCCAAACCAACCTGGTTACTAGTTTAGATCAGTAACACAACCGATATATTTTTCTTTGCAAGCGTGCGCGAGCTACTCACGCACACTTGCTACAGGAAGAGGGGTAGTTAAAAGTGAAAAGGAGGGGACAAAATGACTTACCTATTGTTGGACTGTTGTTTCCAACTTCTTGAGCGAAGATTGATGCAAGCGCTCGTTGCTAGGAAAACTGGTATTATTGCTTCTGCATTTTTTTTCCTCCCTTCTATTCATTATTCCTCTCGTCTTTGTGTTGTGTTTTTTTTTCGAGTTCTTTCTCTCTCTTGTTCTCTCTATTTTCTGTCTTTTGTTTCTTGATTTTTACTAATGATCTCCTCTCAGGGATTCTTTTAATGGCCTCCTCTTAGAGTTTTTATATGATGGCCTCCTCTTAGGTTTTTTTGTGATGGCCTCTCTCTAAGCTTTTTTTGTATACACTGAGGTATGTATTTATAGTGTCAGAGTCCATTTGTGTGTGAGAAACAAAGTTTCAATCAAACTCATTCTCTTTTTTGAAGTTTGAATTTGATTAAGAATCAAATTTGAAAGCGGATAACTATCATTATCTTGCAGACAAGGAGTATCTTGAAGATAGAGATTATCTTGAATATGAGGATAGAATGACAAAATCACATTGTAGTCCCTAGTTTTCACGCAAGTTGACAAATCACATTTTTCATCGAAATAAATCTCTGTTCTTTTAATTTTACATTAAATCTTCACAATTTGCTCACAAAAGGTTTCAGTCCGAAACCCAAAACCTTAAGATTAAAATGTTGAAATATGCATTATAAATACAAACTAACCTTACATTATGGGCTAACAATGTCATGCAAAGATGCAAATGTAAAGAAATGAAATAAAACGAGTCAAATGCTTTTAGGAATAACACGAAGAACATTTAAAGTGAACCCAACAACATGCCTCTCAAACTAAACCAGATATCGATAAAAAAAAAAAAAGGACACAGACTTGTTAGAAATCATACATGGATCAATAATCTAGCATCCATTCACTTCAATTATCAATTAATCACGATGATTCGGTCATAGACGGTTTCATGTCAAAACTGAAACCTTAGAATTAAAACTTATAAACAACAGTTGTAGATGTAAACTAACCCTAGATTGTTGACTAATCAAGTCCAAAAAAGTATAAAATGTAAAGAAATGGATCAAAATTGGTTCAAATCATAAAGTTAAGACACTGTTCTTCCCTAGAACAGAAGAACACTGCCTAAAATCCCAGCACACTGTTAAGCCCTGGAACTGACATATTTTACTTCTAAAGCATGTTTTCTCATTCCAACAAGTCACACTACCAGAAAGGAAAAAAAACATATTTGAATCAAATCATGCAAGAAGTTCTTATTTCAAAATCTACCAAAACTAAGCAGCCAACATATTCATGAAATTTAGATTTAAAATTGGTTTTCTAAACCTATTTTGGTCATGGACAGACCTTGTAAGCCAAGGGTAAACAACCTTGCTTCAACATGCATTACTGAAGCTAACAAAAACTAAAACAAAACTATTTTATCAAAAACAACTAAACTAACAAACCTTTATTACATCGAAAACATTAAACACAAAAAAAAAGCTTCAGAAACAACATTGAACCATTACAACAACAAAAAAGGCAAACACAACACTATTTTCTTTGTAAGGTTTTGCCTCTAACAAACTTGCTACCTTTTCAAAGATTAAGAAATATTTGTGTTAAGCTCTTGAACCTTCACACTTAGCTTTCTTATCAGGATTTTCCTACCTTTTCTCTTTTTATTTTCAGCTCTGATCTTCAAGGGTATTTATATGGTTTTGCTAGGTTTTATAGGGTAAGAATCCATTTCTAACTTCTTGATCTTGAGAGAAAGGTTATAATCCCTTGATAAGAACCTATTGAGAAGCTTTTAAGTGTGAACACATGGAAAAAGGGTAATTTTTGCATAATAGGTATTACAGTCATGACTAACTAAGTTACCTATTTTTTAAGACTCGTCAGAGCAACTCTAACATCATCGTCACCTAAAACCACCTGAATTTAGTGGAGGGGGTGCACATCTGTCATTTGGATCCAACCTTGATCTATATGGAAGTTTGTAGCTCACATTCATTCATTTGATATTTTCAACTCGATCAGCGAACATATTCAAAGAAAAGATGTCCAGTTTATGAACGATGTGTCACTCATTTTCTTTATTAAGTTTGAGCGACTTGTCATCTAGATAAATCCCTAAAAAATTAAAGATTTTTAATTTTGTGATTTTAGCAAATTTTAGTTTAGTTCTTATTATTCCAATTTCTTTTAATTGCACCTGTAATTGCCTCCCAAGTTTTAATTTCATATAATTTCGCCCCTGCTTCAACCCCAAAGTTGAGCGTCGGTTTCATTTTTAGTCCATGGTTTTGAATTTGTGCATTTTAACCCTCGATTGATCAACAAACTTTCAATTTCTTCAATTTTACCCCTGATTTCATTAATTTTAACCCCTGCATTCACACTTCTTTTTCAATTTCATCATTGGTTTTGGATTTCTTCAATCAAGTCCCTCATAGCCTATTAAACTTTAATATTTATGTGATTAAGCCCCTAATTTAACCAAATTAACTTTTCATAATTGAAATTCAATCCTCACACAAATTTCATCCAATTAATGCTCAAATTGACTTCAAAATCAATTTTCCTTGCAATTAAGCCCTTTTATAAATTCAATTAAACCATGAGAAATTCCAATTGAGTCCTTAAATGTCCAATTTTGAATTTTTCTTCTTAAATTGAATTTTCCTTACCAATAAGGCCTTTATCATTCAAAAGTGAGCTATTAATTTTTCCAACCTTGTATATTTTGATCTTCCTAAACCAGTCTTTAATAATTTCCTATGCATTTTGATATATACTTTTATATCTTTTATTTGTTTTATATTTATATGAGGCTTCAAAATGGGTAAAAACAACTGCCCTCTTTTTACAATACTTACAAAGTAAAAACTTGTCAAGTGATTTGTGTAATAAGTTGTAAAGACAAATGTATTGTTCTTCAAACTTAATCTTCTCAAAGCTTTTAGTATGGTTGACCTAAAACTCTAAATTTGACTATCCTTTTTAATCCAAAACTAAAATCTCTGTCTACAACTCAGTTAACCTGAAATCCTAATCTAGTAATTCCCTTTAACCAGAACCAAAATCTCTATCTACAGCTTAGTTAACTTGAAATCCTAATCTAGTGATTCCCTTTAACCAGAACCAAAATCTCTATCTACAATTCTATTAACCTGAAATCCCAATATGATAATTTTCTTTAACTAGAACCTAAAGCTTTATATATAGCTTGGTTAACCTTAAATCCTAATCTGACAATTACCTTTAACTAGAATCAAAATCTTTATCTACAGCTTGGTTAGCCTGCAATCCTATATAGTGATTCCCTTTAATCAGAACAAAAAATCCCTATCTACAACTCAGTTAACTTGAAATCTTAATCTGGCAATTTATATTAACCAGAACCAAAATCTCTGTCCATTAGGAGAACTGTATTCTCACAGCTATTCTTCTATATAATTTTTTTTTCCAGCTTAGTTCACATGAAATCCTGAGTCTCAACGATCCCCTTTAACTAGAACTTTCCAAGGGCAGCTTAATTGTTCTTTTTTAATCCAAAACATTTTGATTACAAGGTAAGTTCCTTTACTAGTTGTAGGGTTAACTTCCTCCTTCTTGATTTCCCAACTCACATACTCTCTTTATCAACCTTTGACTAATCAGAGTTTAATTTTGAAGATTTTTCCAATAAAATAAAACATTGTGCAATGTTTTAAGGTTAAATACATGCATACTTACCTGGTTTGGAAACATTGGTCCTCCTTTCTTTAGTTTCATATGAACTCCTCTTTCTAGTGTGAGCTTGTTTATTTGTTTGAATTTGTATGCTTGACCTATGATTTGTTTCTTATGCTACATCTTTTACCCACTTCATTCTTAGAAAGAAGCCTCCAGCTTTATTTCTTGTGGGGCCCTTTCTTAGTCCATAGACCATGTAATTTAACATTGCTTTCCATCATGCTTTTTTCAATGCTTTACTTGCCTTTTCCATTTTAAGGGCCTTTCAATTTTGTTTCATTACATAATTTATTTATTTTCAAGAAGAAATCTTTAAAAGACTTGGTTTTGTTCATGAAAACTGAAACTTTCAATGTATGCATTAAAAGAGTTCTTCAAGCAATTCCCCAAGTGTTTTATCAGTTTTAGAGTATAGGTTATCTTTTGGTGGGGTTCTTACTAGAGGCGACCTTTTGCTTTAGTTTTCAAAGAAGTTTCAAGTATTTATTTGAATATATATATATATATATATTATATTATATATATATATATATATATATTAAGTCTGCCTCGTGTTAGAATTTATATTTTTCTCGCTTGAATAAGAGCAAGTCCTTACTCCTTTATCACTTCGTGTGAAATGTAAGATCATTGTTTATCAAACTAGGTTATGGGCTATGATAGATTGATTAGAAATGACTTTTAAAGGCATGTAATGTAGGCTTAAGACTGTGGGCTATGATAGAAATAGATGTTTTTTAGGCTAAAAAAAGTGTTTAAAGGTTTAAATACTTAGGATCACTTTTATTTAGCCTCTTTTCTTTTATAACGTCATCTTGTGGGCATTTTTTGGATATAATTTCTTTCTTAATAAATAGTCTCACTTTAAGATCCTTGCTTTAGTCTTGGAGCATCAGTTTTTTTTTTGTATCTTTTTTTTCACTTCTTTCTTTTCTTTTCTTTTCTTTTTTTGCTTCCTCTTTCTAGTTCTTTTTTTCCTTTTTATGATGATGCCCCCTAGTGTTGGGTTTTGACTTTTATAGATCCATGCATACATTTCAGCAGTTTACTCGTATTTCTTTCTTACCCCAGTATGAAGTGTGATCCTAGTCAGGATTTTGATGAAGAACAACTTACTCAGGCTCAAAATAAAGACCACAAGGAGTATATTCTTTTCTCATTTCAAACACATATCGTTAATAGCAACGAACTTTATCTTTTTCCAAAAGAAATTGCAGGTGATTATAGAGTCACTACCAATAATTTATCCATGTAATTTAAAATGCCATTTATAGTTAGCTTTGGTTTGTTTGGTTTGGTCACCTACTAATCAGGAATTGCTTAAACCTCATCTTGAGCATATTATGATATATTCCTTGTAATCATACACAAAGCCAGTTCTTTCAAGATTTTTTTAGGAAAAGGATTTCAAATGTTGTGAGATCATGTAATTTATAAAGAAAGGTTCTTTACACAAAGAATACATGGCCAAACTTCACTTTATTGATTTTGAAAGAAAATGGATACATAATATGTTGTATTTCTTTATAGAATTGGAATTCACAAGTCTAGCTAGATCTTCTTCATCCATTTTAGATAGGGACCCTCATAGTTTGCCACTCATTTTCCTAGTTTTACACAAAGTTCTTGATATCGTAGTACCAAGGGTTTCCATCTATCTCTCATTCAACTAAGCAACAATGAACTGTGAAATTTCTAATATCAATGTGTATCGGTTGTACCCTATTCCACAAATCAATTCTAGCCATGGCAACTAGCGTGGCCGAAGTGTTAGCAAACTAGTTCCCTTCTCTTCCTAGATGGGTGAACTCTATCTCTTCAAACTCTTCTTCCAATTTAGATAGGTATTCTTGATAGGGTCTCAACTTTTCACCAAGAAGCTAATTAGCATTAAGTCATCATATGCATCTATCTTTCTGATCTTCAACTTTAATGTAACTTCTAAACTAAGGATGCAAGGCTCGTACTCAGCTATATTGTTGGAGCATTCAAATGATAGCTTAACTGAAATCGGGTATTACTTCTTATTAGAAGAAATAATTAATGCATCAGCTTCATTAATATATATTTTTATTGCCCCATCAAAAAACATGGTACACTAATTTATCTTCTTTTCTTATTCCTTAACCAATAACACATCTTTTATAGGAAAGTCAAAATCCAATAACTTATAATATTCAATGGCATTGTTAGCTAGATGGTCAGTAATTGCACTCCCTTTCACAACTTTCCTTGTTATATGCACCATGTTGTATTCCCCTAACAAAACTTTTCACATTGCAATTCGACTTGATAGATAGGGCTTCTCACATATATTCCTCAAGGGATCCACCTTTGAAATCAATCATGTAGTATGATACAACATATATTGTCATAATTGTTTAACCACACGCACCAATGCACAACATAACTTTTCAATCACCGTGTATCTGAACTTATATTTTGTGAACTTTTTACTTGGATAATAAATGGATCCTTTTTTATTTCATTATGATATCCTAGTACACATCTCATAGTTGCTTCAGTCACTATTAGATATAATATTAAAGGCATTCATGGTACATGAGGAACAAGTAAATACGGGTTTTGTAAGTACCGTTTAATTTTATTGAAAGCTTCTTGACACTCTTTATTCCAAGTTCCAAGATTTTTTTTCTACAGTAGCTGAAAGATAGGTTCACAGGTTGTTGTTAGCTAAGATATGAACTAGACAATTTAGTTCAATTTCCCAAAGAATCCTCTCACATCCTCTTTTATTTTAAGAGATGACATAACTTGAATGGCCTTTACTTTATCAAGATCCACTTATATCCCTTCATCACTTACCACGAATCCTGGTAACTTCTCGAACTTAACTCCAATTGAACATTTTACAAGGTTAAGCCTTATTTTATACTTTCTTAATCTCTAGAACAACTTCCTTAAAACCTAGACATGATTTTCTCATTTCATGGACTTGGCAATCATATCATCCATATACACCTTAATTTGTTTATGCATCATATCATGGAATAAAGTCATCATAGCCATATGTTAGGTGGCCTCTGTATTCTTCAACTTGAGTGGCATAACCTTTTAGTAGAATGTTCCTTAGGGTATGATAAAAGTTGTTTTTCGGAGCTATTTTTATCTGGTTGTACCCTGAGAAGCCATCCATGAAGGAATAAGTGAAACTGTGTGCAGCATTGTTGATCAAAACATTTATATATGGCAATGAAAAGTCATCTTTAGGGCTAGCCTTGTTCAAATACCTAAGTCCATACAAACTCTGATCTTCCCATCCTTATATGGTATGACAACTATGTTAGATACCCATTGTGGATATTTAAGTACTTTTAAGCAGTCAGCGCTCTACTACTTTTTAATTTTTGCCTTGACTTAATCAAGATGTTTGGGTGGGTTCTCCTTAACTTTTATTTAACCGTTTTGTATCCGTGTATAAATGGTACCCTATGTACTACAATATCCGTATCCAAACTAGACATATCCTCGTTGGACCAGATAAAAAAATTTGTATATTCTTGTAGTAGGACAATCATTTCTACTCTTTGGACCTCACATACAGATTGATCTTTGAATAACTTAGAAAATTTAACAAGTCCAACAATTTTCATGATGTATTGTATGCTCCTTAGTTGTCTTACCTCAAGAGCCGAAGAATAACTAACATAACTTGTAATCCTGACCTAAGGTACCCAACGTCTATGCCCACAACTCATTAGGACATTTACTATTGTGACCCATAGGGCTTTCCAATTGAAATTTATATTAGGCAACTCTTACAACTTCTTCATCCAACCTTAATCGCCCAAGTTTCCTCATTCTTTATTTTTCCACTAACTTCAAAGGCCTTTGGTTAAACCAGCAAAAATTATTGAAGACTGGTTTCTTTGTTTCAATTTGGTCTACCATCCATATGTATAATAATTGTGTACAACATCTCATACCCTTTTTTTAGTTTCCTTGCATTATATTTAGGGCAGTCTTCTTCTGATAGTTGTAACAATTCAGAATTTACGCATATTCTACATTGGTAAATTTAGCAGTGATGGTCATCTTGTCACTCACAAGTCATGTAACTTAGGATGTTTTATGGTTAGGCCAAGGCTTGATGCAAAATAAGTAATATGGAACATGCACCTCAAAGGTTGGTTCTAATTGTTTTGCATAAGACAAATGGTAGGTTTATTAATTGGTCTTCAAAAAAATGTCTCTTATTTTCCCAATGATCACCCTCGTAAAAGCAATATAGGGGCTTAGTAGGCAATGGGATGGCACATGTATTAATTATTGTCAATCAAAGCACTCAACAAAGAGTTGAGTTTACACAAACATATACCTTAACTAAAAGTCATAAAGTAAGCTACTAGTCCCCTATCTAACCTAAAACTTCATAATATGTGCCCTTATAAATAATATTAGTGATGCATGAATGCTTTTCATCCATATCTAAAATACTATACATGACAATATGTAAAGAGAATGCCAGTCTAAGGGTCTGCAAAGGAGTTGTCATCTTGTAGTACCTACTAGCAAGAGCAAGACGTCACGGCGACCCTTCCCGGGCAGGTTTAGAAGTTTTTGTTTGATTTAGGAGTCATCACCTAGTATTATATTTACTAGGAACCCTCACTGGTCTTTTAGAGATTCTAAGTAAGGGACTGATTGCGTAAAGGAAAGGTATTGGCACCCATAATATGCCTTACCTGAAGTAAGGTGCTTTGATTTTTTTTATTTGCTATGGTCTGATGATGTTTCTATTTCATCAGCCTACTATGGTAGGTTTGCTACGATGAACAAACCCTGATTTCCTAGGTCAAGAACTTGGTATAAAAAGGTTTGAAATGTCCTCAATTATCACTGAGAACTTCTTGCGGGATTAACTTGGAATTTTATACTTCAAGTAAGTTGCATTGATTATTACTACTATTATTACTATTATTATTACTATTATTGTTATTGTTGTTGTTGTTGTTGTTGTATTATTGTTGTCTATAATTTATATAATTAACCTCCTTGTGGTTCGACCTCGGTCTTGTCGGGTTATTTATTACTTCGACACTCCTACACTTGGGAGAAGACATCAATCTTTTGGTCGTGTCAATGTTTCTATTTCATCAGCCTACTATGGTAGGTTTGCTACGATGAACAAACCCTAATTTCCTGGGTCAAGAACTTGGTATAAAAGGTTGAAATGTCCTCAATTATCATTGAGACTTCTTTCGGGATTAACTTGGAATTTTATACTGACACGACCAAAAGCTTGATGTCTTCTCCCAAGTGCAGGAGTGTCGAAGTAATAAATAACCCGGCTAGACCGGGGTCGAACCACAGAGAGGTTGATTGTATAAATTATAAATAACAAGACAACAACAACAACAACAACAACAACAACAACAACAACAACAACAACAATAATAATACTCAGTACGTGGCGTTGTTATACCTGAGAATGATCTAAAAGATCGGGTCACAGGTTTCCAGCCTATATACTGAGTTTATGAAAAAGATCAAAGAGATATATAATATAAATAGAATGTAATAATAATAATAATAATAATAATAATAATAATAATAAAGAGAGCTTTGAGAGGTAAGGTTGATGTAAGGATTAAACAATGATAACAACAAATGTCAAGGTTAGAGGATCCACTAATGGTACTTCAAACAAGTATAGTATAAACTCTTATTACTCAATTGGAAACCACACATAAAGGAGGTTCCAATCAGATTATAAATTGTTAACATGATTACATTAGTTATCTTATTCGAATAAAGCCAATACTTGTAAATGTTGACAGACATTCATGATTATAACTTATGTTAACAACAAATCAAGTTCCTTTCATAGCTCAGGTGTCGGTTATACCATACAGTATGGGCTATGAAAGTGCCAAGTATTTGTTGTACCAAGTGTTATACAACATAAATCTAGATTAACCATTTAACAAGCAAAGTATTAAAAGTGAACAAGGTAACAAATATAAAACATGTTAATAACAAGCATTAAAGTCCATGTTGAGTTTATACTATACTTATTCTTACACCATTAGTGTACCCTTTTTACCTTGACATAATAGATTTAGCTAAACATAATGAAAGAAAGAAATATAAGTAAACAAGATAAGAACATAAATAAGAACTAAGGAAAGGAAATGAAATGCATAAACTTGATATTAATGAAAGCAAAACATAAGCAATACAAAGAGAGAAAGCAAGAGCATGATCTTGATCTGGAAACCAAGATGCCTCAATACATGGTAAGTGCCTCCTTTTATAGGCCAAAATTTGGAACTATTGATTTGTTGACTAATTGATGAGTGGGTGGCCACATCTTGACTTGGTGACAATTCTTATCTTCTTGTCTGAACAAGACGTCATTGCTAACATCATAATTTGCCCAGAATCCTCAGGAATGTTCTAGGAAATTGTCTCATCTTTCCAAAAAAAAAAACGATGAGGTCATTTGGACTTTTAGAACTCAAGATATGGGCTGAACACTAAATATTGCCTTGGCTTCAGGACAGCTTCGGACTTCTTCGTTGTTCCTATAATTTGGACTTGAAAACGGCCTTCTTAGATCTTGGTGTCCAAATGAAAGTTGTAGGCCAATGTTTTACCTTTCCATCCATATAAAATGGACTTAAATCTGAGATCTAGAGCTTTAGATATGATCCAATTACCGAGCAATGTTCCGGTTTGGACTGCACCAACATCTCTTTTCTAAGTTTGGCCATTTCTTTGTCCTTTCACTTTCAATGCTTAAACTCATCAATCAATCCTTTAATTTATGTGATAGTCCTGCATTTAAGATGAGAATTTATCATAAATTAAGGTATCTTATAATATCAAACTTGTTATTATAAAACATGCTTTAGTTAAGGAGTTATTTATACTTCAAGTGCAAAATGATGATATAAAACCTTGATAAACATGCACTTTTAAGTACTAATCACACCCGCCAACCAGCTTATTACTAGTCCCTAGTAATCTAAAACGTTAAAATAGAGAAACAATTTGCAAGTTCCACAAAGCAAGGCATTCATCATTCAACTTCCATTAATCTATCCAGATAAACAAACTCTCATTAAATTTATATTCCTGCTTCATACTTCTTAAACAAGATATTAATAAATCTTTTTTTTATGTGCTCAATGTATGAAAACATAGATGATGGGGCTTTTTGTTTGAAGAAAACAATATTATGTTCGAATGTTTAAGGTGAACTTCCTTGGGTTAGGATTATATTTTTTCTTTTTTTTTCTTTTTCTTTATTTTTTTTATTTTTTTTATTTATATACACATACAACTTAAAACACAATGTATCTTTAACCCATGTAACGAGTTTTCGGCTAATGACTCCCAGACCAGTTGGTCTTAGGGCATTAAGTGTTGAGACACCCCTACGAGCTTAGTAACTCGGGTTGCAGATACTGATACGTAGATAGTGCAATGTTTGATTCCCTTAAGCTTTTCTTCTTAACCCATGTAACAAGCTTTGGGCCAATAGCTCCCAAGTGAGTTGACTTTAGGGTATTAGGTGTTAAAACACCCCTTCGGGCTTAATTGCTTAGGTTAGGAAGGCTACGAAACCAAACTTATCTACGTTTTTATTATCATCAATCTTATCAATTTTTTTTTATTTATCTTTTTTTTTTGCAAATTATATACTATCCCTTTCCCTTAGTTGTTACCTTCAACAAAAGAACATAGATAATGTAATAATCCAAGTGCAACCCACAATCATATGTTACAGTGTGTGTGTGTGAAAATGAAGGTTTAAGAATACTTGTTAAATGAATATATGAAGCAGAATCAAGTGATAATAATGCGACAGTTTGTAAACCTGAATATTTCAAGAAGTATTATGATAGACCTTGGTAATGATACTTACTAAGATGCGTCTCTAGAGTCAATAAAACTGACTCCATACTCTGTCATCCTAATAAAAATTTTGTCAAATAATAGCAAAAACAGTTAGCAAGTTTTTTTTAAAAAAAAACTACTACCCTCTCCCCCCAACCAAAACGAGACATTGTCCTCAATGTCCTAAGGTAGAAAGATAGAGTATAGAAGACATCACCTGAAACAACGAACAATGACAAACCTAAGACACACTTAAACAAATATAAGAAGTAACCAAACAAAATAATATGCAATTAATAAAACCAAAAGGCACCAGGTTTCACAGATGAAGGCTCAAATCTAATCTAAGCTTTTTACTGCTTTCCTTAGTTGACCAATTTAGGCGACTCATGCAGGGATCAATGACAAGGATGAAAGATTGTAGTTGGTCAATCAATTGTTCAGCAGTAGCAGCAGAGATTATGATTTGTCGTGCTGAAGATGTTAGAAATTCTTGTTCCACAGCTTGATTAAGGAAAGACAACAACTTATCATAAAAACCATTGACATTTAACAAACCTATAGGTTTATGGTGAATGTGCAGTTGTGCCCCAGAGGAAATATGAAAGATCTCTTCCAATGTGCCCAGACCACCTGGTAAGGCAATGAAAGCATCAGCATGGCTAAACATGGCGTTTAGTCGATCAGACATTGTAGGGACCTATAGTTCCTCTCCAATTGTTTTTCCAATGATGTTCCCATTTGCTAAAGCTTTGGGGACAACCCCCAAAACTTGACTGCCTCCTAAAAAATACAGACACTGACACACCTCCCATTAACCCAAGGCTGCCTCCCCCATACACTAAATGAATCTTTCTCTCAGCTAGTACCCGACCAAGATGATTTGCTGATTCTAAAAACTCTTTTTCTTTCCCAGGACCGGATCCACCGAAAACACAAATATTTTTTATGTGATGACTTGAGGAACCTGCCATTTCTACACACTTCTATATTTGATGAATGTATAGGTTGAGTAGAAATGAAGGGAAGGACGAGAAGAATTTATAGATGAGAGATTGAAAATGCAATCATACCACCTATATGTAGGCCAGCTGTTGTCTCACACTCTCTCTCTTTATTTATTTATTTTGACAAAGCATGTATATCCAGGTAGTTGTGATTGTGGCTCACATCTTCCCTTGGTTTTACGTCCAAGAATGACTTAAACGCCCTCTATGGGTTGGGGATAGGCTTCCCATCCAGTTTTCTTAAAAACTGGCAAACATGGTCTTTTTTAGTCAGATTCCCAAGACTAAGTCGATCATGTTCTTTATGGAATTATGGCCATAAATCATGAATTACACGATGCACATCTCCACTAGGATGCGTCTCAAGGGTCAAGAAAAGATTATCTAAAGACCCCTTACTCAGGTCATCCTTAATAAATTGTATTTTATCTTCACGGTTTATAGATACCATTCCTAAAGAACAACATGTCGTATTACAAGTCCATCTGGCACATCGATGACAGACTTTCAGTCATTTTGCACGACGTTTCTTTGCAAAAGTACTTTTTCCTATTCCAGACATGTGTGAAATGAAAGAATTAGAGGACTCACCTGATAATTGGACCTTTGCTTCAATTAGCCAGCGAATATCTTCAGGAATTCCATGATTCATTAACAACCTTAATCCTTCACACTTAGCACGGTAAATTTTTATAATCGCATTTTGAGGCAGAGCGGGAAAATACCTTTTCAACTTTTCAAGAGTAGTATCCATTTTCAAAAGAGAATTGGGGAAAAAATTTAAAGATGGGAGAAAGAGCTAAGAATTGTACAAATATATACAGATATCAGTTATTTGGGAAACTGAAAGAACCGACTTAAGTCACGGAGTACCGTTATCCACCATTTGACCGGGATGAGAGACTAGCAAAACAAAAGTCACACCAAAAAAATGTGAGAAAAACAAAATAATCAACCTTTATCAATAAGATCATTCAAACCAATGGATTCATTTTCACTAGGAAACTCATCAAAGTAAGCTTTCAAACGATGTCTATTTACCTTCAAAACATTGTTACTCTTTGGATTCTCAATATCAAGGGTCCCATAAGGATACACGTGTTTCAAAATAAATGGACCGCTCCATCTTGATCTTAGTTTTTCAGGAAATAAATGGAGTCGAGAATTATAAAGCAAAACTTTTTGACCAGTATCAACTTTTTGACAATTTTCACAAGTTTTGCAGAATGCATGCGTGTCCTTGAACATGGTGGGCCAATAAAATCCATTTTGTAAGATTTTTGTAGTCGTCTTTCTTAATGAAAAATGACTCCCACATGCTTCAGAATGACAAAGTTTAATGACACCACTTACCTCATTGTCAGGAATGCATCTTTGAAATATTTGATCAGGACAATTTTTGAATAAGTAAGGGTCATCCAAATAAAAGTTCTTCACTTCGTTCAAAAACTTTCATTTGTCTTCGATACTCTAGTGAGCTGGCAAATCTCCTATTGCAAGAAAATTGATATTTTTAGCAAACCAAGGCATTGAAATATGAGAAAGTAAGGATGCTTCAGAATGACAAAGTTTAATGACACCACTTACCTCATTGTCAGGAATGCATCTTTGAAGACAATTTTTGAATAAGTAAGGGTCATCCAAATAAAAGTTCTTCACTTCGTTCAAAAACTTTCCTTTGTCTTCGATACTCTAGTGAGCTGGCAAATCTCCTATTGCAAGAAAATTGATATTTTTAGCAAACCAAGGCATTGAAATATGAGAAAGTAAGGATTCTTCAGGAAAGTAATCATCGATTGGTGTGATGTCAGATGTCAAATCTATTGTCAATATTGACAAATGATCCGTATCAACATTTTCAGTGCCTTTTTTGTCCTCGATTTCTTCCTGAGAATAAATCATTTGCAAATCTTCAGATTCATCCAACTCAATTTTACTCAAAGTAGATTCAAGTTGATCATGAACTAATTCTTCAATAATATCTACTTCTTATAAATCATTATCATCTCCAGGTTGCTTGCAAATGTTGAAAATATTCATCTCTAATGTCATGTTTCCAAATGATAGCTTCATCAGTCCATTCCTACAATTAATCAATGCATTAGAAGTTGCAAGAAACGGACGTCCTAAAATAATAGGAAATGAATTACATGCTTCAACAGGTTGCGTGTCCAAGATAATAAAATCCACAGGATAAATGAATTTATCGACTTGTACTAACACATCCTCAATTATTCCTCTAGGCACTTTTACAGATCTAGCGGCGAGTAAAAGAGTTACAGAAGTTGGTTTTAACTCACCTAGATTGAGACTCTAAAAAACTAAATATGGAAGTAAATTCACACATAGCTCCAAGATCAAGTAAGGCTCTTTCAATTTTATGTTCTCCAATAAAGCAAGAAATTGTAGGACAACCAGGGTCTTTATATTTCAAAGCATTATTGTTCTGAAGAATAGCACTTACTAGTTCAGCTAAAAATGCTTTCTTTTTCACATTCAGTTTTCTCTTCACAGTGCACAGATCTTTCAAAAATTTAGCATAGGAAGGTACATGTTTAATAGCATCCAACAAAGGTATATTGATCCTTACCTGTTTGAAAGTTTCAAAGATTTCAGAGTTGTGATTGATTTTCCTTTGTTTGGTCATGGCATGAGGAAATGGAAGTGCTGGCGGGGAATCAGCCTTTTCTTTGCAATGGTCAGGTTCAACCCTTTCCTTACCCTCAGAGATTGACTCTTCATCTTTCTCACAAGGTTCAAGAGTGGGTTTTTCAACAACCTTTCCACTACGAAGAGTGATGACTGATTTGACTTGATCCATGTGTCGGCTTCCAGAACTACTTGTATTTGTATTGTATTGCCCCTTTGGATTTTGCTGTGGTTGAGAAGGAAACTTACCTTTCTCTTGAAAACTGAGAGCAGATGTTAATTTTGCAAGAGCATCTTTAAAATCTGTAATGCTTTGAGCAAGTTGAGTGTTGATTGTCTCCTGCTTTTCAATGAATGCATGCAATGTTTCCTCAAAATTTCTTCTAGGAGGTGGAGCATAAGGAGGTGCATATCCATGAGAATTTTGGAAATTATGATGTGCTTGAAACGGCGGCTGTGAAGTTTGTGCATTATTGCTATCACTCTTCCAATTAAAATTTGGGTGATTTCTCCAACCAGGGTTATACGTTTGTGAGTATGGGTTATGGTTTGGCCTTTGGAAATTGTTTAAAGCATAGGCTTGTTCATGGAAGCATTTCCTAAAAGAAGGCAAAGTTGGACAATCATTTGTTGCATATTCATTTGTTTCACAGATTTGACATACAATGTCTTGAACAGATTTTAATTGACCACTCTTTTTCAATTCAAGTGCTTTGACTTTTCTAGCTAAAGATGCAAACTTGGCTTGGAGGTCATGATCTTCCCTAAGGTTGTGCATACGTCCACTAGATGTATGAGGTTGAGTTTTACTTGGTGCCTCATAAGTACCTGTGGTGTCCCAATTTTGAGCATTTTCGGCTAGCAAGTCTAGGTACTTCATTGCTTCATTAGGGTCTTTATCTTCAAAGGTTCCATTGCACATCAATTCAACCATTTACCTATCTCTAGGTGTTAAACCTTCATAAAAATGTGAAACCAATCTCCATGTTTCAAAACCATGATGTGGGCAAGTATTAAGCAAATCTCGATACCTATCCCAACTTTGGTAAAATGTTTCTCCTGGCTTTTGAGTGAAAGTGATGATTTGTCTTTTGAAAGAGTTTGTTCTGTGAGACGAAAAAAACTTCTTTAAAAATTGTTGTTGCATTTCATCCCAAACACGAATAGATCCTGGTCTCAAATTTTATAGTCATGTTTTAGCTTTATCTTTTAATGAAAAAGGAAAAAGCTTTAATCTAATAGTGCTCATGCTACAATTTGAGTCATTATAGGTATTATAGACCTCCTCAAATTCCCTTAAATGCAAGTATGGATTTTCTAGGTCTAAGCCATGAAAAGAAGGTAAAAGTTGAATAATGTCTGGCTTAAAATTAAAATGAGATGCATCAGGAGGGAAAATTATGCATGAGGGTGCACTTGTTCTTGTGGGATTCATGTGGTCTCTATGTGTTCTCATACGGTTATTCTCATTATTCTCATTATGAAGTGATTGATTATCTTCTTCGGCCATATTTTCTGAAAATGATGAGGATACCCTACAAAGTCGACCACTTAATGTACGTGACCAAACTCTCATGCACGTGTAAAAGGAGAATAAAAGGAAGAAAATAAAAGAGAATAAAAAGAAACAAAAGTTAGATAAAATGAAAAATGAAAAGAGAAAATAAAATAAATATTATAATTTATACAAGAATTTACCTCCCGACAACGGCGCCAAAAACTTGACACGACCAAAAGCTTGATGTCTTCTCCCAAGTGCAGGAGTGTCGAAGTAATAAATAACCCGGCAAGACCGGGGTCGAACCACAGAGAGGTTAATTGTATAAATTATAAATAACAAGACAACAACAACAACAACAACAACAATAATACTCAGTACGTGGCGTTGTTATACCTGAGAATGATCTAAAAAGATTGGGTCACAGGTTTCCAGCCTATATACTGAGTTTATGAAAAAGATCAAAGAGATATATAATATAAACAGAATGTAAATAATAATAATAATAATAATAATAATAATAAAGAGAGCTTTGAGAGGTAAGGTTGATGTAAGGATTAAACAATGATAACAACAAATGTCAAGGTTAGAGGATCCACTAATGGTACTTCAAACAGGTATAGTATAAACTCTTATTACTCAATTGGAAACCACACATAAAGGAGGTTCCAATCAGATTATAAATTGTTAACATGATTACATTAGTTATCTTATTCGAATAAAGCCAATACTTGTAAATGTTGACAGGCATTCATGATTATAACTTATGTTAACAACAAATCAAGTTCCTTTCATAGCTCAGGTGTCGGTTATACCATACAGTATGGGCTATGAAAGTGCCAAGTATTTGTTGTACCAAGTGTTATACATTAACCATTTAACAAGCAAAGTATTAAAAGTGAACAAGGTAACAAATATAAAACATGTTAATATCAAGCATTAAAGTCCATGTTGAGTTTATACTATACTTATTCTTACACCATTAGTGTACCCTTTTCACCTTGACATAATAGATTTAGCTAAACATAATGAAAGAAAGAAATATAAATAAACAAGATAAGAACATAAATAAGAACTAAGGAAAGGAAATGAAGTGCATCAACTTGATATTAATGAAAGCAAAACATAAGCAATACAAAGAGAGAAAGCAAGAGCATGATCTTAATCTGGAAACTAAGATGCCGCAATACATGGTAAGTGCCTCCTTTTATAGGCCAAAATTTGGAACTATTGATTTGTTGACTAATTGATGAGTGGGTGGCCACATCTTGACTTGGTGACAATTCTTATCTTCTTGTCTGAACAAGATGTCATTGCTAACATCATAATTTGCCCAGAATCCTCAAGAATGTTCTAGGAAATTGTCTCATCTTTCCAACAAAAAAAAGATGAGGTCATTTGGACTTCTAGAACTCAAGATATGGGCTGAACACTAAATATTGTCTGGGCTGCAGGACAGCTTCGGACTTCTTCGTTGTTCCTATAATTTGGACTTGAAAACGGCCTTCTTAGATCTTGGTGTCCAAATAAAAGTTGTAGGCCTATATTTTACCTTTCCATCCATATACAATGGACCTAAATCCGAGATCTAGAGCTCCAGATATGATCCAATTACCGAGCAATGTTCCGGTTGGACTGCACCAGTATCTCTTTTCTAAGTTTGGCCATCTCTTTGTCATTTCACTTTCAATGCTTAAACTCATCAATCAATCCTTTCATTTATGTGATACTCCTGCATTTAAGATGAGCATTTACCATAAATTAAGGTATCTTATAGTATCAAACCTGTTATTATAAAACATGCTTTAGTTAAGGAGTTATTGATACTTCAAGTGCAAAATGATGATATAAAACCTTGATAAACATGCACTTTTAAGTACTAATCATATACTTCAAGTAAGCTGCATTAATTTTCTTTGTTTGCTATGGTCTGATGATGTTTCTATTTCATCAACCTATTATGGTAGGTTTGCTACGATGAACAAACCCTGATTTCCTAGGTCAAGAACTTGGTATAAAAGGTTGAAATGTCCTCAATTATCATTGAGACTTCTTGTGGGATTAACTTGGAGATATATACTTCAAGTAAGCTGCATTGATTTTCTTTGTTTGCTATGGTCTGATGATGTTTCTATTTCATCAGCCTACTATGATAGGTTTGCTACGATGAACAAACCTTGATTTCCTAGGTCAAGAACTTGGTATAAAAGGTTGAAATGTCCTCAATTATCATTGAGACTTCTTGCAGGATTAACTTGGAATTTTATACTTCAAGTAAGCTGCATTGATTTTCTTTGTTCGCTATAGTCTGATGATGTTTTTATTTCATCAGCCTACTATATTAGGTTTGCTACGATAAACAAACCTTGATTTGCTGGGTCAAGAAAATTGTATAAAAGGTCGAAATGTCATCAATTATCATTGAGACTTCTTTCGGGATTAATTTGGAATTTTAGCTATTGCGTCATTTCAAATAATATTTAAGATAAAGTTCTTTTTAGTTTTTTTTATCCTTATATTAGAAGTGAATGAGTTGTATTATTCCAAATAATATTTTGGATATCAACCTCACATATGTTTTTTTATCCTTATATTAAAAGTGAATAATTTATTTTCTCACCAAAAATAGTTTTTTTTTTAAATATAAGCCAAAATCCATTGAAATTTTACAAACTTGTTGTAAAATCCATGCAATATTTTTTTTAAACATTCCAAAGTATTTATTTTTCTTAAAACAAATACTCAAATAATATTTAGGATTTTTTGGCTATATGCAACGAAGAAAAACAAGAAAATATTTTTATTTTTTTAATTTTTAATTTTTGGCTTTCTTTAGCAAAAAACTCATTTTTCCTTGAAATGAAACTATCAAAACAGGTTTAAGGGCATGTTTGTCAAACACATCTTTAGGCCAAAAAATAGTTAAGCAAAAAGATTGCAAACGAAACAGGGCTTCGCTTCCTCTAACCTGATTTTTATCAAAAATCTTTGGTTCAACCATAAACCGATTCAAAGATCATCAGTTTGACTTGAAAACAAACCAAAATCAAAACCCAAAACAGATTAAACTTGCCAAAAACACTAAAACTCAGAATTTTTCAATCAAAACAGGAAAACAAAGAACACTAAAGACATTCAACTCAAACCTAGCAACATGAACACTAATCCAAACCAGATTTCATGACATCAAAAGCACATAAAGGTTGGAAATCATTAAATGATCGATAACTAAGGGTTCATTCACTTTGATTATCATTAAATCTTTATAATTTGGTCACAAAAAGGTTTTGGTATGAAACCCAAAACCTTAAATTAGAACGCTGAAATACACGTTATAAATGCAAACCAACCCTAGATTATTATCTAACAATGTCTTACGAAGATGCAAATGTAAAGAAATGAAACAAAACAAGTCAAAATTACATAACTAAGGCATTGTTCTTAGGAAGAACATTCAACGTGAATCCAACAACGTGGCTCTCAAACCAGACCAGCAATGGAAAAAAGAAAGACACGGACATGTTGGAAGTCATACAAGGATCAATAACCTTGCATCCATTCACTTTGATTATCAATTAATCATCATGATTTGGTCATAGAAGGTTTTAGTTGAAAATCAAAACCCTAGGATTAAAACTCATAAACAATAGTTATTGATGCAAATTGTCACACGTGTGCAGCGTCGCAGTGATCGTTCCATCGAGTTGGGATCTTTATGGTTATGAGGGAAAGAACAAGGAATTATTGTTTCTTATCAATAATAATAATAAAAAAAAAAGGATGAAGTCGTCATATAGTATTTTGATTACCAGGAACCCTAACTGGTTTTAAAGTCTAGATAAAAGAATTGGTTGTGTGTATGGAGGACATATTACCCCTAGTACAACCTACCTAAGATAAACTGCATTGTTTATTTGTTTGATAAATTAAGGTGATGTTATGTTTTTTAACCGATTGTCTATCTAATATTTAAGAAAAGTTCTTCTCAATAATGATGTTTTTATTTAATTAGGTTAAAACCTAACCATCCTATGTCAAATAAAAAAAAAGGTATCTTTTTATTTAATATCATGAATAAGTCTTACGAATATATTACAAGAAAACAAAATATTTTTTTATATTTTTGAAATGGAGGTCAAGTTCTTATAACTTTACTAAACTGATTATTAAATCCAAAAATATAAGAAAAAATATTTTTTAAAATTTTTAAAGATGTTAAATCATGTATTGATATTTTTTTTGTTTTTATTATTTATCCAAATATGATTTTATTATTTGTTTTTAAGATATTTTTCCATATGCACACAATTAAAATATTTTTTGTATTTTTTCAAATAAGGAATCTTCTTGCTTTTTTTTTTGTATTTTTTCTGAAAATTTTGAAGAAAAACGAGTATTTTAAATATATAATCATTTTCTTACAATATAAGTCTACAACTCCAATATTAAGTAAAATGGTTGGAAAAATATATGAGGGACCCACTAATAAATTAAAAATAGTCCATTATTTTTATTTTATTTTGAAATTATTTGTGGGTCTTTTGTGAATAAAAATTGAAAAAATAGATGTTGGCTGAGAATCAGTTAGGGCATGTTTTTCATACATGCCCTTAACTAAAAATCATATGCTAAAACATTTCTTAAGGTTGTGTTTGGCAAATTTACCTTGAAGACAAAAAAAAACATTTTTTCTTTAATAAAAATCGAACTTGCCAAACACTGCCTTATAGAGGAAATGGGCTTAGCCCAGCCATGTAGGTTGGGCTTTCTAGCCCCAAGCCATAAGACCATAAATAAGGTTCAAAAACAAGAAAGAGAAAAACTGAAGATCAAACAGGTTTTTTTCTTGATTTTAACAAAGAACACAATGAACACAAAAAATAAACCCAAAAAACATGAATTTAATTTCATACCAGATTACACAAAATTATAGGTATAGAATCTTACACAAACATCATTCAAACAAGGTTTTGGGACTAAATTATCACAATAAATCAACAAATGCCACATTATTCAATTTCATGCAAAAATAATAAATAAATAAATAACAAGAAGAAGAAAAGATAGAAACAAAGATCAAAAGCCATAAAAACAATGTTTTCAAGCCATGAAAACCACATTAAATAACAACCAGTATGCACGCACATGTAGGAACCATCAATCGACCAAGAAAGCATGGAAATTGGTACCTAAGTTAATGTTCAATGGATGAACATCAACTCTACAAACCCGAAAACTCAGCAACAAAACATAAACCCAAAAAAATACAATATAACCTAGAAATGAGACCTAACTATAGTAGCCCTCACTCAAGCACACTCATGTACACTTCAACAAACATAAAAATACCATTAAAAAAAAGAGAGACTAATTAGATCAAGTTTCATAGCGAACATATTTTTGAAATATAACAATTAAGAACATTAATTTGCCATATCTTTCAAATTTTGAAAACACAAAACCTCTACTTGTTGTGACTCAAAAATACACCAAAAAAGGCAAACCTAAAACTAAACTTCCTAAATGATTTAACCAATAAAGCAAGTAATAAAACTAGTTAAAAAACACAACAAACTATGCATAAATCATAATGAACTTATATATATATATATATATATATATATATATATTATATATTGAGTCATGGAATAGTGATATCTTAAGCACAAAACTCTATTACATCTGATGCTAGCAACAACAACAATAACAACACATTTAAAAACAATTATCTAAACATGGATTGATAAGCTGAATGAATACGAAAAAAGGATAACTGTGCTCAATGAGCTACATCCCCCATCAAAGCTTGAGGGTATACATTATGAAGAAGATATAGCTTTCTCCTTTAGATCATTGGTTTCTTTCCCTTTGATTTTCAGCTTTTTTTTTCACCTCTAATTGATCTAGATTCTATTTCTCTCAGTTTGGTACACTAGCTCTCTAGTTTCTCTCTTAAATCACTTATAGGATTTCTTTTTTAACTCTTTAGGTGTTTTCTTTATTTTCTCTACTTTTTTCCTTTCCAAAAAAAAACAATTTTCCTCAAAGAGAAACTGCTCTTTTATAATCAAATTAAAACCATTAGTTGTAGAACCATGATGGTTGTACATAAAAAAAAAGGGTGGTTTCTAGAAGATTCATGCCCATCCTTTCCTAGCCTCCTTAGAAAAAAGGGTTCTTGTTCTTTTTATTATTTTATAGGTTCAATTTAATCAAGAGAAGGCAGCCACAAAGTTAGTCAATCAATGGAGTGTTTTTTTGTTAGTCATGGTTGACTAAGTGTGTTATTTTGATAAAGTCATCATACAAATTAGGAGATAGCCATACCCTTCGCCTACCTTAAACAAGTAAAGGGGATGCATACTATCCTTAGAAACAAACCACACTCGATTTGGAGGTTTAGAACTTCACATTCATTGTTTGGAAGATTAGCCCTTGATCAACTTGAATCTATCAATGCAAAACGGCTAATCAGGGACAAGATGTTGAGGCCTTCCACGTGGTAGGCAAAGCATAAACATCAAATAAGGGTGGCATAAACTTGAAGATGAGAACCTTTTTTTGTTGAATGGTGGTGGTTGAAGTCCCTAAAGTGATATGAGATGCCACATTCATTCACTTGAACATGGAAAAGTAGTCAGCCTTTTCAACTAAAAAAAACAATAAAACAGAGATGGACGGCATGTCACTCAATATCTTTATTAAAAATGAATGACATATTGTTTTAATTTAAGCTCAAACGTCTTTAATTGAGACAAAACTGGCTAATTTTATGCAATTAGGCCTTTGCCAAAAATCAAATGAGATCCCTCAAGTCTAACATCTTTTTCAAAGTAGCCTTTGGTTTCCAATTTATTCTAATTAGCCCCCAATTAAACCTTAAACTTTGATTTTCTTCAAATTAGTACCTGGAAAAGCATAGTATATCCCCCATTATTGCACACCTTTTGTCCCCTTATTAGTCTTTAAACTTCACATTTCTTGTATTTGAACTCTTGATTGCACTAATTTGACCTTTCCAAAGTTTCAAATATATCCATGATCTTCCAATCTCTGCAAATTTATCCAAATTAAGCCTGAAACTTAGTTTTTTCAATTAAGCTCTTGATTAAATTCACAAAACCCTTCAGAAGTTTAATTAAGTCCTTAAATTTAAATATTTCTTCTAATTTTTTCTCAATTAACTTTCAAACATAATCTTCACTTTAATTAATTACCTGACTATGGCTTGTGTTCTAGTAACCTATCCTTGGCTTGTGTTTGGGTAGCCTACCCGTGGCTTTTGTTTGGGTGACTTGCCCATGGCTTGGGTTCAGGTAGCTTGCTTGTGGTTTTTGATTGGGTGACTTGTCTATGGCTTGTGTTCGGGTAGCCTACCCATTATCTCTGATTAGGTGACATGCTCATGGTGTGAAAAAATTTAAGATTTTTCACAAATTATGGTGTCTTAGATCTTCTTATGATGAGGAGCTTTGGCCTCCCTTCTTCCAAGATGATCTATCTTCTAATTTTCTTTGTCCATGCACTTTTAGTCATCCCTAGACTGAATTCTTGATGGTTTGAATTTGTTGAACATTTCCAATTGCTTTCAAGGAATCTTCTTTCAAAACTCTTACTAATATGTTTATGATGTTTATATATGCATTTTACCTATTTTGAAAAACATGCATTATTTTTATCAACTTCTTGAGTCTTTGTAGTTGTTTGGCTTATAACCTACTTGAGCTAGTGTGTGGGCATTTGCACGATTTTCATTATGCCTTTAGTGACTTTTTGAGAATTTATAACCTTAAAGCTATAGGGAAATCACTTCATGCTTAAAAAAAAATAGTTGTTTGAAAGGGTTTGACACAAAGTTGCCCTCAAGCTTCTTGATTGTCGTGAGAAGAACTATACTTCTTTCAAGTGTGCTTATCTTGTTGATTTCTTCTTTTTAGATTTATATTGGTTGTTTAAGTAAATGATACTTTTTAAAAGCCCTAATTTATCTTATTGATTTCTTGGGATAAACCCTATTTGTAAAGGTTGTTCGATTTTTTACTTTTTTTATTTTCAAAACTTAAGTGATTTTGATGTGTGCTTTAAAAAAAAACATCTTTAAGGGTGTGCTTAGGAACACGTGCAAACCGCATTCCTAAAAATTTTAATTTTTTTTAAAATAAAAATTCTTATATGTTTTTAGATCGTTTTGATATGATGATGTCAAAAATAATTTTTAAAAAATAAAAAAAAAATTCATTTTGATATATTTTTAAGCAAAAAGCACTTTAAACCATCACCGTTATCACAATCCCAAACAGGCCTTAAATTACACCATTCCTTGAGTTTTTGGAAAGGAGAGGTTTGTTTTCATCGTATTTTAAAGGGTTTTAAGAAAATTGACAAAGGTATATAGTGTGGCTACCAGAAATCTGGTATGGTAAAAGCTTGTTTTTTTTTTTTTCATGCTCATTTTATCTTTATGAATAATAACAAATATTTTTTCCCACTATGCCATAATTGTGTGAAATATTTACCATGTTGAGGATGCCATTTATCAATCCAAATTGCTTGTTTAATTGATCAGAAATGACTAATAAAGGCATGTAATGCAAGTTGCGGCTTTTGGTTACGTAAAAAAAGGATTCATAGGCTCAGATTATTTCAAGGTTTTACACACTTAAAATCACTATTTTCTTTTTTCTCTTCTCATTGTATCTGTCTTTTCTTTCATCATGCTTCTTTGATTTTCCCTATTAAATTTCTTTGGTCGGGCATCCTAATTTTATTTTGACCATGACTTGATCGTCTCTTTTTTTTTTAGGCATGCCTTCTGGTATCTGGATTTCTAAGGCTCTTTGGCTTTTTTCATGACCTCTTTTGGTTTTGACCTTAAGATTCTGCTTACCCCCTGGTGTGCGATCCTAATTAAGACCAACATATGACTTTTGGAATTTTCAACTACCCTAGTATGGGGTGTGATTTTTATAGTTGTTATTTAGGAAATCTAGGATCCTCATATACTCCTCCAATATAAGTTTCATATCAATGTTCCTGAAAGTAAAACACCTATAATTGGGATCCTAAAAATTTAGTAGGGCTCTTTTGGCTATTACTTATACTGGAAGTCTCATTAGCTGTTCAATCCTCTCATATTACCTCTCAATATAGTCTCGCCAATGTACCCCATGATGGGTAGCAGTTTTTCCAAGTCATTTACCAAGTGATTTATCTTTGTAATGCGTGGCAATCCACGAGCATCGATTCTTGGACAATTTCCCTCGACTAATTGTGTTAACTCAGATTATTGTCTAAACTCTTTAAAAGATGGATATTTTATGGAGGTCATGATTTTATTTTAGATTCCTGTAATATAGGATTGGAATGGTCCGGCTTGCCTTGATGCAAATTACAAGTAGCACGTACAACCTAAGGATATGTTTTAATCATTAAGTGAGCATGGGTAAGTTTTTTACCTGGCTCAAAGAGTCTCAGATATACCCAATGATGGTCTTCTAAAGATAGTATAGAAGAGTTGCAAGAAATGGTTAAGGTATGTGTGCCTACCATTACCAAGCATACACTCAAATATAAGCTTGGTATTTCACGCCTCTAAATCTTAATCAATAATCAGAGGACAGACCATTGATCTCCCACTGTGCTTTAAAAAATTAGAGTTGGTGATGCATGGGGCATTAATTCATATCTAATATACAAATGCATGTGCAATATATAAAGAAAATTAAAGCATAAAAAGAACGCATGTTGATGATATGATAGACAAAAAAAAAGTAGTGAAAAACTAAAGAATAAAAATATACAAATCAACCCTTCAATAAAAAAGCTGCTTTGTTTATTTTTTTCACCTTCTATGCGGTTAATTCTGATCATGGGCATGAGTTTCAAAGATTCACACTAGTCGACTTGGGTTATTTTTAGGCTGCGGTAAGACGAGTTAAATAGACGCGTTAACATTTTTTTTTTTTTGTATTTATTGACACAAAAGATTCTCGATGTATTTAATTTAATGCACGCAAATAATTTATAATTAAAAAAAAAACACATTTGAAAAATTTATGTACGTGTGTGTGTATACTACAAATAATTATCCAACCACCAACGACACAATTGTCAAATAACTAGTTCATTCTATTTGTTGACGATCATTTAACAGCCGCTGATTAATTTGATGACGCTGTTTTGCCGATCAATAGTGGATTAATTCCCTATCTTTTCCCGATTAATTTCAGTAGCTTTGGGAGCATTTCCGATGTTTTCACGATTAATGGCGGACTCTTAGTTACTGGTACGGATGCCGATCATTCCATCTTTCACCAACTAATTACCGCCTCGGTTGATTAATTGCCATTTTGAACGTTCAGATCACAGGATTTGGCGATCTTTCCACGATTATTTTTATTTTCTTGCAATTGATTCTCAAGTTTACGTCGATTAATTGCCGATTTGGTGACCATTCATTGTGGGTTTTTTTTCCCTGTTTTGTCAATTCATAGCTAATCAGCAGCCAGTGGTTTCTGGTGAGTTTTTTTTATCTCTTTCGTGAAATTTTGTTTTCTTGATTCATGATCCTTGAAATCATGTGAATTCACATCATTTTTCTATTACAATGGAGTTTTTGTTTATTTGTTAAATCAAGCTCTATTTAAAAGGACGTCGAATTTGACTTTGTCAAGTTTTAGTTAAAATTATTTTTTATATTGATATAATTTATAACCTAACCACGTATATTTTTAAACTCAATTGAGTTAAAATCAAGAAATTAAAAAAAAAAAACTAAAACTAAAATAATATAGATAAAAAATATTGTTATAATATTTTTACTTGATTTTATTTATATGATTATAAAGGATAAATTCAGTCTTTCAAGGAGAAAATAACATAGGATCATTCAGCTACAGTCCTTGGCATCTACAATTATATAAAATGTCATATTTTGAGTTCTGAAAGGTCTTGTTTTCAATCATTAAAAAAAAAAATCACTAACATGCACTTCTCTTTATAATTGTTGGTTGGTTGTGAAAGAATTAGAGTGCATTATTTTGTTCATAAAATATGTTGCATCATTCAAAGTTCATTGAGGATTATGGTGTAAGAACATGAAATAGCAAAAAGTGGTGCCATGTAATGATGGGTTAATCTTCGTTTCATCTAGTTGTTAATGGCCTGAAGCTTAAGATATAAACCTAGATGATCTTGATAGTGATGTTTAAATTAGAGCTTGCATTATTACTTTCCCTTCATGGTTTCATTTCCTCATTTGAGCGGAGCCTAAGCTGGTGATGACCCCTAGAGTTGAAGGCTGTCAAAGAGAGTATTTCAATGAAGTTTTTCTCGAGTTTTGTCACATGATCGGAATGCCTGATACGTTTTCCCCAAATGCCATGATTTAAGATGTTTCTATGATGGCCCTGTTGATCTGAGAACTCTTTCAAGCTTTTTTACAGCATTTTTCACACTTTCCGCTAATAAATTGTGAAGATTGTCCAAGATTTTCCACTCAGTCACTGTACGTAGAACGAGTATTTAACACCAGAAGACACACACCGTAAGCTATCGATTCGTCGTTTTGGACCACCCCCCTCCCAGTCCCCTCACCACCACTCTTATGATCAAGGTCCTCTCTGGATTTGAAATGATACTGTACGGTACTGTACTGTACTGAAAAGTGAAATTACTCTTCAGTACAGCAGTAGCTTTCGAAAGTAATCAAGATTTCTGCACTGAAGCAGTAAGGCTTAAATTATTTAAGGTTTAATTTGGAGCAACTTTATGAGCTACATGTAATTGTAAATTCTAGTGCATTTTAACTTAGTCTCTCCAAGCTGAGAATCCTGATATCAATTATCAATGTAAGCATGTGAATGAAGAATCCAGCCTTTGGTGAGATGAATTGGGACATGGAAGCATCGTCTCAGAATGCAGTTCAGGACAAGTTCCTGCTACAAAACTGTGGATTCTATAGGTACTCTATATGACCCCAACCTGAGGCACAAGCAGTGACTCAGAAGAATTAATCAATGCTGAAGGTTTTGAATTTTGAAGATGATTAATCCTTGTTGAAGCATTAGAATACATGTAATTATGATCAGTATAGGAAGGCTAGCTAGGACATTTGAGTTAATAAGTACAAGACAACAACAGATTTGGTTGTTGAAACATTTATGCTGTCGACAGGTGAAATGCTTCTTCCTGGATTGTTCTCAAAACTGATATGAACAGCTCATTGATTTGTGCGAGATGATTTCATGCAGTCACATTAATGTAGCTAACTTTTTTCCCTCTATTCTACACCTGCAACTCATTTATCCCAAGAAATATCAGGAACGATATTAAAGAGTTACTGAGAGCTTGATTTGGGAGTGTAGAGCATATTGCTTCATAATCAGGGGATTGTGGTTAGCTCCTCATCATATAAATACCTTGACGGGCTTAATCTTTTGTTATCTACATTATATAATATGAGCTTTAAAGGGTTATTGTTTTGACTCTATATCGATTCTATCTCCAATTCATGGCATTTTTTCTCTGCCATTGGACAGTTCTGAGCTTTCCAGTCACTGGTTAAGCAGGCTTCTTTGAACTTCTTGTGATTTCTTCAAAGCCCTACTTGGAAGGACTGTTCAGAAGATTATTTGTGCATGGCATGACTGCTGGATGACATTTAAGCATCTTGTTTAATGTCATTGTTATGGCTTCTGCTATTATTATTGTTATTATCAGAGATACAAACAGAAACTTGTGTGAAATTCAATCGATGAGATGTTTGTTAAATGCTCCTTCTGAGACTTTTGTGTTTACTCAAAAGAATGCATTCGATTACAGCTTCAATGAAACTTATCTTCTTCTTTTTTCCCTTCTTTTTTAAGGATGATTAGAGCAAAGTATTCCATCAAATAAAATAGAATGCCATAATTGCCTCCCCTCAAGCTACCATCTTTCAAGATATTATGTGACTATTGACTACAGGGGAGCTGATTTGATGGATGTATCATATACAACAGACTAATCAAGAAAAAACCCTAGCCATGCAAATGGTCCAGTAATTTTCCTGACATCACTATCATAATCATAATATGCCTGCAGACATTACTGTCTTTTCCTGCTCCATCACTGTCGGTTGAAAGCACCTAAAACCCTCAGGGAAGAAGGATATGTGAGAAAATGAAAGTTATGGAAGGATGCAATAGCAAGATGCTGGGTGGGAACATGTTTTATGACCAGCTGACAGGTTATTGAAATTAAGAAATGTCCCTCATGTATATATTACACCATGAGGTGCATTAATATCATGGCAAAAGTTAACAGTAAGAACTTACAGGACCACTTGCAGTTTCTGTCGTGTAAGAACAGAGAGAACCTGGACCACTTTGTGTGCATTCAATTCCCAAGCATACTAAGTAATGACCCCATGTTTGTACATGTAAGCTTTTGTCTGCTCCAAAAACCTGTAATGTATGATACTACGTGTTCTGCATAATAATAAAGATCGATTCATCCTGCTATAGCACTTGCTTTTCCATGGATCATTCACTAGAATAGAAGGTGAAAGCATGCACACTTTGTTGAGAGAAAACACGATGGATTGGTCCAAATTCACTATAAATCAACAGTGCACATCATTTCTTGTTAGTTCATGAGATCAGAGTGAGGATGGTAATGGTATGCATGTGAGCTGTGGAGAGCCAAAATCTGATTCTGGAAAACAGCTGCAGTTTTTTTCATGTATTGTACTGGTACTATCTTGACCAAATTGCTGGCACAGTGATGTCCGACGTAGGGTGGATGCTTTTATGCTTTATATGGCTTCTGTAAGAAAAGGATTTTAATTTTTAGTTATGTTCTCTCTGGAAAATTATTCAGTTTTGGCCACCTAATTAAAAAGTTATCTTAGCTTCGTAACTCCACCTCTGCTTTCATGTACTAGAGAGTTATAAAGCAAATATCATGAAGAAGCCTAGGTATGTTGAACACACAACCTGACAATAAAAAAAAAGAGGCTTATAATTTTTAATTTAATTATTTTTTATTTAACTTTGGAAATTTTTTATTTGTTTTTTTTGTTAGGTCGATTTCTACCTCCATAAAAATGGTCAGCGTGTTACGTGTATCAAGATTTTTCTAGCATGAAAGCAGCGAAGAAAGTGACCAATCTTTACCAGCATTTAAGGCTGTGTTGCTTTCTCGGGGAAGCTAGTTTTGCAGCATGTAACTTTCGTCATTAGCCGTGTCTTCCAGGATTCCAGCTTATAAATACTAATTTATCAATTTATTGTGGTATTAATTGTTAGCTATGAAATTAAATCGGAGGTCATTAATTTTTATGAGAGAACATTTTATGGTCTTTGTGTTTCCGTTCTGATTAGACAGTCCAATGTGCCTGCAAGATGAAAAGTTCCAGCAAAGAGTTGCAAAATTCAGTAACGCGGTGTGTTTCATAAAAATTTAATTTTTTTTGATGTGTTTTAGATCATTTTGATGTATTGATCTTAAAAATAATTTTTAAAAAATAAAAAATATTATTTTAATGTATTTTGACATGAAAAGTAACCACAACCACACTTTCAAACAGGTTTTGTGCCCGGCACGCTTGACTTTTGGGTTTTAACTAATTGTATTCCTTCATTTAAGTGTGTGTTTGGCTCGGAGATATGGTGATTTTTTTTCAAAGCTATAATTATTTTAAAATACAAATATCATCTGCAAAAATTAAAAATACATATTTTTTATATAGATATCACCAAAAAAAAACCAAAGCCACCTCCAAACTAAACATTTTTATTTAAAAGTGATTAGAATTGCAATAACTGTTATATTTTAAAAATATTTTTTTATTTAAAAATATATTATTTAAAAAATAATTTTTAATATAATCAAAATATCAAAACGATCCAAAAACATAAAATAAATATACATTATGTTTTTTACAAAATCAAAATTTAGTTAAACACTGATTACACCCTAAGTCAAACACCCCCCCCCCCCACTGATGTATTTAACAAGATCTCTTTATTATATATATAGATCAGTTAAGCTAATAATATGGAGTGATGGCTAGGTGTTGTGTTTTCAACATGTATGGATATATTTTAAAGTGTGTTTTTTCTTGAAATATATTAAATTGATATATTTTTTTGTATTTTTTATAATTTTAACATGTTGATGTAAAAAAAAAATAAAAAAATTATTTTAATATGTTTTCAAATAAAAAATACTTTAAAAAAATATTTTGCACTACACTATCAAACATGGACGTAATATTAAAGACTACAACCATGTCCAAGATGACAAATAACACTTTGGAGTGTTGAAATTTACATTTCTTGATTTTTGGATTTTTAATAAAAGAAAAAATAAGAAAATATTTTTTTATTAATTTATGCTAGATTTTCTATATTTTTTATTATGTTTAGTTTTTTTTAGCTAACTGTTCATTTATTTACCATTTAAAAAATGATTTTTTGATTTAATTTTTTTTTACTATATTTTAAAGAAGTTTTTGTTTTTTTATGTCATCATTATTAAAGGATATAACTATTGATTTATTCATGAAACATACTTGATTCATATTTTTTTTTTTCATTGGCATGATTTTCTAATTTAAGTTTTCAGAAAGGTTTTGATTTATGTTTGAGATTTTTTGTTTTTACATAGACATTTTTATAAAAGCATGATAAAAATATACAAGAGAAAGATCTATTTCAGAGATTTTTTCGGTTATCATCTAAAAAGCTAACCTCATGAAGATAGTGAAGTTTAGTAAATATAGACTTTGTGAATGGAAGGGAAAGGATGAAAATGAAAAGAGAAAGACGAAGTCAAAAAGAAAATAAGAAGAAAAAAATGTCATTGTCACAGACAAACCAGAATGAAAGCTCTGATACCAAACTATGCGTGTCTTTCTGAAGCTATGGGTTGGCTCCATTATGAATTTCTTGGTGAAATTTTAAATGATAAGAAAATAGCACGGTATGAGTACTTCAAAATAAAGTATTGTTTCTATTTGAAATCTGATTTTAAAAGATATTTCAAAGAAATGTACTGATGATACTACATTATTTCTTGTCCAGATAATTCAAGCCTCAGACATGTCTTTTTAGCATTCATACCTCAAGTTTTTTCCTATTCTTTTTTTACTATTGAAAATAAAATTAAGTCTCTATCAGAAGATAAAATATACTAAAACATCATAGAAAAAACCCAACATAAACTAATAAAATATTAACAAAGTTTTCTACGCTTTCCCTTTGTGTTTTTATTTTTTAAATAAATAAATAAAAAGTTGGCAATTATTTTTTATTTTTCTAATATCTGTTTGAGTTTTTAACCATTTTTTATCCGTATCACTCTTCCAATATTACAGGTCATTAGCTTAATTGATATCTCAAATTAAGAAACTCAAATGTTAATATAATATATAGTAGAGAAACACTACCAAAATTATGCATCTTCTCGATGAATAATCTATAGATATTCATATATATGATTCTGTTAGAAAACAAATTTATAACAATATTATAGATATTCATTATTATATATATGAGGGGCGCACGTGCTCTCATGCTAGTTTGTCTTATTATGGCACTAGCTTTATTACATAATATATCACCTCGCTATTATTTTATTTTTTTTTTAAATCATTTTCTTGTCTTGATGTTTCAAATGTATTAATGCCCCCAAAATTTAAATATCCAATCAACTAATAAAAACTTTTCTTACTGTTTAAACTTTTCTTGTCTTATTATGAAAATTGATATCAAGAATAACCTTTTACAAATAATTTAATAAAATAAAATCTTCTGATTTTAATTAAATGGTTTAAGCGATGCCATCATTTGTATTTAAAATTGTAAATACAAAAATCATTAAAAAAAATACATAATTTATTCTTTTTTTTAGGAGTCTCATGCACTGCATCAATTTTTTTATTATTATCAACTTTAACTAGTTTTATCAAAAATCTTGTTGCTTTGTTTGTTAGTTGATGAATATTCCCTCATAACACAGGATCTTGAAGGTTGTTTTCCTTTATACATTAAAATCTTAATCTATTATATTACCTTTCTAATTTAATCATCTTATAATTTTTAAATTATTTTATACTTTTTTGTTTTCAATGTGAATCATATAAAAATATGTTGTAATGAAAAAATAAATACTCTTACTTGGATTGAATTTTTTTTATAAAAAAAACATTTAATTATTAATTCTAGTGTAAACAGGAAACTCATAATGTGATACTTTATAAGGAAAATATATGTCTTGTTTATTTTTATATTTTAAAAAAATTAAAGAAAATTAAAAAAAATTATTTTTTTGTTTTAAATAAATATTTTTTTATGGGCTAATGTAAAAAATATTTTTTAAAAAAATAAAAATATATTATTTTAATAATTTAAAGTAAAAATTTTTAAAAAATCAATTACAATTACATTCTAAAACACCGACTGACATGGCACAGCCTTGGCCACGTGCAGGCAAAGGGACTAGTACCATTCAATTGTTTTTTCAAGCCTAACCTTGAATCATTGAAAGATCCATTCCTCTAACTGTACACCAAAACCATCAATACATTACACCGTTCTTATGCAAAAATACAAATTATTTGACCTAAATTTAGGAACAAATTTTTTTTTTTTTTTTTTATCTTTGGAAATTGGACCCCACTAAAGTAGTGATCTCAATTTTTAGTGGGGTCCAATTTCGATTCTCCGTGAGAAAATTGAGGTGGTTACTCCTCCAAAAGAGGGAGACCACAAACTCTACAGTTTGTATGGAATATGGGATACGTTCGTCACCCTCCCCACCCACTTTAATTTCATTGTTTTACCATATGCTAATTAGGCATGGAATTTCATTGTCTCAAACATGTTAGTCTTTCACATTTTAGTTACCATACACATGTTAAAGTATATATATTACCACTATTTTTTTTCCTTCTTAAGAAAAAACTTATATTTCTTCACGTTATAAATTTTAAATACATGCAAGTTTGACATAACTTTAAGTTCAAAGCGAATGGATTGAGCTAACTTAGTGACTCAAATTGTGTTTTATTAATATCACGTGACAAAAAAAATATAAAAAAGTATTTATTTGAAGATATGAAGATATAAAAATAAATATATTTATGTGATAATTTTAAAATGAATTTTTATACTTTTAAAATGAAAAGTATAGAGAATCATGTCATTCTTGTCTCTATTATCTATATATGTTTTGTTACAAGACAAGACAATAGCCCATTATCATAAAAAATAAATAAAACATATTGTTACACATTTGTATGGTCGCGTTTGAGTTATTGTTTCGAGATAGAAGAGATGAAAACAATGAAGATATAATATAAAATAAAGATAAAATTGTGTTGGATAGTGATGTACAAAACAAAGTGAATATCTATGTGTCTTGTTTGGTTAATAGTGAATAAGAGAAAACAATATATAAAAAAATTATTTTACCCTTAATATATATTATTATCAAACTTACATATTTAAAAATAATAATAATAATAATAAGAGGTTATTTTTTTAAAACTTTAGTTCATATTGAGTGTTGAAATTAATAATAGTAGTGAAAAAGATAAAAAAATAAAAATTTGAAATTATTTTAAAATCTCAAAATCAATAGTAAAATAATGATTTACCCGAGTTTAAATATTTCACACGATTTAATTCAATTTTATTATGTTTTTATTTTACATGACGTTACATGATTTTTTAGTTTTGCATGAAATATATGTTGACTTATAAAATCATACAATTTTAGAAGTCATGATTTATACAGCCTTGACAAGGGGGACTGGATTGGTTGGTTTGATTGTTTTTTGGTTTTTCCTACATTTTCTTTATTCCTTGTTTGTACTTGACTTGTTTGCAAATTGCAATGGAAGTGTTTTGGCATTTACTTTATAATGATCCATTGTTTTCCTATACCATCTATATTCTAGGATCCAATACATTTAGTTAGGGAAATAATTTAACTAATTATGGCTAAAATGTAAAAAAAAAAAAACAAGAAAAAAAAAACATTATAATTGTTTTTAAGTACCTAATTTCAATAATTGAGCAGTGAAAATTCTCTGTTTGCACTTTCTAAGAGCTTGTGGATATTACTCTAGCCTTTGGCAGAAATTAATCGTTATAAAGGACAATATTTCTCTTGATAATCGATCCAAACTCCAAAGTGTTTATAGTTTTTAATGAAACAATAATAAATATTGATAAGTATGCTCATGTGTGATGACAACAAAATTATATATGAATACATCTATTGACTATGGGCAAAAAATAGATCAGCCATTGTTTAAACTATATAGGCTAGGATCCAAATGGGTACTTCATCAGAACTCCCCGGCAACTAATATAATAGAGATGGAGAAGGTTTAAGCCATTAATTTGGAACTTAGAAATTTGTTTGATCAAAGTGAGATCTTGCAAAATCTTCAATCTTAAGAATGTCATAAGCTAGATGCAAAGTCAATTTATAACCTCATTTTTTATGTAATATAAAAATAGGGTTCTAGATATGCTTCTTTATGCTGGTTTGAAGGGCTCATTTGACATGAAAAGCTAGGTTATAAAAAAAATACAATAAAAAAATAAACAAGCTAGTATATTGGATAAGGAAGGACACCGAATTGAGACATGACAAATCACTAATTGTCCTATGCAAAGGGCTCCCACATTAGAGACGACTGGATTGATGGTTCGTGGGCTGAATCAGATTTTTCTCATACGTATAGAATGATGCTCAAATAGTAGTGTTTTTTTTTTAAAAAAAAAAAAAAAAAAAAAACTAAGATTTAAATAAATGACTTAATTGGAATTAATAAACTTGATTAATTTAATAATATGTTAAAAAATGCAACAATAAGGAGATAAATCTAACAAAAAATAGCAATAATTAACTATAAAAAAATGAGATGTGAATATAATACTTGGGGGAGAAAAAATAAATACTCGTTAGCGATTTACTTTCGCTCCACTGCAGATACTGCCCTTTTCATAAAAAGGAACTTACCGAGATTATTCTAATGACACTATGAAAAGTTGCACAACAACACCAAAAGATATATCAAACACACTGCCAAAGCAACGACCTAGAAAACAAATCAAATAAAATATCATTAAATGAACATCTCATGCCTATAAGCAAAAATTGGGAGTAGGGAGAGAAAAAGGGGAAAAGAAAAAAAGATTGTCAGTATTAAATTGGAAATCAGTAAGTTACCCGTATTGCCCATGGATGGAGGGTCCACTGAGATGATTTGCGGCAGACACAACCTGAAAACAGTGGAGCAGCGTACACACTAGTGTGTGCAATTTACATGACAACCATATTTTCTTTTTAGATTATATTTTATATTTATTAAAATACCAAATTACCTCTTTAATTAACTTGATTATAACTATAAAAAACAGGATGAAAATTCAAAGACGACAATTATTACTTTTAAGTATAATTTAATTATTTTCCTATGGTTTAAAATTGTGAAAATTTGAAAAAGTCACTACAAATTAGTTTAAATAATTGTTTTTCAAGAATAATTTAGATATTTTAATGTGCTTTAAAACTATAAAAAGACCGAATTGTCCTCAATCAATTTAATTATAACTAATAAATATTATCAAAATATTATATTACCTCATCCATTTTTATTTTTTTTAGAAATGGTAAGAAATAAGCATGAGATCATTTTAATATAAGCCTACATTCATGGTGAATCCCTTTTAGTTTTTTCTTTTCTTTTCTTTTTTTAATGTTATTAGAAAGTTCTATCACTACTAGATATAATAGTTTTATCAATAAAAATTTATGTCAGTATTTTCACTAACATTTTGTTGGTACATATGTTACCAATGGACTCACAGATAGAAACAGTTTGTTAGAAAAAACCTCGTCGATAATTTATGGAAAGTGAGTTTGTCGGTAAAGCACGCCTAAAAACAATTTACCAACTTTCTATTATTGATATATCCATTGATAAATATAACATATCATCGACATAATATCATCTGTAATTATGTCACTACATTAACAGTAGCAGTGATATTTATAGTAATTCTTTTCTATCTCTCTAAAATATACCGAAAGTTTAGTTATGTCGATAACCCCATCAGTAATAGTGGCATTGCAATAATGTTTTTCCAACTCTCTAGAATATACTGATGGAATTGTGTCGTCAATAACCCCATCGATGATATTTTTAAAAAATATATTGAACAAAAGTAGAAAAATGATTTAAATCAAATACATTAGTATAAAAATCAAATATTTATTACAAATTTAAATATGTGTACATTCAAATACAATAAATCTAAAATAGAGGCGGTGATAGAGGAGGAGGTTGGTCGTTGTTAAGACCATGGGGGCAATTAGAAGGTGCATATGAACCACTCATCTATGATCTCATCTTCATTATTAATCAGCAAAATCCTTCATAATTAGTAATGAGTCGTTCATATTTATCATTAAGATGGGTCATCCAATCTTATGCTCATTGATCTAACATTGTCGTGAACTCCAAAGTTTGAATGCTTGAAATCGATTGCGAACAACCAATAGTCAAAGCACTATGGTCATAGTGTTAGAGATTTTGTACATCTGATTTATATCGGGTCCACGAAACGAATCTACCTCTAACCACAAATCCAGATCCATATCTGGATAGGTGAAGGATCATCCTCGTATCTCTCCTTCAACTAATTGTTATATGTATCCTTGAAATAAAAAATAAATTCATCAAATTTAAGGAAATAATAACTTACAAAAAAATAATTAAAAACCAATATACCACAAAGTTTTGATCTCGACTATCAACGAACTGCTACACCTTTATTTGGCGATTATTACTCCGCATATGCATTTCAACAAAAAAAGCTCCATTAGGCTTGCCTCACGTCCAAGAATCGTAGCCTGTAATAAAAAAAATATTCTCATTTAAATATATTTATAAAAAAAAAAACTAATAAAAAATGGATGTAATAAAAAAATATTACCCTCCACTTCGCTTGAAAAACGAATAGAACGGGGTCACTAGTGTGCATGGTAACAAAATCGTGAACACGTAGATTCTGATTATCCGTACTGGAATGATTGTAAAGTGAAATGCATGAATATCATGTATTGAATATAGTTTGTCCATAGATCCTCTGAGATGTACAGCAATTTAAAATCCTTTCAAATCACCACATCATTCCAACCTAGAAGCTCTATTTTTTTTGCATATTTTTTAATTTTTTTTTGCGTCCCATACCAAAATTCACTCAACCTATATGGTACAAAATAATTGTCTATTAGTAAATGAAAAATAAAATTTTAATATTTGAAAAAAGAATATCCTGAATTTGATCTTACCAAATTGCAACATGATTCTCTCAAACACTCATCGCAATATTATTATCAGCTCTCTCACATTCAAATTTTCCCTTAAATAAAAAATTTATAAAAGGAAAATCTCAGTAATTTCAATAAAAGGTCAAAATTAACATTAAAAATACTAATCTTGAACCTTGAAAACCATGCATTGACTTGCAGTTTCCATTTAGGATGTTTGGAAACCTAGCTTCATTAAAACAATGCAATTTTCATTGATGATTTAAAGGCTGGTGTTATTGTTTTAGTAGCCTCGATGTTTGTAAAACTAAAATTGCATTTGTTAAATGATATTATTTTTTCAAAAATTATTAAATATGTTGTTGTGAAAGCAATACAAACTTATATTGAAAAGTTTTCCTTCCATTGGTCTTGTACTTGCTGGTAAATGGATTTCACTTTAAAGGAACCCCCCTTAATGTTATGGCACCACACTCAACGAGCTCGCATCATGAGTCGATGTGTGTGCCTCAAGTGCTTGTTTTTAGTAGGCACCTAATGACTTATGATCGTCAGCATCGCTACTAGAAGAACAAGTAGTGATCTTGTCCTCATGATATGTAATAGACTTTCCCCTAGGCATCTACACAAATTAACATATAAAAAAAATAAACAATTCCTATTATTTAAAAAAAAAAAAAAAAAACTTGGCAGCATCTCTCTTATACAGAAGACTATCTAAAATTTTTAAATGTTCAAATACACAACATATAAACCACAAACCAGTTGATATACCAACATATATATTTTGTCAATATACCCTCATGTAATAAACATCATGAATACAACGTGAAGGGGCACAGTTCTCCTAGTCTCTAGAATATACCAATGGATACATTTCGATAGTACACACATATGTAATGAACATCATGAACATTGTTAAAGTGAAGGAGAGCAATTCTTATAGTCTCTGAAATATACCAACAAATACATTTTGTTAGTATACTTGTATGTAATGTATGGTATATTAGTATTTTCATCACTGTAAAACAGTGTATGATATCAAATTATATATGTATTCCCTATCTACTCATCTTGCAAATATTTAAATCCATAGATACACGCAACAAAATAACACTAGTTCACATCACAATAATAAAATAAATATTTCTTTTTTCATTCAATAATAAATTAACATCATTGCCATTACATTGAAGTGAATCTTGTCAATAAATATTACATTATAGTTTATTGAATTACATGTTCTGCACTTAGTCAACTTTGTATTTTCAAGGTAGTATAACATGTAGAAGTTTGGACACATGTCAATTTTTTGTTATCCTAGACCGAGGGGTTTTATCATGAACTTAGCAGTATAGAAGTTCTCTTTCAGTCTATTCCCTTTAGGTAACATACTTCTCGCCCATTCGATAATTCTGTCATAACTGGTCTCATTCAATCCATGATTTAACTTGATATTGAACATTTGTGCAACAACTAATAATTTACTGTGATTTGTGCAACCATCTAATAATAGTTCATCAGAATCTTTCAAAAGATTAAAAAAAAAATTGATTGTGTCTGCATTAGATTCTTCATCTATGATTGGACATTGATCAATATCAGTATAATTGTTACAGAAAAAAATGCATAAGAAAAGAAAAATTAGAAAAGGAGAGTTAATTGTTAGGTTATAAATTAAATATCACTATCAGTATTATTTTGTAGTCATTCTATCAATACAAATACTACATTGTACAATTTAACTTTTGATGATCATTTAAGGAAAGAGAAATTAGATCCACACATTATGTTTTATCTCATTCATGAAAAGGGATTTAAAGATCGATGTCCTTGATATAACGGCACCCTTTTTACATGTAAAAGAAAACGTTGGCACTAACGATAAGGTGATGATATGTACAATTCCTTTTAATCATATATTAATTACTCTTGAATAATTTGATCTGGGGACCGGTTTGTACACTAAAACATAACGTCAAGAAGTGTTAATTTTAGGGCTTAGTGACCATAGAAAAGGTAATAAATTTGCCGCCACTTTTTATTTCTTAACTCAATCACGTTCTTTGCCATATTAAGTAAGGAAAACGATAGCTTTACATTATGCTAATAATTTAACTAAGCAAGAGAATTAAGCACTGGAAAGGCTGCCTTCCTTTATATATCTTCACTGAATTGAGCTTATGCTAAATTTGGGTTAGGAAAACGATAGCTCAACATTCAAATTTTAATAATTGCAACCCAAGTAGTAAGGGTAATTAATTATCCGGACAAATTAAATAAACTATGATAATCAATTAAGAAAGGCTACCCTAGAGGATTAACTAAAATTATAACAAGATTCCTTCAAAAAAAAAAATTTGATTACAATATATTTAACTTGTACACATGATTCGCTGGAGTTGCTTTTCAAAGTGTTTTTTATGTCAAAATATATCAAAATGATATTTTTATATTTTTTAAATTATTTTAAGATATCCAAAATATATAAAAAAATTAATTTTTAATAAAAATAAATAATTTAAAAAAAACACGGGTTCAGCTATAACATTACAGAGAGGGTTCTCTTGCGAGAAATATTTTTATGATTTCTACGAGAAAGGTATCCCTTTCCCACATCTAATCTTGGGAATAGAAGTTCATTATTATACTATAAATTAATTAATGAAGCATCTAACATGGTGTAAAGTTGGTGGATAAGGAGGAGAAAAATTAAGAAAAGGCATCAATCATGCTGCACTCCTCCTGTATGACGAATGAAACCAATTTTAAATATAAATAAAATATTGGACGGACGTCAGCTATATGCCAAACAAAGCTATAAAAAATTTGGTAAACAACAAATCCAACAAAAATTGAAGGGGCTCGTCAGAGGTCATTTGGCTTTCAGAAAATAATGTTTGCTGAAACCCATTTTTAATGCTTTCTTCTCCATCGAGTCAACAGTTTGCACACATCATTCCACCCAATGATGAGTGCCTGTGAATGTTGCGTTTCAACGGATGACTTAAGGAAAAGAAGGCGATCAAAGTTCCAAATCCACATGATTAGTAATTAATAAAATTAATCACATCAACATTCCTTCCTTTCTTTCTCGCGATATATCAAGCACGCATGATCAAACTCCAGCCACATGATACTGTTCTTTACCTTGAACAAACCATGGCGTCTGTCTGTATATGTGCTATAGCAAGAAAAACAACCACCATGCACAGTATATTGGCCTTGAACATTAATTAACCTTTGGGGTAATTAAGTGATAATTATGGTTAACATTAATTAGTGGTAGGCACACTATCATATTAATTTACCCATTTTGAATTATAATAATTTTTATTTTAGATGTTTTTTAAAAATATATCTGTATTTAAAAAAAAAATACTAATGCATTGCTATATCACCACAATGATGAACACAAATTCAATCCTTAAAAAATGTATTTATTAAGAGGAATAATTACAAACTCCAAACATGACTAATCCAACCTTCTACCAAAAAAGGGTGGGAGATACCCGGTCAACGGAAAAAAAAAAAAAACAAGTATTTTTAAGGAATGAGAGGAGGTATTTGAACAGTTTCTCGTGAGATAAACAAAAGGTACCAGGTCTAACTCTAACTCTCCATTTGTGAATTGTTCAATGCATCTAATTATTTAGTGGAAGTATAATCTCTGTTGTTGCGTATATCTATTAATTATATATATAATGACCTGCTACCAATACTAATGTCAAACCCTCTAAAATTTAATTCTCCGCCTCCCTTGGGGCCACGTATATTATACCAAGATTCCAAGTATATGATCATTAATCCTCATCTCTCTCTTTTTCCCCCCATTGTTTTCGATCTGCTCTATATATACATACATACCATAGAGTGCCTCTGTCGAGCTAGCCCACAAACTTCTTTTTCAGAAATGGAAAACTCAATGAGCTGCAAGCCAATAATCTCTTCTTCTTCTGAAGAGAAAACAACTGATCATGATAGTTTTGAAGAGAGTGGGTGGACCATGTACTTTGAGGATTTCTTTGCCCAGAACAATGAAGAGGATCATAATCATGATCGAAATGAACATGGTTCTTTCTCGTATGATCATGATGGGAGTTCTTCACTAGTCTCTGATGCTGCTTCTTTGGTTGTGAAGAAGTCTGCTGGTGATCATCACGGTGAACAAGTTGTTGGGCTACCTATTAATAATAACAGAAGTTTCAAATACAGTTTAAGTTTCAAGAAAAGAAGAACCAAAGGAACTTTGGTTGATGATGCTTTGGAGGATACTGCTAGTTCTCCTGCTAATAGTCCCAAGGTTAGAAATGTTAATCCCTTCTTCTTCTTCTTCTTCTTCTTATCCCCCTTTATTTTTCCTCTTCTTTCTCAATCCATAGTTAGGTGTATACTGGGATTTTGTTTTCTTCAATTTGTTTTTGTATATGTCAACTATCTTATATTTTTTTTATCAAGCATGTTGTTAAGTCAACCATCTTTTCTTGAACTCTTATGTGAGTAGGTTTATGATGATATGATGATAAACCAATACAAAAGGAGCACAAAACAGAAAGATAACATGGAAATTTCACAGGTATGAGCATCCATTTCTGAAGTTTTAATAATTTATTTTCATGCATGGTCCTTTTGGCAGGTTTTCATGTTATCTTACCTAACAGCAGGTTCTTGTGGATTTTATTGCAATATAGGACGAGGCAAGTGCTTCAAAGCAGGTAGATAAGAGAAGTGATTTCGGTTTTATTGGAGGGGGAAGTGACAACGCAGCACTGAAGAAAAAGGGTCTTTGCTTAGTTCCTCTGTCCATGGTAGTAAATTATCTTGGTTAAATCCACCTTTTCTCGGCATTTCTCTCTAGCTCTGTAGCGCTCTCTCTCTCTCTCTCTCTCTCTCTCTCTCTGGACCACTCTAGCTAGTACCCTGTCTTATGGCATTGCATGAACAAAAAGGATGTGATGGGATTAAGACCCATCATCATCTTTGTGGCATTTGATAATATATATATAAATACTGGTATTAAGTTCATGCAAAACCTTCTCTCATTGTGTATGCGAAGGGGTATGAGGAAACATCTCTGTAATGTCAGGGATATTAGCGAGATTTGAAGGGTTTTAAAGCAGAAGAAGTTTCTCCTCCTCATGTTCATATTCTTGCTGCGTTTTCTATTGTATCCCATGTAAAAACTTGCCGCAACCGCTCCACCGAACACACACTCAATAATCTATCCTCCCGTTCCAAAATTTCTCTTGAAGCTAGCTAGCTAGCGTGCACCGTAAGGAAAGAACTTACAGCAATATTCTAACTGATCTTCTAGTTAATTTTTCTTGCATATATATATTCTACTAATTAGTACCACGAACTTCAAATCTTTCGGTTCCTTATCTTGAGTATTTTATTTGGGTTTCGCCTCTTCTTTTCTTGATAGATAGTGATATGTATTAAGTACTTTTCAAACAACACCTAACAACCCCACTACCCCCCCTATAAATCCATAATTAATTCTGCTTCAAAAAGATAAGAGAAAAGGCTCCTTTATTTCTAAGGTGTACTTGAATCTCCAATGTATAAATTAATACTTTTCAAAAAGAAATTGTTTCATGGTTGAATTAATTAGAGAGGAATAAATCTAGTTTGATTCCTTCATAATCTAACTTGAAGATGAAATTGAAAACAAAATCCATTGAAAACCAATTCAAAATGTGCCCCTGCCGCTAAGTTGGAACAAATTTAGCTGAGTTCGCTGTTTCATGATCACCAAAGTAATAATTCAAGCACCGTAGATATATGCCGACTGCCGACATATCATAATGATATCATCTCATTTGAATTCCAAATATCTCCTTCGCATTCTAACAATTCTTTAGGGGAAAAAAAAGTCAAAACACATAGGATTTTTGCACTGAGACATGTTTAACCGAAAAGACATTTATTAATATAAAAGTAAGAGGACAGAAAGAAGAAGATAAAGAGGACAGAAAGAAGAAGAGAAAGAGATGGAGAATGCGACAAAAAAATATAATGCCCTTTGCTATATGAGTTTCTGTATTAGATCGAGTGTGTTTTTGATAGATGACAAGTGTGTATGTATATTTGCTTGTTAATCATAATACAAATAGAAAAATACACAACAAAAAATGTATGTCTCTAATTAGAATATGAAAAATTTTGAACAAGAAATGTATGTCTCCTTATATGGTTAAAAGGTCTAATAAGGCTCTCTAATACGCCTTGCAAGTTGATTCTAGATGGAAATACATAACAAAAAAAAAAAAAAAAAACTACACGAAAACAGCTTAATGATATAGTAAGATGATATGGTAAGAATACTTGTTATCCAATCATCAATGGCAACAAATTGAATTTGTAATTTCATTTTCACAATCATGTCACCAATAAAATAAAAATCAATTTTAATATATTTCATGCATAAATGAAAACCCAAATTAGCTATGAGATAAATTGCTTCAAGACTGTCACACCATAAGATATAAGGAAAAAAAAATAGATAACCAAGTTTAAACAATAAAAAAGAGAGTCATTATAACCATACAACATTAGTGATAGCCTTATATTCAACATTTGTAGAAGATCATGCAACCATTTTCTACTTACTAGACTTCCGAGAGATATAGTTACGATTAAGATAGACAACATAAGTATCTATAGACTTTAAATTATCGACATTATCAACCCAATCAAAGTCATTAAAGTCATGCAGTAGGAGATTAGAAGAAATAGTAAAACATAAGTAAAAAAAGATATTGCATGTACACAACATACGATACATTTAAGTACTACAAGTCAATAGTCCTTAGACATAGCATGATTGAACTAACAAACCTTATTAACAATAAAAGAAATATTTGATCATGTAAAAGTAAGATATTGAAGAGGAACAATCACCAAATAATATAAAACAGAGTCAGAATAAGCAAAACCACTTTTAGAGGTGGCAAAAAGATAAGAACTAACAGCCATCAATGTGAAAACTAGTTGACATCGAGATATATCAATTATGTGCATAATATAAGAGGCATAGCCAGGCTAGGAGAAGAATATCTTATAAAAAGTATATTTCACCTCAATTCCAAAAAAATAACTCAAACAACCCAAGTCTCAAATAGAGAATTTTACATTAAGACGAGCAATCAATTAAGTTATAGAAGAAAGATCATTACATGTGATAAGGCATCATCAATATAAACTAGAATATAGATTAAGGTAATTAAGGATTCGTTTATAAAAAAAAAAATGAAGTGTTAGTTTGATACACCTCTAAAGTATAAAACCTAAGAAGAATTGGCAAAAGCCAATTAAACAATGCATATGATGTCTATTTAGGGTCTGTTTGGAGTGTGATTGCAGTTTCTTTTCAAAGTGTTTTTCGTGCCGAAATGCATCAAAATGATGTTTTTTTTATTATTTTTTAAAAAATTATTTTTTGAGATAAGCGCATCAAAACAATCCAAAACATCCAAAAAAAATAATTTTTCACCAAAAAAAATTGAATTTGTTGGAAACGCGGGTTGGCCAGTGTTTCCAAATGTAGCCTTAAATCAATAAAGAGATTTGTGAATTTTTCATGCATGAAAAGAAAGGTTAAGATCAACAAATCCAAAAGGTTATTGCATGCAAACATCAGTGTCAAGAAAAAATTAAAAAAGACACTATAAACATCTAACTAGCGAATATACCAACATTGAGAAATAACAATAACAAAAATAATGTGAACTATAGCTAGCTTATCTATTAGACTAAAGGTCTTATCAAATTGAATACCTTATTCTTGATGATAACATTTGGATATTAGTCGAGCCTTATAGAGTTTAATGGACCCATCGATTTTCTATTTAATCTTGTACACTTACTTACAGCCAACAATGCTCATAGAGGAATTAAGATGAATAAAAGACCAGGTGTGCTTATGAACCAATGTATTAGTTTTTTTAGTCATCATTAGATTCCATTTAGAATTTTGTTTGGCCTTAATATAACAAGAAGGTTCAAATAAAAGTGTGAAGTAACCTTGTTTAAGGAAAAATGAGAGATAAGATAGTGTTTAGGTTAAGGTGGACAAAGGGTTATGAAGTGAATATGGATATGAATATATGATAGGAGATTTAAAGAAAAAGAGTAACTAGAGGAACTATTATCCTTGACAACATTAAGATCAGAAGTAGTGGGTAGAGTCTTATAAATAGATGAATGATACGAGATAATAAGAGACTGTATCAAAGTTAAGGAATGGAAACTAGATAAAAAGATTGAAAATGGGACCAATGATGGAGCATCATAAGGAGTCTCATAACTAGGAGACAAAGCGGAAAGAAGTAAGGTAGAGGATGACATAAAAAGATGATGTAATAAAATAGATATAAGAATGTTAATCCATGAAGGATTAACAGTTAAAAGACAGGAACACAAGTACTATGATGACATAAAGGAAACTAATAAAGTGGATTTGGCATCAAAAAAATAAGGACTCATATAATGTTTAATGAGACAATATAAACATGTCAAGTAAAGATATCTATACAACGATATCCTCGATGACTAGACTATAACCAAGAAAGAAAGATGAGGCAGTGTGAAAAATCAAGTTTATGTTTGTTATATAGACGTAGAAACAAAAAAGCATGAGTAACTAAAAATATTTAAAAATGCATAGTTAGGTTATTGTTTAAAAAGTTTTAGTAAAAAAGAATGATGTTGAAGAAGTTTTGTGTATATTCAGTTGATGATAAGAATAGCAATTTTGAAGGTAGAATGAGCAATACAAATATTGTTAAAGCAGGAATTTAGTTTTCAAAAGTTACTTTCATAATCACTGTAAAATTATTTTATATGAATTCCAAATTGATTTTCAACTCACTTTTAAAATTGAAAAAAAAAAGCATCATAAATCTTGGATTTATTTTGTAAAGGAAAAAACCAGGTTTATTTAGAAAATAATCAACAAAAAATTTATTCACTAAAAAATTTGGCAGGGGACCATAAAACATTAAAAAAAACTAAGTCCAAGGGAGCCAAACTAACATGCTTTGATGAATCTTTAATGAGATCAATTGGAATTTCCATAAAGGTAAGTTATATAATTAAAATGATAATTGGTTAAGGATGAAACTAGAATAACTTTATTAAAGAGAATTTTATGCAAGAAGAAAGAGTGTGAACGACCAAGATGAATTTGATGCAAGAAGCAAGAATGTGAATGACCAAGATGCCGATTCCAGACTTCAAATATAGTTTTTTTGTGATAAAACACTATGGTAGTGTTTGGTTACTATCCTGAAATAGAAGGGACGAAGACAGTGAAAACAAAAATATGTTTGGTTGAAAAGACAAAGATAATTTTTGTGATAAAACACTAGAGTAGGGATTGGTTTATGTCTCTGGATAATTTTAGAGTGAATTTTTGTACTTTCAAAACAGAAGGTATAGAGGGGACATGTCTCTAGAGATAATATATTTTTTATTTTTTTTATTCCTAAACATCATTGTAAAAAACTCTTAATTTCAAAATTGTTTAACTAAGACACGTAAGGATAAAAATATTAATTATTATATTTTGAAAACCCAGCTTAATGGTTGATCCAAGTCAAATCCAGAGTCACTGGTTAAGGCATGGGCACAGGTAGAGTTGACCCGAGTCAGTCTAAGAATACAAATGATTATTATAATAGTTTTAAACCTTAGTTCAGGAGTCGACCCGGGAAAAGCCCAAGTCATGAGTGGGGTTGATTGTTAACCTAGGTCAATGTAAGGATAAAAAGGATTATTATCATAGTTTTAAAAACCCAAGTCAGGGGATCGACTTAGTGTAAAGCCTAGGTCACATGTCACCAAGTTGGCCCTCGTTAACATAAAATAAAAATTATTATTATCATAGTGTTAAAACTTTAGTTATGGGTGAACCTAGGGCAAGGTTTGGGTCACAGATTAAGAATATTAACTTGGGTTGACCCGGGTCTATATAAAGATAGAAGTTGTTATTATCATAATTTAAAAACTTGACTTGGGGGTCGCCTAGGGCAAGGCTTAGGTTGTCAAGAGGGTCAACATGGGTTGACCTGAGTCAATGTATGGGTAAAAATGGCTATTATTATAGTTTTAAAACTTGACTCAAGAGTTGACTCAAGGTAAAGTTCAAGTCACAGGTTGAGAGGGTCAACCCAGCTGACCTAGTTTTTTTTTTAAAAAAAATCAAAGCCTTATTTTAACAAAAACAAATTCAAAAAAAAATCAATGAGTTTTTTACCCATGTTTTATCCCAAGTTGACTTGGGTTTTTTACTGAATCAAGTCAATTTAATCCTTCCTCTATTTTTTTTTAAATCAGACCAGTCCAAGCTTCAAGTCAACCCATCTAATCAGTCCTAATTTTATAACTATGGTTATTATAATATTATTACTTTCAACACTCATTATAAACTAAAGTAAAAACAATCTAATTATTTTTTAAATATGTAAGTTTGACAATAATACAAATTAAGAATAAAAATAGACTTTTTCATATTTTATTATGTCTTGTCTACTATAACCAAACATGATATAAAAACAGTTATTTTATCTTGTATATCATTACTAAACACAATTTTGTATTTGTCTCCTTTTCTATCTTGTCTCCTCTATCTTCATTGCCTCCATCTCTTCTGTTTAGAGGACTCGATGTCAAGGATTGGTAGTGAAGCTAGTTTAAACTATCTTTAACTATACTGGATAAAAAAAAAAAAAAATTGACTGTAGAAACTCAATCCTTGACAAGACAAAAATAATTGCTAAATTAAAAATAAAAAAACATTATCTAAAATAAATTGTCATATAGAAAACCATAGATTTTATGATATCAAGAAAATGTCAAATGGTAGATAGTTTTAGGAAACACTGAGGTGTATAAATTAAAGTAGAGCCAAGATATAAGATATTAAGTTTCTTACAATCACTTACTTCAAGTTGTTTGAAGTTAGTATAGATTTCCATATAAGTGAGTCATGTGGTATTTAGTGTGACATGATATCCTTGACATTAGGATGTTATGATTGGCTATGATTCAAAAATGAGTGACTTGCTAAAGTAGTATTGGTCGAAGGTGAAGGATGTAGAATTAAAGAGGTTAAAGAGTTTCCTATATGAAAAAAGAAAAAAAAAAACACCTAAAAAGCAAGAAGAACATGATAAAGTGATATGATTATATTTACCATATATTAGCACTAGGCATATGTGTCATGTGTGGTTGATTCTAACATGATTAATCCCTACAGCTAAATTAGAGTAGCAGACATATCAAGCGATAGTAATCATAAAAAATAATTACCTTCACCGCGTATCACTAAATGATATTAATGTTTTTGATCGATCACCCATATTTGCTGCACTTGTTGAAGGTCGTACTGCTCCTGTCAATTATACAATTAATAGGCATGAATATGCAATGGGATATTATTTAACAAATGAGATTTATTCTAATTGGTCAACCTTTGTTAAGACATTTCCAAGGTTATTAGGGGCAAAGAGAAAATAATTTGCAATTAAGTAAGAGTTTGCAAGAAAGGATGTGGAGCGAGCATTTGAGATGCTACAATCTTATTTTGCAATTGTACGTGAACCTGTGTGATACTGGGATGAAGAAATGCTTGCAAATATTATGAAAGCTTGCATAATAATGTATAATATGATTATTAAGGATGAAGGAGCAATGAACCTTGGATTTGACCGTGAACATGAAGTCAATTCCTTTATATCAGTGTTATATGGTGAAATACTAGAACTAAATGATTTTTTTCAAACTCGTAATCAAATCAGGGATAGAGCAACTAGCTTTCAACTCCAAGAAAATTTGATTGAACATTTATGAGAACAATATAACAACGAGTAGAATCATTAGATTTGAGCTTTTTATATTATCATAGTTTTCAAGTATATTTTTTTTTTCATTATGGTTGTTATCGTTTAAGTTAATTAATCTTATTTATTGTTGTTGAGTGTTAGAAGAACTTGAAAAAAGTATTATGTATTGATATCAATTTTATAACAATATATTTAAATAACTAAGAAATTTCTACATGTTTAATTAAAATACATTACATTAAACAATAAATCAATCAATTTAATTAAAAATTAAAACCCCTTTTTTGCAAAATTTATAACTTTCTTTTTTGTAAATACACTGCAAAAATTGGATCCAAATTAGAAATGTATATTTTCATAATTTGTTCTTCTTTCTCAATCATGTCCAATTTATGTTTCTCTTGACTTTGCTGAATCATCATAACTTGTTGTTCTAACATAATTTTCTTGTCTAGTTTTTTTTTTATCCTTAATTTCAACTAGAATATCCTTGAATTATTATAAGATATTTGTTACAATTATCTCCCTAACTTCATCTTTTGTTTGTCTACATTTAAGTCGTTCCTTTACAGCCTTTTGATCGATTGGTCTATCTTGATAGATCAACAATCCACTATCTTCTCCTAAACTAACAGAATCGGGGTAGATGGAGTTGATGAAGCCGAACTTGTATTGGCATGACTTTTTTATTTCTTGTTTGACCTTTGATGTTGATTTGCATGCTTAAGTTGTCATTTGGGTTCTTTTTTAAGATAACTTGTAAACCCCCATCAATAAAAATAAATAATACTAATAAAAAAATACATATGATCGAAGTAATGAGGTTTCGATGAGTAATGGAGATTTAGTATTTGAAAATAAGTATAACTGTATAGGATAATTGTCGATAACTTGGGACCTTTAGGTATAAGGGAAACTCTGCTAAAATTTTGACGGACATTTCGGCAAGTCTCTGGTAAGTTAGGCAGGAGAAAAAAAAATACCTATTTTTTTTTAAGTTAAGGCTCAGAGTTCTTTTACGAATGTATTAAATTACAGAGTGTTACATAACCCAACAATATTCTAGTTGAAATCATTTGCCAACACAAGAAGCATACATTTGCCGAGCATTATTAATCTAGTTAAAAACTAGATAAATTCAACAATGTTAAAATATGTGTTAAACAATTTAACATGAAAATGAATATTAAAATTACCCTTGATTATTTGGTCATTCCACTTTGATGACGATTTTCAATTAGAGTAATAAATCCAATAAATTTACTAACTTCTCTATTTATTTCTTGCCATCTACTTAAGATCCTTATTTGGGAATGATTATTCAAGTTTCCTCCATTCTCTACGAAGTAAGAATGTACTTGAACCCAAAATTGTTTTGTTTATTGTTCAACTCCTGTAATTGGATTTTTGCTTGTATTTAACCATGCAGACACAAGTAAACAATCTTCCTCTTGTGCGAATTTTTTACTTCTATGTCATTTTTTATTGTATGGATATTTAAATTCGAGTATGTTAAGTCATCAATTAATTGATTAGAATCACTTTGTTGAAAGAGAATATCTTCTGACTCGCTTAAAAGAAGGTTGGTAAAGGAGCTTGGAAATTTGAATCCATCTATATATATATAAAAAAAAAAAAACTCAAGTTAGAACTTCACAAAGAGAGTGTAAAGGAAGCTCACATTCGATGTCTAGCAATTTTATAGTTTCCATACATGTGAATTAACAATAAGTATTGCCTCTTACTTATTCTAACATTAATTTGATCATACAACCATTAGAATTTGGCTATCTTTAAGAACTAAAAGAGGATTGATATGCTGGTTTGGTTGTATTTCCAATAAGACAATATAATTGACCCCGAATTAAAACAAGCAATCAAGAATAAATTTAAGATATGTCACCCCATGTTTTCATCAATACCAGTCACCACCATTACTTCCTTTCAATTTTTTCATAGACAACAACATATATGAAAATTGTCTTAACCCGTATCAAAAGCATAAAATAATAAACAAAGAAAGAAAGCAATCATCACAAATAACAAATTAACATCAAAAGGTATTAAGAATCAAGAGATAAAAAAAATAAAATAAAAAAAGGATTTAAATAATCATACCTTTTGGTTTCAACTAATTAACATAGTAGAGGTGCAACTGATGTTTTTAATTAATTGGAGGACAACTTCATCTTGTGTTTTTTTCAAACCACAGAGAAGCTGAGGGACAAGGCTTTGAGATTTGCATGTTTATTTTCTTCTTTCTGTTATGTTTTTAAAAAGAAAAACAAAGCAAAGAGATGTTGGCCAATGGATATATGTACTTTCTCTTGTCTTTGGTTGTTCTACACAGAAGTGTAAAAATAGCATTTTAAAGCTAGAAAATGTATTTTAGCTATTTATATTAAGGGTAATCATTTTCGGTTCAGTTCAATTTTCACTTGGAAAAATTAACCAAACCAAAATTATTATTATTTAAAATTTAAAACCGAAACCGAACTGAAACTGGTTCAAACCGATTGGTTTCGGTTTGGTTTTTGTTGTTCAAAAACCGGTAAAACCGAGAATCAAATCTCGTTTTTGTTCTTCAAGAACTTGTTCCAGTTTACAACCAAAGTCGCAAATTACAAAATAATGAAAAAAAAGAGGCAAAAACCCACAAAATATCAAGAAAAATAGAAACTAGAGATTAATCAAAATGGCAAGTAAAACAGATATATCCATAATGAGCGAGTTGGATCTAAATGAGGGCTCAAATTTTGCACTTCCATCAAATATTTATGTTGTCCATAGTCATTTTGAAGAAGCAACAATTGAGCAAAGGTTTTCTTTGAAAACGAAGCAGATGGACAGATCCTAGATATAGTTTAACTTGATTGAAGTAAAATGTGAAGTTCATGAATTTGTTGCTAGGAAGAGAAGAGTGTGATTGAGAAATAAGATGTAGGGAGGCAAAGAGAAAAAATGAGGGGGTGAGTGGAGGCTGAAGTTCATGAATTTATTGTTATGGAGAGAAGAGAATGTGATGGAGATATAAGATGCAGGGAGTCTAAGAGAGGGGGGGTAGCTGTGAGTGTGTGTTGCTTTAGGGTTTAGGTTAGTAACTATTTATACTATTTTTTTATAGTCAGTTATGTGGTTGAACCGGTTTGGTTCATTCCGGTTCAATCGATTTTAGGCATTGAAAACTAAAACTGAACCGAACCGCAAATTCTTTTGGGTTTTCTAATCAGTTAAGTTTTTTTTTTCTCGATTTGGTTTTTTCAATTAATTATTTTTAGATTTTTTTAGTTTAATCAATTTTTCAAATTGTTTACTTATCCCTAATTTATATAGTTACCCTGTTAGAGTTGTTAAAACTAAAAATAATAAGTAAAAGTATAATTTTTCTATTTTAGCTTATCCTATTAGCTCTTCACGTTGGAGTTGATCTTAGATATTGTTGAGCTTGGGGTGTTAGGTTTATAAGTCTAGTTGAGATTATTTTTTTTTCCTCATCTTTTCCTTTTTCTTTTTCTTTTCTTTTTTGTTAGGGCCCAATTGAGCCCTATTCATTTTCTCCTCCTTTGTATTTCGTCCGGCTACTCATAATTGCCTAACTCAATTCCCAAATTCCAATATGATATTCAATGAATCCACACAAAGAAACAAAAAAAAAAAGAAGAAGAAGAAGAAGAAGTAAAGAACACTTTATATTTATGTGTGGAAACTTGCAGGCAGCAACCAAAACCACAGAGTCTTCTTTTGAACATATAGCACGAGCCTTAATTACGGAATCAGAACAATTTCCCTCAAATCTCCAAGTCCCCATATGCTTTCTGATCAGCAAACAAATACTTATCCTCACCTTTATTAAGCTTCAAAAGGCAATATTTCTACCAATATGAAATGCATTAAGACATGAAGCACATGGTGATGGTATGGGACGCACGTGATGTTCCCCTCCACTATGCAAGCAAACCGTACAAAGACTTCCATTCATGAATAAAACATACATGCATACATACACACACATACATATACATACACACACACGCACGCACGCACTCCCAGAAGAAAAATAGTACAATCAAAGTCATTTCCATTATCCCTCCTGATGAAGGCATCAAATGACATTAGCCCCCACTTCATTTAAAGGTGTCTGCGAGTACAGCCGATGTTGTTTTTTAATGCATTTTTTTATTTAAAAATATAGTAAAATAATATATTTTTAATTTTTTAAAATTATTATTGATATTAGTATATAAAAAAATATGAAAATACTAAAAGAGTATTAATTTTAAAAAAAATTTAAATTTTTTAAAAATATTTTTAAAACACATTAACAAATAAAACTTAGCATTACTTCATATCCTAGTATTTTAATTGTCCTTACATTTATACCTCTCTATCTTTGTTCTTGTTTGCATCTCTCTTGGCAACTAGAAATGAATCTAAATAATAATAAATCAAAGATATCATATCATAAAAGAAAACATAACAAAATATATCTTTTCAATCCAAATATATCTTATAAAAAGATGTAAAAATAACACCACCAAATATAATATAATGTAAAAATATTTTTATCTCATCGATATCGTGGAAGGGTGTCATGATATCACAATACCATATTGAAAATTATTACAGAAATATATATTTAGTGTACTTAAAAATATGTTAGTAATTGTTTTTTAAAGTGTTTTTTTATTTTAAAATATATTAAAATAATAATTTTTTATTTTTAAAAAATTATTTTTTATATTAATATATTAAAATAATCTAAAAATATTAAAAGTATATTAATTTAAAGTAAAAACACATTCAAATTACCAAGGTGGAAGTCAAGAGACTTGCCTATGGTGCTTTCGGCTGTTAAAACATGTACGCGAAAAGTTGGCATGTGATTTTTGCTCTTTGATTTTTACCCCACCACAGAAAATCGTTTTGATCTTCTTTCATTCGCATTATGGAATGAAAACAAAACAAAAAACGTGGGTCATGGCGTTGGTGTTATCCTTTAATGGCAGGGGCGACAAGACTGGTGACCAATCATGCGATGCAAGAATGCAGCTTTTTGTTTTTTTGGACGGTAACGCGGAGCGAGGTAAAGTTTGTTTTTTTAAAAGTATTTTATGCTTAAATTAAAATAATAATAATAAATTCTATTTTTAATATTAATATATCAAAATAATATAAAAATACTAAAAATATATTAATTTAAAGTAAAAAAATAATTTTTTTATTTTTTAAAAAATATATTTTTAAAACTTAAAAATAAATATACTCTATATAAAAAAATAAATGAATCCTTTTACAAATAGTGTGTTTATTTTTTTTTATTTTTTTAAAATTATTTTAATATATTGATATTAAAAATAAATTTTAAAAAAATAAAAAAATATTTTAAAAAGCAATTATTATTAAAATCTCACACACTTATTCCTTCCTATAAAGAACCTTCCTGTATAAAACCTAACCTTACTAGTTTTCTGAAAAGAAAAACCCAACTCTGTACAAGTGAAACTAAACTTTTAATTAAAAAAAAAAAAGCATGATTTCTTAATTATCATTTTAATATTATGGTAATTTCTGTTTTTTAAAATAATTATTACTTAAAAAATATTTAATTGATATTTTTTAAAAAAAAAAAATTAATTTTAATTTACTGATGTAATATATTTTTAATTAAAATTTATTTTTAAAAAATATTTTACACCATAACCAGTACCAGTATGTTGATAAATTTATATCTATTAATATAAATTCTACATCAATTCTATGTAAAGTAAATAGATTCTGTTTAATTTTTAACACAGTTTAAATAAAGGTCATCAGATTGGCTACTTGCTTGTCTTGAAGAGGTAATCAGAACTCGGAACTTCTTAAACCCATAATTATCTGACAGCTTCTTTTTCCTGAACCAAGCATAATGATATTTACGTGCAAAAACAAAAAAACAAATGTAAGGCCCAAAAACCAAGTGGGTCAAATACAGCAATTTAGATTTAAAGAAAACAATAAAGAGAGAATGCTTGGGCCCAAATACAGCTCTGCAGTTTTTTCACTTGTTTTGCGGAACAACCTAGAAGCAAAATGTATTGCAGGATTCTCATGTATATGAATGTCCCCACTTCCTAGTAAAGGTAGAAAAAAAATTAAAAAACCAATTAAATTAAAAGTTTTTTAAAAAATAACTGAAAAAATCAAATTATAAAAAAAAATCGATTAAACTGATTAAAATTTTTAAAAACACTAACCGATTCAATTTCAGTTTTATAAGTTTAAAACATAAAAAAATCGAGTAAAAATCGAGCAAAACTTAAAAAAACCAAGCTAAATCGGATTGAACTTGTTTTTGTCCTAAAAAATTAAACCAAACCAAAATAGGGTGATTTAAATCAGTTTTGTTTTTTTTAAAACAAAAAATTTGATTTAATTATTCTTTTGATAAAAATCGAACCGAATCGAAAATAATCAGCCCTACTCCCAGTGTTCAAGGCCTTATTTTATCCTCATCCGTGAAAGCTATGTTTTTCTATTAAATCTTGTTTTATAAAATTATATTTTGATATTATATTAAATAATTTTAAAAAATAAAATATAAAAAAGTAAGAATTTCATTAATACGGCATAAAATAATTATAATATTTTAAAAAAACAAATTTAATTTATATTAAAAAAAATTATATCTAGGTTAAACTAAAAAAAATAAAAAAATATTTTATTTTTAATAAATAAAACAAAAAAAACTGTATTTTTTTAAAAATAACAAGCCTACAAGAAATCTATGCAAAATAAGTTTTTAAATTCAGTGTCGGTGTCATGCTTTTGAAGCGGCAAGCTTTGTTTTAAGAGGAAAAAAAAAAGAGCCTCTTCCTTTCAAGGTCGCATGTGGGATCCCTAGAACAGATAAAAGATGGTGCAGATCTGAAAACATTACCTGAAGATCATTCGGAACAGATCCCGCATCAACAGCATAATGGTTATATTTATAGTTTATTTTTATGTTTTAAAAATTAAAATTTTTAAAATTAATAGTTTTTTTTATTTTTATATCATTTTAAAAAATAACCATTATTTTACCTTTAAATAATATCTTAATAACATAAATTAGGAGTGATTATTTTTGGTTCGGTTCGGTTTTTATAAAAAAAATAACAAAATCAATTTTGTTTAGACAAAAAACCGAAACCGGTTTCCAACCAACCGGTTTCGGTTTGTTTTTTTAGAACAAAAAAGTTCAAATTGGTTTAGCTTGATTCTTTTAGTTTAGCTTGGTTTTATTAGTTTGGCTCAGTTTTTTCGTTTTGACTCGGTTATTTTCTTGTTTTTTCGGTTTTTAGTTCGGTTCAGTTTTTTTGATTTCAAACTTATAAAACCGAAACCGAACCGCTGAGTTTTTTCAAAATTTTAATCGGTTTTTTTCAAAGTTCGGTTTTTTCAGTTATGTTTTTTTTTAATTTTCTCAATTTAATCAATTTTTTAATTTTTTTACTCACTCTTAAAACAAACTATAAGCAATGCTCATGAAAATATTTTACGGTGGATAAGAAATAAAAAAAAAATTGAGAGTGAATATATATTAGCATAAAAAATAATAAAAATTATCTCTTCAATTAAATTTTTTTTAATTAATACTTTCTCATTTTTGTGTCTATTAATATTTAATTAAAAAATTCTCTCATTTTTTATTGAGTAATTTTTTTAATGGTAAACAAATAATTGGTTTAGTCAATGTTTTTTATGGTTCGGTTTTTTCAGTTATTTTTTTCTGATTTTCTCGATTTAATCAATTTTTTAATTTTTTTACTCACCCCTAACATAAACTATAAAAAATAAGAAGCAATGCTCATGAAAATATTTTACAGTGGATAAGAAATAAAAAAAATTGAGAGTGAATATATATCAGCATAAAAAATGATAAAAATTTCTTTTCAATTATTATTTTTAATTAATACTTTCTCATTTTTGTGTCTATTAATATTTAATTAAAAAAATTCTTTTATTTTTTATTGAGTAATTTTTCTAATGGTAAACAAACATGAAAAAATTTGAAAAATAATTATTTTTTAGAAAATCTATTTTCTATGAAACATACCGGCCTTAAAAGAAAAACCTTTTTTGCCTTCTTTTTATTTTATGTATTTTTCTCTTTCCTTCAAAACAGAGAAAAACAATTATTTCTTCCTTTTTTATATAATTCTCTCTCTCTCTCTCTCTGGACAAGTTATAAGATTATAAACCTAATAGAATGGGTAAATAAATATATTAGGGGAGAAATAAAAATCCATTATTTTTTTCTTTAATAAATTATTTTTTATTAAAAAATTATAACTTTTCAGTACAAGGAATTGATTTTGTATTGTTTCTTTCCCTAAACAATGAATGTTTTTTCATAGCACTGATTCTTTGTTTTTCAAATATATGGGCATAACTTGTAAACCATAATTTTATGAAATTTTATTGTTCATGAACGTGTGAGAATATTAATTATATAGTTAATATTGAATTTTTATCATTAAAAAGATTTCAAACCTATGAAATATAAAACGCAAAGCCTCTTATTTTCAATTAAAAAGATATAAAGAGAAGGAAAATGGCCTAAACCATAGTTTTCAGACTTGACTTGGTGGCCGGCTTTATTCAAGGCTTGAATCTCGGGTTTTGACAGGGTCAATTTTTTTTTTAAAATCAAAACGATACCATTTTGGTTAAAAAAAAAAGTTAATATGTTACAACTAGATATTGCCAGGTAAACAGGTCAACCTATTAGTTTAACTCGTCGGGTTACACCAGATTTTTTTTTTCTTTATTTTTTCTTCAACTTCGTCTCGGTTCTAGCCTCGGGTCAGCTAGGTCTTAGTTCGACTCGCCAGGCTGGACCGGGTTTCAAAACTATGGCTTAAACCCATCCCTAACCCTGAAAAGCCACCAAAAGTAGGGTTTGTTTGTACATTGTTTTAGTATAGGGAGTAATCTAACTAACCACTTAAACTTGGAGGACTTCACGCGTACTCAGTCCTACAGAGTATACCTAGTTACGGTAACACTGTAACAGTAACCCCTCTCAAAAAAACGAAAAACACACCTAAACCAACTTGTTTTTTCTTAAAAAAAAAAAAAAAAAAACAGATCTTAGCGCTCATTTCTTGTGATTTGAGTGCTCATATTATATTTTCCCTGATCTTCTGGATTTGTCTGCGAGTGATTGAAATCAGCAGTCATGGTTTCAACGAACAAGCTCAAATCCGTCGATTTTTACAGGTCCGATCGATCTCCATTTCTTCAAAGATTTCGCTTTATATTATGAATCTGGAAGCGTTAAATATCTATTTCTATATTTTATTTATCTCATGAATGAGGTTTGTTAATGTAGTAAATAAAGTATGTGTATGTGTTGATTTTTCAGGAAAATTCCTAGAGATTTGACAGAGGCATCGTTATCAGGTGCAGGATTATCGATAGTAGCTGCCCTAGCTATGGTGTTTTTGTTTGGAATGGTATGTAGCTTCTTCTCTATCAGTTTTTCAGTACTGAATACGCAGATTGCTGCTGCGTTTTAATGATTATTTTGATTTGCAGGAACTTAATAATTATTTAACTGTCAACACCTCTACATCTGTGATTGTTGACAATAGTTCTGATGGAGAGTTCTTACGTATTGATTTCAATCTTAGGTAACTTTATGTTTTTTATTTTTCATTATTTAAATCTTGCCTATGCCGTGTTTCACTCTCTGCATAGGAATTCTTTCCATTGAATTAAGGTTGGTTGGATTGAGCATATGATTGTTTCATTTTAAGCTGAGGTCTAGAAGAGTATTAGTATTATTATTTTGGGATTTATCCCTCGTACAAATGCATACCAGGAGTTGCGTTGCTGCATTTGGTGCACAGTAGATAAGTAGGATGAGTATCATTTCCTTGACCTATGGTTGAAGATGTTTTTTGTTTTTCGATAAGTAGAGGGGAGTTGGTATTATGTACATAGCTGATTACAGTGTCTGGAAGAGATACCTAGGCCTTGGTCTCTTGTTAATGTAGTGTTTAGCTTTTGGGATTTTGTCAGGATTTATGATGTTAGGCTGCAGTTGTTGTTCAAGTGGCAATTTTATTTTCAACTTCTTTTGTTTCAGTTTCATCAAAGAGGTCTGGTTTTATATTGCCCCTCATGTGCTTAACTTTGAACTTGACCTATAGGTGTGAACCTAGTTTCGATTGTCAATCTGTTTTTGTTTCCTCTTCAAAGCTTCAAACCTCTAATGATGCTGTAATGCTTTTCCTATGTAAATTTCTTGGCTTTACATAAGTAACTGTTAATCTTGTATTAAACTAGCTGACAGATAAATTTTCTTTTTAACTGTAGCTTTCCTTCACTCTCATGTGAGTTTGCATCAGTTGACGTGAGTGATGTGTTAGGAACTGTAAGTTTTTTCTATCTATTGTTGTGTTTCTTCTATTTAGTTTTATGAAAATGATTAGATATGTTTTTTAAAGGGCTTTTTTATAAATTATTTTTCATTTTGTGAAAGTGACTTGGGTGTTGACAGGCGATAGCTGCCCAAGACTTGAGATAAGCTGTAAAAAAAAAAAAAAAAACAGTAGTAGGTGCCTTTGGTTTAGTAGGATTTCATTGAAAAGTAAAATTAAATTGACCAAGATGTCCACAAATCTATCCTCACATGTGAGTGGAATCATGGAAATCTCTAGAGATAATAATTGTTATTCCTCTTGTGCTCCAAGATAAATTAGAATGCCATTTTTGCTTTGCCTTATCTTCTATTTAGGGTGCAGGTGCAATTTTTCTTGACAATTTTCCCATATTTTTTTTTAGTTTGATGTTCACTGCATGCTTGCATTGATCAATATGGTGAAATATCCTTGAAATTATTGAGCTTGGTGTGCACCCTTGTGGTTCACGATCCTTGCTGCCAATTTATTTTCTGAATACATTATTCTGGACTGGCCTAAAATTTTACATTCTTTTTTCCAGAACAGGTTGAATATAACAAAAACAATCCGCAAATTCTCAATTGATCATGATTTGAAGCCCACTGGATCTGAGTTTCACTCTGGACCAGTTTTGCATCACATCAATCATGGAGATGAAGTTGATGAAGGCAGCAGTGAAGGTTCTGTATCACTCAAAGCTCATAATTTTGATCAATACACACATCAGTAAGTTGCTGAATTTCAATTTACAGATGTTTGTTAGGTTCTGAATTTGGAAGATTTTCTTGTAGTGATTTTAGCGATACCTTTGTTTGACTTATATGGAGTACTTTCTTCTCAGGTATCCAATTTTAGTTGTCAATTTTTATGCTCCTTGGTGCTACTGGAGTAATCGCCTGGTAATTTTACAAAGTCCATTTATTGCTTAACGTTTAGTTTGAATATTGGGATAGAAGACCATTTGGGGTGTCAGATTAATAGATTGCACATCTTTTATAATTTTTTCAATGATACAGCTTCTGAACCTAATTTCTACAAGCAATACGCTGCATATTTAGGTCTAGGTGTATTTGAAATTGTCCAATGTCATGTGATCTTAGTGTCAGGAGACTGCTCTTTGATGTTACTGAGAGATAGGAACTTATAGATTCATGATAATAAGCTCATATGGGGACTTGGCAAAATCATCTAAGGGTTTCAAATTTTTTGTCTTATTGTTTGTTGTTGAATAACTACTCAGTTATGCTTGGCAAAATCAAATTGAACCCATCCTGCATAAATACAATGATGACTGGTGGACTCAGTGTTTTGCTTTCTTCTTTGCTGACTATTTTCTCTTGTTTCAGAAACCTTCATGGGAAAAGGCAGCTAAAATAATAAGAGAAAGGTGTTTTTCTTTCCTACTTTTACATTTTTTTTCTCCCTGAAAATATAGACAGAGCCTTCATTTGAAGTAAATTGTTCCTTGATTTGGCATTATGTTATTTAATTCCCACAATGTACGTACATTTTATCAGGTATGATCCAGAAATAGATGGGCGGATTCTGTTGGCTAAGGTTGATTGCACCGAAGAAGGTGATCTGTGTAGGAGGTATTTTCTAGATCAATGTTTCCTGACTTGTAATTTGATTTCCATTGGTGGGACAAAGTGGTAATGGGTCATTTGGGGATAGCATTTCTATTCTGATAAGGTAGCAAATAGATTTTGAAATTCATGATGCACTTCTAGTTTAGTGTGTACGAAAAACGCTGCATTGCTGTAATGTGTTGAAAGATTTCTTCCAACGCAATAGTAATTACTGTCTGTTTAGCTTCACTATTGTTCATAGGGTTGTTTCTCCTTTCTCGTTTACCCTTGTTGTAGGGTTTAGTTTCCTAAGTTGATTGTTTCTTAATGTAAGTATTTTTCCATGAATTTTCAGGAATCACATACAAGGGTATCCATCAATTCGTATTTTCCGTAAAGGAAGTGATCTTCGGTAATATATTTTCTTCTATACTCTTTATATGCTGTTGATGATTATCTTTCATTTATGTTGGATGATTATCTTTCCACATTTCTTGGAATGCATATTTGCTCTTTAAATTTACCATTTGAGGTAAATCTATTTTTGTAAAGTTCCGTATTCACTTCTGTTTATTTAGGAGACTTTCTTTCTTTCTTTCATTTTTGTAAGAAATATGAATAAAAAATCAAAAGTTGCACAAGACAAGAAATGATGATGACCTATCTCTTTAGCAAGCATATAGATATCTTGAGATTTTGAGATGCTTTGATACAGTCTTAGATATGAGATTGACTTGTAATCATTTGAAGATTGTCTAATTTGTTTGGTCATCCTTGGTTTTCAAAAGTGAACGTGAGGCGGAAATAATTAGGTAGATTGAGCCTCGAAGTGGCGTGTCTTGCATTTGAATTAACTTTTTTTGTTTTGTTGGGTACAACATCTGTACATGTCAATTTAATTATCTACTATCCTTGACATAGTTTTTGATACCCTGTTTTGTAGTCTTCCCTCAATTTCATATACTTGGTGGCCAACACCAATTCCTTCGTAAAATTTAACCTCCTACTTTAAATCAGTCAAGTTGAAATTTCCTAATCAAGTTCTGCTACGTCCAAAATGCAACACTATAAAGATTGTCATATATAAGCTAAGAAACAAAATATCAGAACAAAAATGGAGGGTGGAAGGAATATACTCCTTTTTGTAGTTTCAGGTCCCCCTAACATTCTCAATCTTCACAGCATTTTTTAACACCTAAGAAAAGGCTGCTTACAGCAATAGATTTCAACTTCTGCTTTGATTTATTGCTGAATACAACATTTTTGTGTCCTATCCTTTTCCTTTCTTTATTATCTGGCTTTGTATTACTGCTTTGTTGGCCAACTTTGGTATCGGGCATTTTCAACTGTCACAGGGATGACCATGGACACCATGACCATGAATCTTATTATGGAGATCGAGATACAGACAGCCTGGTTAAGGTATGAACACTTCTCTTTTTCCTATTTTAATGTGAAAACTTGGGTTGTTCATGATAATTGATGCAAACCTGGCATTCTTTCTATTATCCCTTGCAGACAATGGAAGGTTTGGTTGCACCTATTGCAATGGAATCTCAAAGGCATGCTTTGGAGCATAAACCTGAAAATGCAACAGAGCATGTTAAAAGACCAGCTCCTTCAGCCGGAGGATGTAGAATTGAAGGATATGTGCGTGTAAAGAAGGTAAACCTCCCATTCTGCGTGGAAATCAATGGGATAGACCCTATGGTTGCTTGTAGATATGCTGCATATTAGTTGATGATGGACATGATCAAAATTAGTAAACAAGATGACAGATCAATAATCATTCAGCCATCCTCAGATTCTCACAATATTGTGGTCATTTGTTGGGTCTTTAAATTGATCCTAAAAGGAAATATTCAGCATTACTTTTGGTAAGTTCTTGGGTTTTAAAGTTGAGCTGTAATGTGCTCTGCAGGTTCCAGGCAACCTCATGATCTCAGCTCGCTCAGGAGCCCATTCCTTTGATTCTACTCAAATGAACCTGTCACATGTCATATCCCATTTCTCATTTGGTATGAAGGTTTTGCCCAGGGTAATGAGTGATGTGAAGCGTTTGATACCTCACATTGGTCGAAGTCATGACAAGTTAAATGGCCGCTCATTTATTAATCATCGTGATGTAGGGGCTAATGTCACTGTAAGTTGTCTCTTGCAAGTGGTCCTCTAGATTCATTATTTTATTTATTTCTGTAATGCTTACTGCATGCTTAGCCATAACCAATCAGCATTTCAATGTGCCGTAGTTTGACATCTCCAACAACATTTACATGCATGGGGACAGGATGGGCATAGAATGTAGATTCCTAATTTTTCTTCATATGGATGCATGAATGTGCATGAAAATATACCATGGACCCACAATATGAAATTATTCATTTAGGATTTCGTCTTGGACCACAACCATTTAAATGTACAAATGGTGAAGAGAATGCAGGTCCTAAGCAGGAGTTTTGTTAGGGTGAGCCAGTGATGGTTGATGGATTAAACGTGCTTGTTCTTTGTAATGTTAGTCATGGTTGTTGCTATCAGTATATGTTTAAAATAGGACATTGATTCTTTATGTTTGAGATAAATTCATTCTTGTTCCTGATCATAAAATCTCGAACCACCCATGTCCTGTGGGCTGATGAATGGATATAATTCTAGACAATGTGATAACCTTGCAATTTAAGGATATCTTAACATTCAATTTCTATAACATGATAATTGCAGATAGAGCATTATCTCCAAGTTGTTAAAACTGAGGTGGTTACAAGAAGATCTTCAGCTGAGCACAAATTAATTGAGGAGTATGAATATACAGCTCATAGCAGTTTGGCACAGACTGTCTACATGCCAACTGCAAAATTCCATTTTGAGCTCTCTCCCATGCAGGTTCAGTAATAAATTAAAAAAAAATTGATTCGTTGTTCTCTTTTATTATTATTGGACTGGAAGAGTATTCATTGTGTTTTCTCTGCTTTTGATCTCCCATTTGTTTCTGACACTTTTTTGTTGTACTTCTGATATTAGGTTTTGATCACTGAAAATCCCAAGTCTTTTTCGCATTTTATCACCAATGTCTGTGCCATAATTGGAGGTGTCTTCACGGTTTGTATTTAAATTTGTGTTTCTTTAGTCTTTCATCTCCAGCCACAAGCAGATGCAGTTTCTGATAGTTTTTCTGTGTTTCAGGTGGCTGGTATATTGGATTCAATTTTGCACAACACATTTAGAATGATGAAAAAAGTTGAACTGGGCAAAAATTTTTGATAGGAAGATGAAATTTGATGTATAAATTCTGATCTGATACTCCTTTTTATTTAGCAAGGATTTGATTAGAACAATTACGGTACTTGCCTGGTTTTGAATTGTTATAAGCTATTCTAATTGCTAATACAAGAAATTTTCCATGGCTCTCTACAACTCCAACCTAGGCTGTTTGACTGCTTGTTCTTTCTTTTTTCCTTCTAGTTGAGGAATAGATGCCCCTTGAAACAGGAGTCTGTTTCAATTGCATGTGTCCATGATCAAGCACAATGGATATTGGTCCTGCAGCCCTCCCCCTCTTTCCTCACCGCCTCGACGAAAATCATGTGGCATTTATAAGGAAGAATTTTTGTTTTCCAGTGCGGGAACTGGGATGTTGCTATTGCTCCAGGCTGGAAGTGCTCTGTTTACCACTGGTAAGTGATGGGAGAAAAGAACAAAATTTTCCAAATTTCTTGCATCCACACAGTGAAAATTTTATTTATTTCGTTCTATACAATAATGTCACATGAAGTAATGAGCACACCATAAACTTTATTATCCGGAACAAATGAATGTTCAAACACCAATACACCTTAGAAATACCCAGTTGAAATCACTGAGCTCAAGGCAAGAAAATCATAGAGAAAGCCAGGGGGGTAAAAAGTGAAAAAAAAATGGAACAGGGTCAAAAAAGAAAAAACAAATGGAAATCAAATACTTGTTCGGATAATTTTCCTCCTAAAACCATAAGATAAGAGATGAAGCAAAGAATGCTCCCATGGAACCAACGAAACTCACAAACAATGAAGAAGCTGAGTTTGGTGACACACCGGCGGGAGCTGGAGTTGGGTTTATGTCGGCTATTCCTGCGGGAGCGGGAGGAGTCTCAACGCTGCTAGGTGTAGGAGCTGGGACCATGTCGGAGTAACCCAGAGATGGAGAAGGAGCTGCGGTGGTTTGGTTTGTGTTAGCAGAATGATTGCTTGATCTGTCTGCTAAAACGACCACCACCAACTTCTCATTCTTGAGACAGTTATCTTTGTTTCCACTGATGAAGTAGTGAGGTCCGGAATGGTTGAATGTGAAGACAGTCTTAGGGTCACTGAATGTTGCAATAGGATTCTTTGTGGTGCAATTTTCATAGTCCTCCTTGCTTACTTGAAGCACCGAGTCTTGGCTAGGATCATAAGCAAACGCTGCAACAACCGATCGAGAAGAAACAACTTCAGTTATCGTTAGGGATATGTTAACAAAATACTAAGATTTTGTACATGTTCTGTCGGAAGATGAAATCTTGGGACAAAAGGTCAACTTACAGAGGGAGTCTCCGATCTGAAATCGGGTACGTTTAGCCCAATCGTTGAGGTAGCTCTTCGAACTGGAACTGGTATTATCGGGCACGGTCCAACCTTTCGAACCGCCTCCGACTTGATATTGAAATGCATTGTTCTTCTGTATCAAGAGCAAGAAACACAAGAGCCCCAAAACATGAAAGACTTTGTTTTGGTAACTGATGTTGGCCATTGAAAAACAATAAGAGATGTAGAGCAAGTGAAGTGTCTTTCACCCAAAATCTAAAATCTCAGTCTTAGATGAAGTTGAGCTGTGACAAGGATGGTGTTATGTTCAGGGTTTTTGTAGGCCAAGTTGCATGACCTTTACAAGCTGTGGCAGAGAAGCTTTTTTCTACTTTTTCATATTCTCATTTCTTGGGATTTCTTCGATACCAGTGCAAAGCATATATTTCACTCTTTTAAGCAGTGTTTAGCATAATACTTTCCTTTGACAGTTATCAAGAATATTCATGACTTCTGCATTGGGTAAAGCTAATGACATCTAATACACTATTAACATGTCTGTTACCACTAGAAGATATAATACATTCATGAGCTCATCTTGAACCATTAACTTCCTTGATTAAGCAGCTCTGATTTGCTAGTTTCTTTTCTTCTTCTCAGGCACAGAAGAGCTCTGGATGGCTTAATTTCACTTGGAGATATAAAGTTCTCTCTGTTTATGTTTCAGAAATGGAATATCATACAGGTTGCATTTGAGCTCAGTTAGAAGTTTCTACTTCATGTAATGCAGTTGTTTGCCAATTTTTTCTTTCGAATATTAACATGATAGATGATGTTAATAACTAGCGTCTTTTTGAAATGATAGATTAAACTCCTGATGGATTTAAACATGTATGCTTTCACATGTTTATCTGGATGGATTACAAGAAAAAGGGAGCCATTAATGGCTCTGGTTGACAATTTCGAGGTATGAACTTTTCTTTGGTCAAATGCTGGGGTTTTGCAGTGTCCATTTAGGTAACTCAGAATATGACTGATTTGATTTAAATAATAAAAATTATTTAAAAGGTTTTTTGGTAGTGTTTATATAAATTGATATAGGTATAGTGATTTCAATAGATAGAAAGTTTTTGGGTTCCATAATTATGTCGGATCTTAGAAAATATGAATTAGATGAATATATAAATTCAAAATATTTTGATTTGACAATTTATCTTATCTAAAAAAAACCATGGATCTGGAAATAGTACCAAGCCCAGAATGTTTTTCTTAGAATTAATTTTCCAATAGCTATAAAATTTTAACAATTGTTTTTTTAAAAAAATCTACAACTCTTTAATTCTTTAACAATTTTTTTTTAATTTTTTAACTATTGTAATAACTTTTTAATTTTTAATTTATTTGTTGCCTAGCAGTTACATTTTAACAATATATATATATATATTATATATATATATATATATCAGCACTCTTACAATATAAAAAAAGCAGAAAAAAATTATAGTATTATTTTTTTTATGTTTCTAAGATTTGCTGGTATTTCTTTTTTATCTTGTTCATTATTTATGTAACCCTTATTTTTAGAAGAGGAAATCGTTAGATTTTGGAGGATAGCCTTGTATACACACCTCATGTTATAGTATATGTTTCTATTCTTCAATTTTTACAACAGCCTATAAGCTGAGGTGCCATTTCTGAAACGAAGATCTTCCTCTTTGGCACCTCAAGCATTAGGAAACAAGCTCAAAACTGAAGAACATGAGTTTAAAAGAGCACTTCATCATGTTCGAATCACATGCTTGATCTTCTGGCCTGTTGCTAGAACAGAAGAATCTGCCTTGTACAGAGCTCTTCAAGGCAAAAAAATAGTATGAAAGGGATCGAGCTAGTTTGTTAATGTAGTAGCCAAACAGAACATGCAAAAATAGTCCACGGGAAATAGCAAACGGGAAGATTTGGTTAGAAGCTATGAAGAAACTTGTGGACACGGTAATTATAATAAGAATGGCAGAAATTTACAGAAATCGACGTTGGTGGGATAGTGCCAAGCTATAGGTATTTTCTTGAATGTAAACAAGCACGTTATGGGGGGTTTTTCTTAGACAAAACGGGTGCGTAGATGGGCCGATTACACATCTATAAGAGAAAAACTATGTTAGCGCTATGCAGTGGTTTAGATTAATTTTTTTTTTAATATAAAAAAATAAAAAGATATTATTCATGTTATTTTAACAGTAAAAACATGAATTCATATTAGACACTATATTTTTTTAGATATTAAATTAGTAATATATTAGATGATATATTTTAAAAAATATTATTAAAATGATGATATATTATATAGATCTAAGTTATAATTCTCGATTAATATAGATCTAAATTAATCTTGGTTAACCTATAAAATTCTCGATTTGAATGATAAGATTATAATAACCTAATAAAAAACAAATCGAAACAAATTATAAAATTCAATTCTCAATCAATCTATTATCAAATAAATTCTTTTAAAAAAAAAATCAAGAAGAACTACTCAAAATAACCTAGATAAACCAAAGTTTAAAGGATTTTCATGAATGATACTAACTAAATGTAAATATACAAGATTTTTTTTTAAATCAACCCAATATATTTAGATTTAACTAGTGATATGATCGTGTTACACTACAAGTTAGTTAATAGTATTTTAAATGGTATAATCTAAAAAGTTGAATTATGCATGTTTGAAGTGGTAGCATTATCATCTGAGATGATTTGAGAGCTAATATTTATATAAAACATCAGGTAAAAGTTATAGCAATTGTTATGTGCATCAAGCACACTTAGGAAGTGTCAATTTACATATTCAAAAAGACACAGAAGAAGATAATTGTTTTTATCTACAAAGAAAAGAATTGGAAGTGTTCTTAATTCTTTACCAGATCCCTATTATACTATACTTTAAAAGATATGAGAAAAATATTATATAAATGTTGTAGTTATAAACTCATTATACTTCGAACCATATTATAGATATAAAGTGTTTGTATTGTAGATAACACTATAATGCCATGGGAGCGTTGTCTTTTTTGTTTTTTAGTTAAAAATTATTGTTGAGTCTGGCTCCACTTCTAGACTCAAGGAAAAATATTGTTCATGTACTGTATACATAGAGTGTTTGCACTGTGAATCACATTGTAGATATATAGTTTTTGTACCGTGGAAGACACTGTAGCATTAAAGGACATTGTCTTTGTTGTTTTTTTAGTTAAAAAGTGTTGTTAAGTCTGACTAGCCCATCGCTTAATGCTATTGGGCCTAGCTTCGCAACCAGACTCAAGGATATCGAGTGTGGCTCTGCAACCATACCTAAGTTTTCTTCCATGAGCTATTGAGTTTGGCTGGGCAGCCGAACCCAATGTTATTAGATTTTGATGGGCTGTTGTACCCAAGTTTTCTTTTAAAAGCTGCTGGATCTGGCTGGGCAGTCAGATCCAACATTATTTGGTCTGGTTGAGCAGTCGAATCCAAAGCTATTGAGCAAACCCATAACATCCAAAACATCAACCGACAACCACCAAAATAGATCCATAACAACTCACTCAACAAACCAATCAAAACCATCATGAACAATAACCAAAACACCCAAGTCATTGACAACCCGTTAAAAACCACCCTTCAACAACATCCTTTAACACCCTTGATATCTATAATAATAGACTTGTCCCAACCCGAAACCACCCTCCAACAACAACCTTTAACACCCTTGATATCCATAATAATTGACATATCCCAACCTGAAACCACCCTTGATAATATACTTAGATTATCTTTGTTTTTGTGTTTAAAAAACATTTTAAATTTTTTTTAATTTTTTTAAATTAATATTTTTTTATTGATTTTAGATATATGTTGCTATCAAAAATAATTTTTTTTAAAATATTACTTTAATGTTTTTCCAAGAAAAAAAACATTTTAAAAAGCAACCACTATTATAATCTTAAACATTACTACTTTTTATTTTTATTTTTCTTACAAGATATCCTTTGTAACATATAAAATTAATAAAAATATATTTTGAAAACCAACTCACATCTACATCTGCCGGGTATATAAATGATGTGTTGTTTGAAAAGTGTGGTAGCAGTTGTTTTTTCAAAATATTTTTCGCTTTGAAATGCATCAAAATAATATTTTGTTTTATTTTAAAAAAATTATTTTTGATATCGACATATCAAAATGATTTAAAAATACCAAATTGTTTTAATTTAAAGCAAAAAAAAATAATTTTTTAAATTTTTTGCAAAAATATTTTTAAAACATAAAAACAAACAACTCGAAATACACTCAAATTTTAAAGCTCCAACACTCCATCAGCACCTTAAACCCCAAATTCTGCAACTCAAAACACCTAAAAATAACACTATGGCCAAGTGGTGGCGAAGCTTGAGGATGACAATCCAATCCCCCCAATAGATTTGGGTCCTGCTACCAAGCCTAACCTAATAGCATGAGTTCGGTTACACAGCCGAACCCAACAGCGTTTGGAAGAAAACTTGGGTCCGACTGTCCAGCTAGACCCAACAGCTTTTGGAAAAAAACTTGAGTCTAACTGCCCAGTCAGACCTAATAGCTTCTTGACCGTCAGACCCAATGCTATTTGGGGTCTGGCTTGACAGTTAGACTCAATGCTATTGGGTCTAGAATTGTCGTCACATCCAAAACTCTTGGATCTGACTTTGTCGATAGACTCAAGGTTATTGGGTATGGCTTGGCCACCAAAATGCTCTTGTCTTGAACTCTATTGGGTTTGTCTTTATAGCTTGATCCAAGGCTATTTTGGGTCTGGCATTGTCGCCACACCTAAGATAGTTAAAATATTCTTTATACTCTTCATAATATTTTAATATTTTTTAAAAAATTATTATTGACATGTTACGGAGCATGGGTCAATATGCTAGTTAAATGAAAAAGAAAAAGAAGTTTTTTTTTCTTCAAATATCCATTGGACTACCTTCCTAAAGAGTTTAAGACATACATAATCGTCTTAACACTATCACACCGAGTTCAAAATAAAACAACTAGAGTATCAAATAAGACATCACTAGTTAGTTGATGCACACATTTTCTTAGGAAAAATAATTATTAGTTACTTTTGTTTCTTTTCATTTGTATTATTTTTTTATTATGATGTTTTTATATATTTTATATTTGAATAGAATTTGTTTTGTAGTTATCTTTCCTATTTAGTATTATTAGGGTTTTCTGAGTTTTTTTTTTTTAAATAGAGACATAAAGAAATAAAATTAATTATTTTTAGAGTCTTCTTTTATATATATATATATATATATATATATATATATATATAATATATATATATATATTAAATCACCTATATGAATCTAGACCAACTAATTAATTTCTTATTTTTACTAGGGACATTTATGAATTCTTTATCATTTTCAATGAGTGTAGAGTTATATGAGATTGGAGCTCTATTTGCCATTTAAGATGAACAATAATGCAACTACAAGATAAACCATCAAAATGAAATATGGAGGAAATATCAATTATTATTAATCATAATTCGGTAACCAAACAAGTATTATTATTAAAATAAAATAAAAATACTGAAAGATAGTGAGAATTACTTTATCATAAATCAAATAACAATTAAATCTATTATCTTTATTCTTCGAGGGCGGTTTTCTTGAATAAGATGTTAGGAACTTTGAACAAAGAAGCTAAGAACTAGAACAAAAAATAGGATGAATGAATACTTTATTATCAATGACTTTGGCTTTAAATAGCCATTCAATACATAATCTTAACAGAAACGAAAAAGTAGCATTTTAGCATAAATAAAGCTAAAGAGATAACATAAATATTGAATAAATCAAATACAAGTAAATATCCCTATAGACTAGGACTTGTAGATCAGCATTATTCTAAAAGACTAACAGAAAATCTGCAGTAAAGTATCTTGCAGGTAAACTCCTTCATTCCCTCCCTTAAACTAAATGCTATGAAGCAATTAGTTTATACCATAGCAAAAATTTCATATACTCCCAGCAGTTTTCGAAGCTTTTGAAAAACTTTAAGCTTTAATGGTTTGGTTATTATATCTGCAATTTGATCTTGGTTCCCATAATGAACTAATTCAATTGTACCCTTCTTAGTAAGATTTCTTAGGAAATGGAACCTCATATCAATATGCTTGTTTGCGGCCATGCATAACTGGATTTTTAGACAAGTTAATAGTTGAACTATTGTCACATATTATGGTTGTACAACCTTTATCAGAATGTCTCAGCTCCTTTAAAACTCTCTTCATCCAAACTCCTTGACAAGCACAGATTACAACTGCCACAAACTCAGATTTTGTGGTTGATAGAGTCACGATAGGCTGTTTTTTTTTTTTTTTTAACACCATGAAACAACATTTGAACCCATTAAAAAAACGTAACCAGATGTACTCATCCTATCTTCCATATCTCCAGTATAGTCGATATCCGTTAATGCCAACAGCTCTCAATCTCCTCCTTTCTTATAATGAATTCCATAGTTCACAGTCCCTTTTAAGTATTGAAATGCTCTCTTAGCTACCTGTAGATGAATCTCCATTGGTTTTTTCATATATCTACTTATAAGACAAGTAACAAACATCATGTCGAGTCTTGTGGCAATAAGATACATTAAGCTACCCACCAGCTGCTTGGAATACGTTTCATCAACAGAGTTTCCATTTCCATCTTTGCTTATTTTAAAACCTAGAACTATTGGACTCCCTATCGAATTACTTTCCATCATACCAAACCTTCTCAAAACCTCCAATGCATACTTCCTTTCACGTATATAAATACCATCAGACTTTTGTAGTACCTCAATTCCAAGAAAAAACCTTATTTTCCCCAAGTCAGACATATCAAACTCTCTTAACATAGAGCTTTTAAATTCAGACATCATAACTTAATCATTATCAGTAAAAATTAAATCATCAACGTAAACACTTACAATGATAATTCTTCCTTCTCTGCTTCTCTTTGTAAATAATGTTTACTCACTATCGCACCTCTAAAATCCTTCACCAATGAAATGTGCTTCAATTCGACTAAACCAAGCTCGTGGAGCTTGTTTTAATCCATACAATACTTTGGGTAACTTGTAAACTAGATGCTCACTACCCTTCTTTTTGTATCTTCTTAGCTGCTCCACATAAACATCTTCACTTATCTCACCATGGAAAAAAGCCGACTTGACATCCATTAAAGAAATCGTCCAATTCTTATGTGCAGCTAGAGCAATAATCATCCACATTGTATCCATCCTTGCCACTGGTTCAAAAACTTCTGTATAGTCTACTCCATACTTTTGAGAATACCCTTTAACCACCAAACGAGCCTTGTACTTATTAATCTTTCTATGCTCAGTGTATTTAGTTTTGTAAAGCCACTTCACCCCTATTCTTTTTGCTCCACCTGGTAGCTCAGTGAGTGTCCATGTTTGGTTATTTTCAATGGATTCAATTTTGCTATCCATAACCAATCTCTAATTTGTACTTTTCACAACTTTCTAAAAAAATAAAGGATCTGTTGACACTACTAATGCCATATGAACTTCATCCTCATATAGCCCTTCACCACTAACATAATATCCTATCCATGTAAGAGGTTGCCTTTCATGTGATTGTCGTATCCCCCTTACTCTCTCTTCACCCTTACTAGAATTATCTTCCTCTTCTCTAACTCCCGTATCACAAATCTCTTCATCAACTCCATCAACTCTATCAGTATCTTCTTCATTACCATTTTCACTCACCCTTTCTTCATTCTAACCATCACCCCATTCTAAGTCAACTACTAATTGTTTTTTGTAACTCACATTCCATTCCCATTGCTTTTCTTCTTCAAAAATTACATCTCTACCCACAATAATTCTCTTAACAATATGATGGAATAGTTTGTAACCTTTTGATTCCTCACTAACTCCCAATAGCACACAAATAATGCTTATATTATCGAGTTTAGTCCTTATTTCTTCTGGAACATGAACGTGTGTTATGCAACAAAAAACCCAAAAGTGATTTATTGAGGGCTTTACTTCACTTCAAGCTTCCACTGGTGTAACATTTTTTTACTACCAATGTAGGACACCTGTTTAGGACATAAATAGTCTAGTTCACTGCCTCCGACCAAAAAGTTTTAGGAATGTTCTTGTCAGACAACATGGAACAAACCATGTTCATCACGATTCTATTTTTTCTTCGAGCTACATCGTTATGTTGTGGAGTATAAACAGTAGTCAACTACCTCTTGATCCCACTATGCTTGTAAAAATCATTAAACTCATTTAAAATGAATTCTCCTCCTCTATCAGTACGAAGACACTTAACAAATAACCATGTTTCTTTTCCAGTCATAGACTTAAAGCATTTAAATAAATTAAAAGCCTTTGACTTCTCTACCAGGAAATACACCCATACTTTTCTATTGTAATCATCAATGAATAACAAAATATACCTTTTGTTGCTATTAGATGTAAGAGTGATCGGTCCACAAATATCTGTATGAATAAGTTTCAACTTTTATCCTCTCCCTCTTCCTCTGCCTCTATAGGAAACACGACCATGATCTTTTCCTTCTTCATATGTCTTTTTCAAAGCTTGTTCCTCACATTTACGTCTCTGAAACTTCTGTTCACGCACTATTAATGAGCTTTGTAACTCATCGATAGTAAGAGCATCGATGTCCTTCGACTCCTCAATAAAGCATACAACATAGTTGAACTTCTCAGTTAAAGAGCGCATAATTTTCCCCACTACTTTAACATCCTGCATAGCTTCTCCATAAATTCACATCTTGTTGGCCACTGTCATGACCCTGGAGAAGTACTTTGTCACTCTTCACCAGACCTCATCTCAAGAGTTTCAAATTCTCTACAAAGAGCTTGAAGATGAGATCTTTTGACCCTTGCGTTTCCTTTGAATTTCTTTTTCATTGCATCTCATATATCTTTGGCAGTATCTTTCTTAAGAATGGTGTCAATAACTGTTCGATCAATTACCTGAAAGAGATAGTTCTTTACTTTTAGATCCTTCGACTTCATCTCATCATTCTTCTTTCACTGGACATCTGTTTGCATTGATTCACTTGCTAGCTCAATATAGCCAGACTTTACTGGTTCCCAAAATTCCTTAGATCGAAGGAAATTTTCTATCAGCATGCTCTAATGATCATAATGACCATCAAAGCGAGGAATAACTGGTTGTATAAAACTTCATTTTGTAGTCATTTTTGTGCTGCTGCAAGAATTTCAAAGACTGCTACTTTGATTCGTCAGGCCTAGTGGGAGCTCTAATACCAGATTCTTAGGAACTTTGAACAAAGAAGCTAAGAGCTAGAACACAAAACTGGGATGAATGAATACTTTATTATCAATGACTTTGGCTTTAAATAGCCATTTAATACACGATCTTAACATAAATGAAAAGGTAGCATTTTAGCATAAATAAAGCTAAAGAGATAACAAAAATATTGAATAAATCAAATACAAGTGGATATTCCTATAGACTAGGACTTTCCCTGTAGATCAATATTATTCTAATAACTCTAACAGAAATTTGTAGTGAAGTATTCTGCAGGTAAACTCCTTCATCAAATAGAATGGATCGTGAAATTTCACATAGAGAGAGAGAGAGAGATGGTTAGAGCCTCCAAAATCAAAACCTAAGCTCTAATTCATCAAAGCCCTACAAAAAAAAAAAGGAAAAGAAAAATAAAAGAAAAGACAACTAAAAAATAAAAGCATGTGTGCCCTTTAGGTGGTACATGTTGTGCTCTTCATGTTTAAAAATACCCTTCTACTATATTATTGGAAGTGTCGCCGTGTTCTTTTTCTGGTGGAGTAGCGCATGTAGTTGGTGAGTATTTTTTTTCCCCTCTTCTTTCCTCTCTTCTTCCTTAAAAATTACAACTTAACTCTTTTTGTTTTTGGTATTTCAACTTCAATTCTTATTCTTTCAATTTTTTATTTTTGCTCTTGTCCCTTTTCTAGAAATCTTATTTGTCTTCAATTTCATTTTTCAATCTTAATTTACCATATATTATTTTTTTTTTCAATTTGGTCTTTACTATTTTGATTTTAATTTTTTTTCTTGGCCCTTTTGTAAACTTTTTATTGGTTTTTAATTTCATCCTTAAATCCAAATTGATGGTATTATGTTTTTTTTATTTGGTTCTATTTTTTTTATTTCTAATTTTTTTTCTTGGTTCTCTTGTAAAATTTATTATTCTTTTTTATTTCACCCTTCAATCAACAATTTATTTTTATTTTTTATGTCAATTTTGATCCTCATTCATTTGATTTTTTTTGGTCTTTTTGCTATATTGAATTCTCTTTTCAATTTTTACCCTTCAATCAAATATAAAATTTATTTGGTTTTTTCAGTTTTAATTCTCATTATTTTAATTGATATTTTTTAGATCCTTTTGTGTAATTAATTTTTTTTTCAATTTTATTCTTTAAAATTTAATTGGTTGAGAATTAGATTTCATGATTTGTTTTTCAAATAGGGTGCTTCGAGTTTAATGACATAGGTCATGGGTTTAAAAAGTTAACACGAGTTTTTTTTTTTTTTGTTGTAAAAAAGGCTTTATAATTAACTTTATTTTCTTTATATAGGTTTATTCTAATCTAATGATCTAAGCCATGAGTTTGGCTAGATATCTCGGGTTTGCTTGACCTTGATTACCAAGGTTATAGGTTTGTCATATTAACTCAGGTTGACTAGAATTATTTTTTTTTATATCCTTTGTTACCCCATTTCATTCTTATTTATTTTATGGGTTGTGAATTAAAATATATTGTTTGTTCCATTTTGAAAAAAAACATTACCTAGGTTACCTTAATCCTTTTTTAAAAAAAAAATAATCATCAATCTACTATTGTTTTCTATTTTTTTTTTATCTAATTCAAATAAAGTCAATTTATTCAACCCAAGTTGCATATTTTTTTTTTTAAAAAAAAAAAAATACTTGCGGCACTTAAACATCATTTTCTACACAATAAAAATTTTGGCACCATAATAAAGCGCTAGCATTGAGGCTAATATTTCATTGTTAGTTAACTAATTTCACCACTCATTTACTGGATATTAACTCCATCATTAGTTAACTAGTTCTACTACTAATCACTGGACACTGAATCCATTACCGGATAGTTAGTTGAACTATCTATTACTAGGCACTAGTTCTATTACTGGATAGATAGTTCCACTACCCATTACCGGGCACTAAATCTAATACAACATGCTAATAGTTTCACTATCCATTACCGGACACTAGATCTAAAACAGGATAACTAGTTTCATTGTCCTTTATTAAGCATTAGCTCCATTACCTCCTGTGACCTCTCCTATATCAACAGGTATACCATATTACTTTTCATTCAGTGGTCCAAAATAATATAATCTAAATTTATTTATTTCAACTTAATCATCATTAAAATATGAACCCATTAGAAAAGTTAAAACCAACCAGTCGACTAAATGTTACTTGAATTTCATTGATGTCCCTAACGGTCAACCAGTTCAATTGATCGAATTAGACAGTAGCTAATTTTATTTTTTTTCTCTTTTCAATTGGTCGATTTGTTCATAAAGAAATTTTAAGTGATTGACCGGTTTGTGCAGTACATCAGATATTACATACAATTTTTTAGTTTCTCCTTTTCTTTTGCAAAATTCACACCTTATTAATCTATTAAACATATAGCATAATCCAATTTCAAACAAATCTCTTAATATATTACATCAATTGATCCCAACTACACCTAATTTCAAATTCATCTAATTTCAACAATGAACCCTAATTCATAAATTGAGAATTTCATACCAAGAACCTATTTATCATTACTCAAACTTGTATATATATGTTTAGAACTCCTTGCCTAACAATCAAATGAGTTTCTAATGTTAGTCAATCAAAGCTTTTCCACTATTTCCTCTTATTGCTTGAAAATTATCATGACCCCCTTCTCTCTAGCACCTCATTTTCTCACTTGATCTCTTCTTAATTTGTGTTTGATGTGTTTAGATACGTATCATCTCATCTACCAAGCTCTAACTTATAATCTATTTTATGTTCTCTAAGTAGAAAAAAAAAACGGAATAATCTTTTCTTTTTTTTTCCAACCGAATTCTCTATTATAAGGACAAGAAGAACTAAATTTCAAATTTATTCCACTTATTTATGAAAATGTCATTAATATGTCTATAAGTTTTTTTTTGTTTGGTTGTTGGCATTATTATATAATCTTCCTAAACTCTGATTGCTCAAAAATTTTAATCTAAGATAATATATATATATATATTGTGTGTGTGTGTGTGTGGCGGGGTGGGGGGGTTAAGCTTGATAACATAAAACTAGTCGATAAATGATTTTGCATTAAAAATCCAAATTTTCTTGTGTTATCCTTTCATGAATCTAATCACTTAGTCCACTAAAACCTTATGGCCATTTATTTATTCCAAATACTTATTTTACTTCTTTTTTTATGTTCTTTTATGGATTATTGCCATTTCGCAATAGTATTACCATTTTTCAACAAGGATTTTCTCCAATGTTTTTATTTGTTATTTATTTTTGTATTTTTAAATTTTCAAGGGTTTACAGAGATGGTGACACATCGAATCAACCTCGGTCAACTTAGATTAACCTATCAAACCTATAACCTAGATCATAAACTCCATTAAGTTTAATAACTTTATTAAAAAAAACTATTTTTATATAATTATTTATAAAAAATAGATATTTTTAAATTCAAGCACTAACTCAATATCAGGATTTTTTATAAGACCACGAGAACCTCATAAAAAATTAAAATAAATCATGAAGCCCTATTAATAATAATTATGGTTTTTTTAAAACTATTTTTATTTGATAATATGATAGATCATTTTTTTTATTTAATAATATGATAAAAAAAGATAGACGGTTATAAAACTAATTATAATTCAATGCTACAATATTTTTCTGAGATCATGATAACTTATGTATAAAGAAAACCAAATAAATAACAAAATCTAATTTTCAATAAACTCAATATTAAAATAAATATAAAAAAAACATGCTATGGTTTTCAATGAACAATAAAGTGTGAGGAGGGGAGTATTGATTTCTCCTCCACAATTAGTTCTTGTTAAATTAAAATATAAATAACAAAAAAATAACAAATATATATATATATATATATATTATATATATATATATCAATTTGGAATTCACTGTATTTGATTAAAAAAAATACAAAATGATATTTGTTTTAATATGTTTTTTTAAATAAAATTATATTATTTTAACTTGATTTAACTCAAATTAAGAGCTTATTTATTTTTACATTTTAAAAATATTTATTTTTAATTATTTTTTGTATTTTCAAATCGTTTTGATATACTGATGTTAAAAATAAATTTTAAAAAATAAAAAAATATATTATTGCAATGTATTTTCAAACAAAAAAATTATTTTAAAAAATAATTATTACCGCAATATTATATAAATTCTAACTAGTCTAATCCATAAATTAAATCTTCAGCAAGATATAAACTCGAGTTTAATAACTTTATGGTGAAATTATAATTTTAGGAATGATTTAGTCCAACCACAAGTGCTCCGTCTTTATTTACTTAAAAAAGGAATTGATAGTCTTCAGGCTCAAGGCGATAGGCGAGTGACTATCTAGCCCTGGAGTCTTTCTCTCCATTAAAGGAAATCTTTCTTGAACAAGCATGGCGTTATCAGGACAAAATCCTAGCAGAAGCAGAAAAAGAGGAGTGATTGTGGTCTTCGATTTGAATTCGATTTCAGTCTTACGCCATGTTTGTTTACTGAAAAGTACTTTCCTTTAGAAAATGGATTCCGAAAAAATGAAATATTTTTCGATATTTGGTAGTATAATAAAAAATAAGTTGGAAAATTCTTTCTAATATTTGGTTATGTCATGGAAAATGAGTTGAAAAATAACTTATTAATGTTTTTTTTTTCAAATTTATTAAAATAATGAGGAACAAATCTTATAAATTAAAAGTTGAATGAGAATGAATTGAAAAAAATATAATTTCATAAATTATCTCAAATAAAATAAATACTAATCAAAAATAATAGAGATTAAATCTAAAAAAATTGAAAGATAAAGAAATTAAAATAATAATAATTAACATTTCATAAATTATTACAAATAAAATAAATAACAATTAAAAGAATGAGAATCAAATTTGATAGATAAAAAGTTTCAATTAAAAAATGATAAGGAAAAATCAAATAACAATTATAAAATAAAAAACCAAAGTTACTATAAAAATTAAATTATAAGGAATGAAATTGAAAAAAAAATATTCAAAACAAAAAATATATACAACAATCAAAAGTTTGAGGGCTAAATTTGATTATAATCAGCAAATAATATGACATTTCTAATTTTTTTCACAATTTCTGGAAAGTGCTTCCAAAAAAAAAAAAAAAAACCACTTTCCTGAAAATCAAGCTAAATTTCTTTGATCAAAAAGTGTTTTTTCTTGACTAACTTTTTTAATAATAAAAAAAAATAAAAAAAATTATTTATCAAAATTATTTTCTTGAAAACAAAACGTCTAAGACACCGTTTGGCATTGCGGTTTGAACCTGCTTTTTGAAAAATTTCAATTTTGTTTTTGCTCAAATTGAGTGCGGTTTGTACTTTTTGAATCGTTTTGATGTGCTGATATCAAAAATGATTTTTAAAAAATAAAAAAATATGCTTTTTGACACGAAAAGCTATTTGAAAAACAACCGCTACCACACTTCTAAACACCCTTTAGTCTCGGTGTGGCTGATCATGCTCGGCAGACCAGGGTCCCATAATTCATGGTGATGGTGGGCGAAGATCTATAGTACTTTCCTCACAACCTGCACACAACCGTTCAACTTGGTACCAATCCAAACATCGGTCACTCAACAGGTCAAAGTCAACCAGTAACCGTTTTTTTCCCTCTCCCTGAAGGCGGAGTGAAGTGACCCGGGTGAGAATCGGTAGCTGTCTCTTTTTCTCTTGGGCCCACTTACAGCACACGTCAATCAACACGGGCACCACCACGCCTCCTCCAACAAGCACGGCGCGTTTGCTTCACCCTCCACAAAGGGTCCGTGTGGACAACTCCTAACTCTAATCCAGGGAGTAATGTCCTCTCATTCCCGCCAAAAATGGCAAGTGGACTTTGGGAAGACTTTGGGAAGACAACTGAACAAGAAGTCGTATGATCACGCGCTCTTCTCGCTCTTTCTAAGCTTCTCTGAAAAGAAAAAAAAAAAAAATCAAAAAAAACAAAATCAATGGAAATTGAAAATTTATTTATTTAAAAAAATTTCAGGTGTTTTTATATTTTTTTATTATAAAATTTAGTAGTTTAAAAAAAGAAAAATTTAAATAAGAATTAATTACTTCTAAAAAAGGTTAAGAAGAAAATAATTTTTTCTTAAAAAAGAAAACAAAAACTGACAGAGAAAAAGAAAGAAGGAATTTTGGTGATGCGAGATGGAAATAGAACTTTGACAGAGTAAAACAGCATGAGCATGACCAAGAAAATAACCCCACAACACCCTAACCTCTAATTATAATTATTACTCTTTAATTTATTATAAAAAACACAAAAACAAATCAACAACTAAAAACAGAAACATTAAAAAAAAAAAAACAACACTTCCGATTTTGCTTCTCATAATTTATTGTTTTGAACTTGTCTTTGTTGCTGTTATTGTTAAGGAGCTTTCCCCCTCTTTGAACCCTTCATCTTCTTGTAAATCTCATAATTTTAAGGGGGTCAAGCTCCTGATTTCTGCTTTGTGAGTTCTTTTTCTTGGCTATTATAAATGTGGAGAGATCCTGGACAGCCTGCTGATTCATATTATCAGGTCCGGCCTGAATGCACGGATGTTCCAAAAACCAGATTCAAAATCAAGGTTTGCGTTAAAGATTTGGTTTTTTCTTTTTCCTTTTCTTTCTGGACTGCTTTTTGATATTCGTGAAGTGCCCATTTGGTTCATTTAGATCAAAGTTTTGCAATCTTGGTCTCTTTTGGCTTCGTTGATATGTTTGTGACGTGCCCATTTGGTTGATTTGGTTCAGAGTTTTGAGATTTGGTTCTTTGTAGCTTTCTTTTATATTTTCCGGATATCCATTTGAATAATATGGATCAATGTTTTGGAATTCGGTTCATTGTGGCTTTATGTTGATATTTGTCGGGCTCTCATCGTTTGGTTAGTTTGGAGTGAAATGGTGTTTGCTATGATGATATGGATCAATGTATCGCATAAAACGGAAAATATAGCTTACAATATGAAAATAATGCTATTATGATCATTACATATGGTTGAGTTCGAGGAAAGATGTTGGCTTTGGACCAGAGATGAAATGGTTGCATGATTAACGCATTAAGAAAGGCTCCCTTTTTTCTGTTTTATTTTAAAAGCCGGGTTGAATAGTCAATTGGATTGTTCACTTGATTTGTTTAATCTAAATTCAAATGTTTAGTGAAAAAGGATTTTTTTCAGCAATAATCACCAATGTAACATAAGCTAGCTTGTTAAACTGGCAAGTCTATATGTACACTTAAGCTAGCTTGTCGTGAAATAGATAAACAACAAGGTCAAACTGTTCAGCTCCAATAGTTCATATTAATTGGTGTTGCCAATTGAACTTAAAACACATTGCTTGTAATGGAAATAACTGCAGCTTCCTTTGGATCCACTTTTGCAGGCAGGTAAAACTCTAAGTCCAAGGAAATGGCAGGCTGCATTTACACCAGAAGGATATCTGGATATAAGCAAGACCCTTAGTCGAATCTACCGTGGGGCAAGTGTTCTTTTAAGAGAACTTATAATCAACTAGAGGAGAAGTTTAATGCTCATGTTTGTTCTTTTCCCTTTTTTTAGGGGATCCATCCATCAATTAGAGGAGAAGTTTGGGAATTTTTACTCGGCTGTTATGACCCTAAGAGTACATTTGATGAACGAGATGAGATACGGCAGCGCAGAAGGTAGTCTGTTTTCTGCTCTTCACAAGTGTAACATATGGGCAACAAACCACAGAAGAGGATCAGGATCTACTTATTTAGTTCAATCAAAGTTAATGACCAGACATTGACTTATTAATTGCTTTTCTTTTATTGTGACAATAGGAATTACAGTAATGAGAGACAACTTGATAATTTCAATATTTGGTTCTTGTCACCATCTAGAACCAGGCTTTCTCTTTGGGCTAGGCAAGTTTGATAATTTATGGACCATGTAGGTGAACTTACTCAACAAAAGATTATGCTCTCATTAGGTTTTTTAATCTGACTCTGGAGATCTCTTACATAATACTATAATGGGGACTTCATCTCCTTGCATGGATATAAATATAATCTAGTTGAGTCAGAATCTCCCCTTTAGAAATGTAGGTATATTAATTTTGAGTTAAGTACTGTAATTACCCTTACTTTCTGTGCATAAACCTTTGAAGTTTGGTGATGCCTTATTCCTACTTTAGAAGACATGTAAAAGTTGTTCTTATGTTGCACCTTCAGGATACAATATATTAGGTGGAAAGAAGAGTGCCGCCAAATATTTCCTGTTGTTGGAAGTGGCAGATTTATTACAGCGCCTATAATCACTGAAGATGGTCAGCCCATTCAAGAACCGTTAGTAATATTAGAAACAAATCAAGACAGAGGCCCCTCTGCTGAAACTGGCAATGCAGATGGCAATGGCACAAATCAATCAAGAATGAATGCTTCCTGTTCAGAAATGGTGAGAGAGCTTACTAGCCATGGTCCTTTGGACCAGAAAGTGATCCAATGGCTGCTCACCTTGCATCAAATAGGTTGGTGATGTTCATATATTAACGCGCAGATTTCTCTCTACATTGATGCAAAATTAGTTCTTGTTCTCCTGTCAATGCTTTGCTAGGTATTAATGGAAATTTAAAGCTTTTGCAAAGCCAATTTTCTTGTTATGCAATAGTTAATGATTAATTGATGTTCTCTCATTAATGCACACATGTTACTTTTAGACTCTGGCTTTAATATTTATAATCACTGTTTTACCATAAATCTCTCTCTCTCATGCAGGATTGCAGAGTTTGAGTTAAACTGTTCCTCTAATGCTCTGGTTCTTGTTTATGTTTTCTTTTATGAGTATTGAAGTCGTTCCTCCAACAGAGTTAATGATATTTGGGGGTGCAAGATTTTAAAGTCCTATGACCTTAACTTGAGGGGTATAATTAAGAATTTTAAGAATGAAATGTGTAAAATATTTCAAAAAGTCTAGGGTGCCATGGCCCCTCCAACCCTCCAAGTAGTTCCGCCCCTGCATATAGAAAAGATATGCATATTGCACTATGTTAATTTGAACCTCAAGATTTAATTAGTCATAACTGCATTATTGTAATCCTGTTTTATTTTTTATTTTTTTTTTTCTATCAAATGATTCTTTCTGATTGAACTATTATGGGTGGTAGGTCTTGATGTGCATCGCACTGACAGGACATTGGTGTTTTATGAGAAGCAAGAGAACTTGTCAAAACTTTGGGACATTCTAGCTGTTTATGCCAGGATTGATACAGATGTCGGCTATTGTCAAGGTAGATGATAAAATGATTGTCATATTTGTGAATTTAATATATATATATATATAATATAGAGAGAGAGAGAGAGAGAGTCTAAAGTCACTTCACTGTAAGTATAGGATCTTGGCATGTGCACTGTTGTCATTTTATTGACCTTATCTACATAACAGGCACATATGATTCAAACACAGTTTCAAAACCTAATTATAGACAAGTGCTAATGCTTGAAATATATGTGCTTGACATTTTTAGATCGTTCTGCAAACTGGTAGAATTAAAGACCATTCTCTTTATTATTATCCCCATTCCCCTGTAACCTGGATAGCCAGATACCTCTTCTCATTCAATAAATAACCATCAATTCTGGTACTTAATTTATAATAGACTAATCAATGACAGTTACAAAACCAAAATACATTTTTCTTCTTCTGTTTGAAATTCTGTTGACCTGAAAATTAATATTGATATGCATGTACACAGTCATCTACACAACATAACCTTAATATTACATGAGATTTGAAAAGATCTGGACATGATGTATTGGGTTATAATAGATTGAGCTGTAAAGAAGTAACTCCACAAATATGTCTTCCTTTTCTCTTTTGAATATCTATGTTTCGTTGCTGAAGGTCATAATGATTATGCTACCTTTATAATGATGCATCTACTTATGTCTACATTGACGTAATGAAGTGTAAATTCTAAAATCTCAAATGCACGAATGGCGGACAGGAATGAGTGATCTTTGCTCACCCATGATAATGCTGCTTGAAGATGAAGCTGATGCATTTTGGTGTTTTGAACGATTGATGCGCAGATTGGTACTTTCTCTTCATTTTCTTTGTCTCTCAATTTTGTGCGCAAGATACTTTACAGTGTGATGGTGCTCTTGGATAAAGCACGTAGGCTTTTCTTACTTGATGGTTTTATTGCAACTTTCATATCTCATGAGTTAACTACCTCTTCATGTCCTTGTGGATTTTCGAGCATTTATTATATTGCTTACTTTCATAAATTGGTTCCTGACCTCCGTTGCTCTGATCACTTGTTTTTCTGCTTTTGTTAGTTATTTGGGATTTATTTTTCTCCCAGTTGAAATTACTTTTGTGATCAATCAAAATGCTTTTGGAGGTTTCCACAGCTCTAGCTTCAGTATTTTTTTTTCCTTTTGATTTCCACATTCTCATGAATTTATATTATTTGAAATTTTGTAGCGAGGAAATTTCAGATGCACTGAGAGCTCTGTTGGAGTGGAGACACAACTTAGTAATTTGGCCGAAATTACTCAGGTTGTCGATCCAAAACTTCATCAGCATTTAGGTATTGTCTTAAATTTATGCTTTCCCCATTATGTGTTTTAAGCCAGCCTCTATGTTATTCAATATACTGATTGTTAATTCATAAATCCCATTCAGTTTAATAGTTTAGTATTCTTTACTTTTTCTTTTTTCTTTTTATTAGCACTTACCAAAAGAAGATACAGGTTATTGAGAAAGAAATAGATAAAGAAATTTTTTTTACTTTGGAATCTTGAGTATAACCAATGGACAAATGCCTTAATGTCACAGTTTGTTGCTTTGTTGCATAAAGAAAAGGGACAGCACCTGGAGAATTTTTTAATTGACTTGTCTGTGATGAAAGTGTTTCTCTATGTTTTTGCTCCTGTAAGGTGGCTTGTTTGTGTCAGTGGACCTACGCATACCTTTGGAGGACTGTGGAACCCCCAAAGTTTTGTCAATTTTAAGATAGCCCTAAAATTTAGGGTGGAAGTATCATGATTGATGTCCCTGTCCCAACCAAAAAAGAAAAAGAACAATTATAATCAACTATATCCCTTACATTTTAGTTAGCATTCATTCATACCGTTCATTTCATAGTAGTTTTGGTCCCCTTGAACTTAAGTTCCTATAAAATTGGAACAAGTTCTTCAGGAAAAAACAAAATAAGTATTTGCTTTATAACCCCTCGAAATACTGTTTTTTAATATCTAGATGCTCCATGGGAAAAAGGGTACAGGATTAAGAAAGCTTGATCCTATGTGTACATGAGTGTTTGCCTTAGTGTGGTATCAGCCATGATATGGAAACCAATTTATGTTATGATCTGCCTTTCGGATTGCAGTTTTCAGCTGTGATTCTTTAGCAATAATAACAAATTTTTATGATTCTTGTGATAGTTTTTAACTTTTCCCAACTTTCTTCATTTATGCTGAAAAAAGAAAGTAAAGATGTGTTTTGATCTTTGAACACAGATGCACTTGGTGGAGGCGACTATTTATTTGCTTTCCGTATGCTCATGGTTTTGTTCCGCCGAGAATTTTCATTTTGTGATTCACTCTACCTTTGGGAGGTATGGTTCAAGTTCGCTATATTATTTTAGTTTCGTTTATTGAAAAGAGTACGTATATTCAAGTGGTTTTCAGATTGCCTGTAATGAAGGCAATGTAAAATTCTAATGTAAAGCTATGGGTAGAACTGTTTATCTACAGAATTGGTCTTGTCAAAAGTTTGGAAAACTCATTTTAAACTGATAATGTGTATGCATATTCCAGTGATCATTTCCTCACCCTATCCTGTAGTTCATCGCCAAGCTGCGGAGTTTATTTACAATTTCAGAACAAATGACAGTCAAGGACAAATCTTAGATCCTTCAAAAAATCTGCTGAGCCAGCTCAGAGGACTCCAGACCTATCAATAGACAAGCCCAACCCAATTTCCCCAGCTTGATTCCTAGATCGTCCATTCCCATATGTGAGAACAATTGCTACTCAATCACCAAAACAAAAAAAAGCCTTTTACCTTTATTGTATGTATGTGGTTAGACATACATTTATTTTCTTGGGTGGATGGAAAAGGATTGTAGATAAAAAAAATCCGATAAGCCTCCACTCTGTAGCTACAGAATGTTGTAACAAGTCATTGGTGCCTAAATGGTGTTTTTCTTTTAGTTTCTTTAATCCTGAGCCTATATATGTGAGCGCTATGTCATTTTCTTTTCTTTTATCTTTTGTCTGTTTTCCGTCATGTATATGCATCTTTGAATAGAGATGTAGGCATAAAGGTTTTTTTTTCTTCGTAAACTACGTTATCTTAGTTACTTACCTCTCTGCTTGCAGAACATAAAATTCACGCCTTCTTATATGCGCATTCTTTTCTTTAATCTCTACAGATGATGTGGGCCCTTGAATACGACCCTGATTTGTTCTCTGTATATGAAGAGCCGGAATTGAATGGTGAGAAAGCTGAGGGATCTAAGGGAAGAACAAAGTCAATACGGCACTATGGGAAGTTTGAAAGGGAAAACATGAAAAATGGGGCAGTGAATTCTGAAAGCCCCCTCCCCATCTCTATTTTCCTTGTTGCCAGTGTATTAAAAGATAAGAGCTCTACCCTTTTGCAGGAGGCTCGGGGCCTGGATGATGTTGTCAAGGTAAGCTTGATGAGTTGATTTGTGCCCTATGCTTTAGACACCTATAAAATACCATGTAGTTTAGGAAGGGCAATGTACCAACAAGCAGAAGCATGTAGGAGAAAGTAAATAAAAGTGGAAGTGTTTAGTGGTGAAGACGGTCCACGAACCCTATAAGTTTGCATGCAGGGGGTGACGGGTGGTCGCTGCAGATTGAGCATCACCCTTTCTGCAAGCATGCGTCTCAAGAAAGATTCAAATTTCAATTCTAAGCAGCCTTCATTTCTCGCTCTAGTTGCTATAGTTGTTTGTTGAGGATCAGTCTCAAATCCCAAGTATGACATTGTTAGTTGGAGTCAGAAGCTGAAAATGTGGCCAAAGTTTGTCTAGTAACATGGGGATAGTTGAATGAGTCTTCCCCAAGTTATTCAACACATCCACTTAACCATCAGATCAACACTGATCGTGCTTGTAGGTTTCTAACGTTCATTTATGCTTGCATCTAGTGTAGATTTGTAGCAAGAAAGACAACAGAAAACTTGCAAAACTTGTTTATTTTTTGGTAAATAGTAGTGCATGCACTCCCTGGATAATATTCCACGAGCTAGCTGCTGTTCTGTGAATTTGTGTATCAGTATGATTTTAACCTGATTATTTTCTCATTCATTTTCTTTTGCAATGCCTTTCAGATATTGAATGACATGACTGGAAATTTAGATGCCAAGAAAGCATGCAGCAGTGCTATGAAACTTCACAAGAAATATTTAAAAAAGGTGACTTTCTTACCTTGGAGTGCTACTATAAACCCTGATGTTGCGTTTGAAATGTTCAATTAGAATTAGAGAGAGCAAACAGTTGGGGGAAAAAAAACAGAAAAAGAAAGTTTAGAGTTAAAACTTTCTATCAAGCCTTTTTTATCTCTAGTTTTTTCTTAGCATTTTTGTTTCTATATCAAATAAATATTCAAAGGGCAGGGAGTAATACCTTTTTCATTACACCTTTGTTGAGAGTTTTTTTATTCTGAAGGAAATTGAGAAAAAGAAAAACGAAAACCTAGCTACATCCAAAGGGTTATAACAGCACAATGTCCTGCTTTTAATTGCTTGCTGATGATTTCTTTTTTATTGCCAAGGCAGTTTATGTACATGTTTTTCCTGGGGATTCTCAGCTGCTTGTTTATTAGCTAAGTTCTTTTGGTTATTTCTTGAACTTACAGTCATTCATTGTTCTTGCAGGCGAAGAAGCCATAGCCAACAATGAAACACATGATTTTTTCCCCAGCTGATAAATATTGGGAAGCTTTCATTTTGTATTTTAAACTTTCAATCGATGCGGTATACTCCCACACAAATTTTGGCTTGGAGATACCAAAACTTTATTATTGCTCCAACCTGCAAAATGGTATTGCAGAAAGTAAATTGTTATCTGTAAACCAGCCTCTTCAACATAAGAATCCATGTACAAATACAACCATGTATCCATCCATTTTGTGTTAACATATACATTCTAACTTGATCATCAATGAAATACAAAGAAAATCATTTGCTTGTATGGGACTTGATCTCTAATTCTCTGTTAATGTTCTTGTTTTAATGTTTTTCCTTGTCAAAAATGGACTGGCGGATGAAGATTGTAAAGCATAAATTCCTTAGATTGAAAAGTTTATTGTAGTCTCCGGTCTCCATGCAAAATCCCTCTGGGACAGGGATGAGCTATCCATACCTTGTAAAATCATCCAAGTATTACTAATGTCTTCATTGATAATTCTATTTCTTACAGTTGTCTTTTAATTTCAAATCTGAAATGATAATGTGAAAATTAAAATTAAACATATATATCCTACTTGAATTTTCTCCACGATGGACTCTTAAAAAGTACTAGAACCCAGAAGGCAGGAAGATGCTGATGTCACATAGCTTGACCAAAAAAAAAAATTGGGCCATGGTGGAGGATTACAATTGGGGAACTCACCTAATTTTATCAGTGAAGCTACTGCTTTTTTTTTTTGTTTTCTTTTTTCAAACTTTTTTTCCTTTAAAGTTAATCTTTCTATAGACTAATTAATGAAAATTAGTTTTGAAATTATATAAAAAAATCAAATTTAAAAATAAAAATAATAAGTAAAATACTGGAAAAATACATAATTGTCTAATAACTCGAGTTTTTCATTCATCCAACAACTATAATTATAATCTTTTTAAATTATAATATCATATCTTATCGTATTAAATTCAAGAATCTTTCAATGCAACATGATTGATCATGAATTGATGAAATTTGTATATATGATGTATGATCACTACTAGTGTTTTCAAACTAAGTTTATTGACTTTAAAAATTTTAAATCTTCTATGAATAGACTATTATAATAATAAAACACATATGAGAGTGAAGTTCAATGATTTCATGTAATCTTTTTTATTTGTAAGCTCCAAGTTTGGTATTTTTTTAAAAAAAAAAAACCTTAAATTATAATTTATTTTGATATAAATATTCATTTTATTTATTTTTCAGTTATTGAATTTGAAATAAAAGAGAAAAGGTAGTCTCCACAGGGAGTGAGAATTTTATGTTTTATTTTTAGTTTTTTTTATGATGCTTTGGGATTATTAGGTCATTATCGTGATTCTTTGGCTACCATAAAAATATTTAAAATCTAAATTTCACTAGGCGACAAGTTGAAGTTGCATGTTCTTTTTAGAAAAAATACATGTTATGTGTAACTTTCAGGTTTTTTTTATTTTTAATTTTATCCTTTAAAGTTAGGTTTTTATTGAATCTTTTACTGTTTTTTTAATTTATTATTTAATATTTAATTGATTTTAAATTGATTTATTTATTTATTTATTATTATATAACTAAATTTTTTAAAAAATTATTATTAAACTTAGTTGATTAAAATCATAATTTTGATAAATTGACCTGAGTTGATCTAATATAATCATTGTTTTAATGTTTTAAAAAATCTTCATCTTAATTTTTTTTTTAAAATAAAATTATATTTTTACTTGTTATATTGGTTGTCTTAGAACTCAGGTACTTGTGTTTTTTTTTTTTTTTTTTTGTGGTCATTTGGTATTTGATTTTTGTTTTCCTTTGATTTATTTATTATTATTTTCCTTTGAAAACTCCCGTAGAATTTGATTTGTCAAGGGTTTTTAAGTTTGATCCTTGGGATCTAGTTTAATGATAACACCAAAAAAATTCTCCATGGCCTGGAGATTCTTTTTCACATCCAAAAAGATTATGGTTCGATCCACAGCTACCGTCCGTGAAAAGTAACCTTGTCAAAATCTATTTCCTCCACTAAACTTTAAAATTATTAAACTCGACTCGGAATTAACTTGGTACAAGGCCATCATGGATCATACAAATTAACCAATTAACTGAAAAAAATTAAATAAAAATGAAAATGATATTATTTTGAAAATAATAAATTATAAAAAAAAATTAACAAATTTTAACCAGTCAACTATATCCAAGTTAACCAGAAATTTTTAGCTGGTCATACCTCAACTCTCAAATAATTTTTTTTTTAAACCCATCCAGAATCAGGGACTTATCAGTCTATTGGGTTCATGGCCAAAACTGTGGTTCCTTACTTTCATCAACTCAGCTGCTTGAAAAAAATGCAGATCGGCATAGATTAGTAAACTTGGGAAAAAAATCAACACTTGCAATAGAATATCAATTTTATTTTTATTTAAAGCCCCAGATAATTAGCTGATCTTGTTGAGTATAATCTGTTTCAATTGATATTAGACAGGTTCAAAATGGAGCCCCCAGCAGGTGGTTTTAAAAGGTTTGCCATGTTAAATAACAATTGAAAACATTTTCTCCATTTCTTAGTCACTGCAACCTTAATTATTTTCCTTTAGATGGAATAAACTACCGAAAGCCCTTCATTATGTTCCTATCTTAGGACAAGAATATGGCATTCTTAGTTTCTGTGAAACAACATTGTCTGAACTGAATAAGCAGAAATATTTCTTAGTTTTAAGAAACATGAGTTGTTGAGATTCATAAAGCTAAGACAAACCTTGCAGGCTGCAGAAATCTTATTTCAGGATAGAATTGCAAAATTAAACTGTATGGTCTCATCATTTTATGCAAAAAATCAAGAACCCTACGGATCAAATGGACTGAAAGTTATTCTATTACCATTAAAACCTCATCAAGGCATGATAAACAAAAAGACAGCTATGGAATCGGTATACAGAGGGCAATTCATCACTGTTTTGCATATAATTAACTACTGGTAGTAGTTGGAGTTTTGTAAAAATTATGATATTTTTTTCAGTTTTGAACTTTGTTACAACCTTTCTCATCTTCCGTTTGGTATTCAACTTCAGAAGATACAGGCCCTGGACTCATTGTTGCATCATGCTCCATTTCTTGTCACATACTTCTTCCTGCTCCGCTTCTGAGGCAGAAAAGTTGTGTCATGAGCAAGAAAGTGGTTACAGTCTAGTCTTTACAAAAGTGCTAAAAAGCTTTAATTGAAATAGATACAGGCAAGACAAATGCTCACCCAAGCGAATTCCATACAAAAAAATAAACCAGAATTTTAACCTTGAAAGATGATCAATGAAGGTGATCCGTCATCGTAATGAAAGTCATGATTGCCATGATTATGACTGTGAGGAACTTAAAAGGAGATTTTTGCTCTGCACTCGACAGGGGGATTTGCTTAGGCAGAGCACACTCTTCTCCATTGAAGAGTATTCTTGTAGGAAACCCATCACCCCGTGCTATATTTATGCCTGGGGTATGTTTTTTGGTAAATGATATCTTAGTTTGTTGCTTTCCAGGAATCCTTGGATCTCCTGGTTTAGTTCCATTTACCTCTCCCACCAAGAAATTCAAACCTGGTAGGCCTTGAAGGAAGATAGTTTTGTTGAGATTGTCAAACGTGGTTCCGTTGAAGGAATACACACCTTCAAGGCCCTTGTAGGCTTTGTTTATTTGGATTGCAGAAAACCAGTCCTCGAAAGGAGAATCATCCCAGTTGAAAAGAGTGACGCTAGCAGTCCATCCAGTCTTGTAATCAGAGTCAATATGCCAATTGATGCTAACTGGACAGTTATCAGGACAAGGTCTTGGGTTTGGAACTTTGAATTTATTGAGATTTGCCCATGCTAATGCCTTGTTTGTCCTGTTATCAAAAGGCACAAGAAGACTCTCTGCTGGGAGAAGCATTGCTCTTGCAGTCTTGCTGCAACCCATATTATTGTCACAACCACAGGCACAAGTATTGCAGGGAATGGCAGATCTATTGTAATAAGCAGAGAAAGAAACACAGCATCGTGAAAGCTTCTCCTTCGGACGCGTTATGTTGCAAGTCACTTGCCAACTTGCAATAGCATAAGTTTTAGAATCAAGTCCACTTGAATCAGGAAATTCTGTTGGATCTACTCTGATTGGAGGGCCACACTTGTATTGAGGATTGACAACTCCATCAATCTTCCATTTCTCGGGTGGTGCAAGAGCAGTTCTGTTCAAGAAAGGAGGCATTTTGAAGACTTCCAATTGGAATATGGACCTTGCCTTGCTCTCATCCATTATAGCTGGCAAAAGGGTACCATTTCTACAACAGTATGGCAGTTTCCCAACTTGTGAATCATTTTTTCTTTCCGGAGGAAGATCTGCGATGACTGGCTTTTTTTCACAGTTCATAACAGTGGAGAAGTCGAGATCTGTGTAATATTTTCCAGCAGGACCGTAAACGCATTCGGAAAAGTCTCTTTTGTGAGTGTAGGCTCCTCTCATCTTGGAAATGAACTCTCCATTCATCCATTCCCAGGTTAGGTTCCAGTGATCAAGCCGGCCTAATGGATTGATATTCTCAATAGTAACTTGGGCCTGGTAGTTGCTACCGTAGGCTTGAAGCACATCGTAAGTGAGAGAGAGATCCCCGTATCGACGAGGCAAGAATTTGAGCACTTTCTTGTCAACCTTCTTGGCTTTGGGATCCTTCTTACAACAAACTTGCATATAGGTTTTTCCTAGAAGGAAAAGAAAATAAACTATGAATATTGATTATAAGGAAACTTCTGCTGCATTTTGTGGCATGTTATCAAAGATGGGTTTATATATATATATATCAACTGAAACATGTAGCAATGTTGATTGTAGACTTTTGATGACATTTATGAAGCATGGTATGGAAAAACATGTAAAATTTATCTGAAATAATTTTGCTTCAATGAGATCGTTGGCATGTGGCGAGAACAGGGCAAGAACTCAGATTCAAGTCCCTGCCTTTTGGCCTGGTCGGGAACATTTCACAGATTTGAACAAGAGAACAAAAGGAAACAAGCTCTCTGTATGAACAGAATCTATCTAAATAGCATAAAGATAAACCAAGTGCAATGCTTAATTTGAACGAAAAAACATGTCCATCAAGACATGAGGATCGTTACCTTTCAAAGTTGCTTTAGGGCATTTGTACCCAGCATTAACAAGCTTTATATTCTTTGGCATAGGCACTCCTGGTGGCTTAATTCCAAACACCGAGCCTGTAATCTCAATCTGTGCTGAAATCTGGGTGAAATCTCCGGCTGTGTCAATTGCAGTCTTCAGGTCAGTCATCGGATTTCCTGCGAAGGTTGTCCCATTGCCAACTTCCAAAGGGAAATCGTCACCATCGACGACGATTGCCCCGGAAGCAGACACTAAAATTTCTTTGTGCTGGAAGCCTACAAACATTTGCCAACCCTTGAGTTCATATTGGCCTGTATTGGTTATCGATGCCAATGATTTGAACGCCCATGCCTGTGCGGATGCATTCTTTACCCTTGGATATTCTTTTTCGCGGGAAATGAAAGAATAGGTGAGAAATAATCCATTGCATTCATCCAGGCCAGGCGGTGGGGCTGCAGGATTTTCATAATCATCGGTTTGGCCATGGCAAACATGAAAAAGTACAGATGGTAAGGCAATGAGAATCAGCATTACCCGTTGCCATGGAACCTCCACTCCTAAATTTGCTTTCATTTTCTAGTTTCTTGCAGGGCAAGAATGAATTTATTTTTTCAATAAAAAAATATAGAGAGGGAAAAACCAAAAAGTGTGGTTATGGGTTAGCTGGTGGTGAATTTGCCGCGTTCGAGAACGCGGCTATGAATGAGAAATGGGGAGTCACTGAGAAGGGAAACCCAAGTTAGAGTGAGATGAGAAGCTTATAAATTGGAATAGAGATAGCCAAGACCGAGTCTTATACCAATTCTCTTCCTCAAGTTTTCACGGTTGGTTCGGAGGTGGAGGATGTCAGCAGGGTTATTACTATTTTTAGAGGGTAATTACTGAATTTAACTGCAATATAAATATTTCTTTACTTTTTATGTATATGTATATATTAAAAAACAAAAAAAAATCAAAAATTGCATTGTCCAAATGATTCCAAGGGACCAAAAAATACCCTGAACCAGCTCATAGAGAATGGATTCTGTTACCCTTCTGGCAAGTGATTTTTGAGTTTATGGTCTTTCTGCTTTCATGGTCAAGCAGGCTTGGTTTCCGGTTGGTTCTGAGTCTCTTCTCGATATCAGTTGCGAGGGAGATCGATTATTCGTCATCTCCCGCTCTCTTTCTATTCTAAAGCTCCATGTTTCTATCAACCATAGCTTTCTTGATTAACAAGAGATGGATAGAACTGGATTTGATGGATAACAGCAGATGATAAACAGCCGACTTAGATGGTTTTCTTTTGCAAGGAAAACATGTTTCTGAACTAGCTAAAAACACGTCCGAAAATTGCAACCTTAACCATGTTTTTCGATTTGATGGAGTTTCCATCAAATCTCTTTTCTTATTGGCATGAACCCCTGCCAGAGAAATATAACTGGTAAATTTTGGTCAACCAGGAAACCTGAAACCTGTTTTACAATATCAGGAGATTCGGTTTCTGTAGAACCGAAACAAGTTTCGGTCCGAGAAACGGGACAGGACTCGAAAAAACACAGCTCAACCATCAGCAATCAATGCATTCTTCAAGAACGATTTCGCGTATCTGATTCTCTATGAAGGGTTTAAACAAAACGAATAGGATTAAGCTCGGAAACATTTCCTGAGTTTTTCCCACGTAAAACCAACAACATTCTGCCTGCACATTGACTGCTTCATGGTCGTTTTCTTTTCTCTTTTATACATCACAAAAAATTGAAAAAGTTCTAATATTTTCTGTTGATGGTGCACCATGATTTTCTTCTATCTATATGACACTAAGTCAGGAAATACACCAACTCAAGCAACAGTGAGTTCTTCCACGTTGCTGATTTCCTCAACAAACTGTGCTTTTGGCTCCAAATCAATGAATTGATTGGACTTGCTTGCCAGATGCGAGATGCTAACCCTCCCTTGACGCTTAATATAGTCAGCAACAGCTCTCATCTCTTCTTGTGAGATGTATATGTATTTTCCTCTATCATCCATGACACCAGAAAGTCGCCCTGATACAAAAATAAATCTAACGTTAAGTTTCTAATCAAGGGTACCGAACCATCTTAGAGAAACTCAACTCTGCATCAGAAACTACTTACTGAAGAAAGAATATATTTACTTTGCATCAATCAATGACTAGGCATATCAATTTCATATTTTGTTGCAAACTAAACCACGACAGAAAACACTAGCATTCCAGTGGCAATGGGTAATTACATCTTCTTTTTGGCCTTTCTTTTTCTTTTAAAGAAACACCAACTAGACTTTACCACAGTTTTAATCGGAAAAGATGATTTAAGAGTTGCTTTTCATTATAAATTATAGCTAGATGGTGGAATGTTAAAGGATATAGACCAACATGCCACAGTCAACCTTTAGAGAACATTCTACAGTATAAGAGCAAAAATTACAGAACCAACCTTACATTAGAGAAGATAAAGAGTGGATAAAACTAGACAGAGAAAACGGACAAATTCGATAAAGATATTTATACTTGTAAGGGTATTGCATGAAGAAGGTTGAGTTTGAAAATTTGATAATAAAGTTCCAGAACCCAAAGTGGAAGGAAAATAAAAGAGCAGAGAAGCAATTAAAGCAAATTAAACCATGAAAGGTTGCGCAGGGCACTAAAGATTGCTTAAAACATATATGCAATGAATAAAAGAGATGCAAGAACACATACCCATACTTTCCAAGGAGGTGATCCGGTTGATACATTCCTGAATTAACCAAAGGTATTAGGCACCCATATTAGCATAAGAAGAGGCAATGATGTCATATTTACATGATTTAACTCCTACTTACTTGGACAACCAGATGCATATAATGAACCAACCAGTGAATGAGGATTGTGAACAAATTAAGCTCAGATCTATCATTGTTCAAGAACTAACATAATTTAGCATATGCATTGCTACTGTCAAATTAGATCCTTATATACTGCTGTGTCCAGAAGGATGAAATGGGAATAATGGGGAGTGATTTAGAGAGAGTACCTGAGTCCGAAGCTTAAATTCAGCAGCAAGATCTTCCAAAGGAAGACATTTATGTTTCTGCAAGATCACATTAGAAAACAAAGCAAAAGAATGAGTAACATAACAACTTTGACTTTGATTTTTTAAACCTTATAATCACCAATGAAGTTTCCTTTTTACCAACAGCGGATCACAGTGCATGATAGCAGATAAAAGTAAGATAATTTTTAAATGTTTGCTGAACTTCTAATACTTCACATTTGATGGAGAAATTCATTTGCTCACATTACAGGGAGAAATTAACAACTAAACTTTCCAGCAAGAAAACACCGCATATTTATCATGAATTAAAGGACAAATAACTTAAAGAGAGAGTTCACTATGAATTAAAGGACAAATAACTTAAAGAGAGAGCTCACTAAGTGCAGGACTTGGAGTACCTTTATGTATTCCACAAAATCAAACAACAAATCCTGATTTCCATCTTGCAAATCATTTCCTGTTGATCCTTCAGCATCCACTGAAAACTCTCCTTTCCATTTATCAAACTCCAACGCAGCAGTTTCCTCCTCCTTGGCCTGTCGAGCCTTGGCTTCTTCTTCCTAAAAGAATCATGACAAATTTCCTTACTAGAAATCCAACAATTGATATCCCTAAATACCACAAAAGTAAAGCTAAGCAACCCACTAGCATGCGCTCTTTTGCCTCACGTTCTTCTTCCTTCCTCCTCCTTATTTCTGCATAACGGTCTTGTTTGGTCAGCCTTGAATCACGTGCTGCTTCCTCAGCCTTCACAACAATAAGTAGCTTTGTCAAGTCAAACACCGACACTCCAATAGAGAGGGGAGAAAAAGAAAAACATGAAAAATCAGGACCAACAAAAGAGCCACAACAACTAAGAAAAATGACTTTCAGTTTCCTACACTTTTCCTCTATGCCTCACCTGCTCTTAAAGCTACTCTAGATTCTTACACCTTGTAAGCAACTTCACTAAAGTTCAGACAAGGAAAAAAACTGCTACTTTTCTTGAAAAAATCTTAAGGAATTAAAAGCACACCTGTCTTTGTGCTTCCCTCTCCTGCCGTTTCTTCTCCTTCTTCGATGCCTTATCCTCATGATAAGCACCACCAACAACTTCATCATCACTTTCAGCACCAGCATCTGCACACTCCACAATTCCATACACTCAACACAAACATCAATTTCCAAATCCCGCAGCCAATCATTCAACATGGAAAGCACCAAAAAACTAACGTATTCACACATCATAATACACTTTTACATCTCTTTGTAACTAAGAACAAACACACAGGACAGTATAGGGCATGTCAATCGAAACCAATTAAAAAAAAACGCACACAAGCAAACACACGCCTGGACTCCAACAAATTTACATTCAACTAGAAGTGCAGAATCTTCACACAAAAAAAAAAAAAAAAAACACTAAACCTTCAACAGTTGCTTCAACATTTCTCGATGAACTCGCTCCAGCTGCTGGTCTTCTACGCATTCTACGCGTACCAGTTGCACGCACCACTGTCTCTCCTCTCGGAACCTGAAAAACCCCAAAAAATTCATTACTCGATTCTTTAAACCATAAATACCTAGAAATTTCTTAACCTTTAAAAATTCCAAAACAAATTGTAACCACTGACTGACCTGCCGTTCTTCTTGTTGTTGCGGTTCGTCTTGCGATCGATCTTGACGGCGTTTCCATAGATATAACGGTATTAAACCGACGACAAGAAGCATTGAAAGAATCAAAACAAATAATTCTTCCATTCTTTTATCAAATTACGATTCAAATTTTTTTTTCTCAAGATTAAAATTTTTCGCAACAACCAAACAGACCTTTTCAAAATTTTAATTCCAACGCGAGACTTATTTTTTTTAGAAAAAAACTGAGGGAAGAGAGATTAAAAGGAACTGTTACTGCTCAGACGACGTGTCACTTTCATGACAAAGTAAAACGAACGACATGTACAGAGTATTTTAATGTATTGGACGACTTGTCTTCCCGCTCCGGCTTCATTATTTTTATTTCTTGCTGGTTCCACCGGTACTCTCTTTTTCGAGGCTGCTTCTCTTCTTCAATGGAGAAACTGAGGAGAGTAGTGAAGGAGATAGCCTACGTGCAAGACTACACTAAGCTCTCTACACTGCACCAATCTTTAATTCCTATCCTCTCATTAGCTTCCTCACTTTACAGAGTTGTTCTCTCTATCCGCCACTATCTCTACCACTTTGGCTTCTTCTCTAAGCACAGGTATGCATGACCCTACCTACTGTTTGGTCTCTGATAAAGTACAAAGAAATAAGAGAAACTGAAAGAAAGCTTTGATTTTTTATTATTTTGGCATGTGGGTTTTTCGTGGTTTCTAGTAAGTTCCTATCTTTTTTTGAATTTTTGTTTGCCTTTGCCATTGTGCGTGACTAACAAGAGCGTAGCTTAGGCTAGGAAAGTATATTTTTCTATTGGTTTTTGCTGTAATCTGTTTATTTTTGAAGGTTGCCAGTGCCGGTGATAAGTGTTGGCAACTTAACATGGGGAGGAAATGGGAAGACTCCAATGGTTGAGTTCATTTCTTCATGGTTAGCTGATTCTGGAATTTCACCTCTCATTCTTACTAGGGTATTTTAACCTTTTTCTCTTTTTTGGTTTCATTTTACCTAGTGAATGATTACATTTCCTGCTGGTTATTGATATGATGATTGCTAGCGCGACTATGCAATCTAGTCTCAGCGTGTGGGTTCGCACATTGGCATGCACGAACCAGATTGCATAGTAATGACAAGTGCAGATTTGCTTAGTGTTTGTGTAGTTGTATGGAGCCATTGGCTTAGTTGAGAGATTAATGTTTTCTTCTCTTGTTGGCAGGGTTATGCTGGTGGAGATGAAGCTAGGATGCTTACTAGGCATCTTCGTGGGAAAGCAGTAAAGATTGGTGTTGGTGCAAATCGAGCTGCTACTGCTGCTTGCTTCTTTAAGCGACATGGTTATGTAGATCCTCGTGATTATTTAGTTGAGGGAAAATGGCATGAACAGAAAGAGGGAAGTTGGATTAACTCAAGAAAAGTTGGTGTTGTGGTTTTGGATGATGGAATGCAGGTATTGTTTCCTTTATGTTTTTCCTATGATTTGTGTCATTTTGCCTTCACTCTCTCCGTGTTTGCTTGCGTATACATGCTTATGTTCAGTAATTTGTGTGCATGTGTTTGTATTACATAACTCTGTGCAGCATCAGGCTGTACTTGCTTATTTTTTAACCCATGCTTTGATTTTTCTCACCCAAGTATTGTTCTTTATCTGTCTATGTGAAATGCCTGTCTATGTGCCTTCTGTCTTTAATTTATTGTCTTGATAAGCTGGCCAAAATATAGTGGGATTCTTATATTGTGAATTGAAGTCATGTCATATTCAGCCAATTGATTGTTAATAGTCCTCTAATCATGAAGAAAAAAACACGTGGCTTATACATATGCTGGTAGTGATAGTTTTTATTTACATGGAAGATAGCACTGGAGCCTGCAGCGTGACATAGAGATTGTCATGGTTAATGGACTAACACCATGGGGAAATCATCAAATACTTCCTCTTGGACCTTTAAGGGAACCTTTGACAGCCCTCGGAAGAGCAGATGTTGTTGTAATTCATCATGCAAACCTGGTACCTACCACTGATTTTTTCATAGTTTGTCGGTGTTTTTTAAATTATGTTTCATTTAAAATTCTGCTTTTCTTGATGCTCTAAAGAACATAATTCCTCTTACCACTCATGTTTAAGATGAATATATATATATATATAGCAGGAAATTGATTCAAATATGTTGAAATAAAAGTTTTGCACAGGTTTCGGAGCATAATCTCAGAGACATCAAGTTAATGATGCGAGAAGTTAAAAAATCTCTTCGTATTTTTTTCACTAGAATGTCTCCCTCACACTTCTTTGAAGTAGGAAATATCAACACCAGAATACCATTGGATATCTTATGCAATGGTGTTGTGCTATGTGTTTCTGCAATTGGTTCTGCAAATGCTTTTGTGCAGGGGATAAAGAAGGTATTTTGCCCCTTAGCCATTTGATCTTAAATATTATTTGCTTAATTATTTTATCTGGAGAATCTTCACACATGTTAATGGAAGTCCAATAAAAAATACTGGGAGACAGATTACAGGTGATATATTATTCTCAAATCCTTGCCCCTTGTTCCCCCCTACCGTTATGTATTTTTATCTACAAATGAGAGGTTTCCTTGGCAGATGGGAACATTGTATGTTGATCGACTTGATTTCAGTGATCATCACTCACTCCAAGACACGGTACAATTCCCATACTCTCCTGTCTAAATTTTACACTGCTTTATACACGCACTTCAACATTTTATAACTCAAAGATGCTTATGACTGTTCTTTATAAGTTCAAATTTAATCTTGAACTTAACCTCAGTGACCATTTAATCTCCTGAATCTGTCTTTTAGTTTTTAGACTCTTTGATTGCATATGCACAATTGAACTTTTGTGGGAGGCAAATTCATTTGTGAGATATATCATGATTTAGATTGCCTCTTCTGGCAGTATCCATATTATCAGTACAACTCATCCCAAACTGCTAAGTAATTGTTCGAAAAGAAGGGGAATAATAGCGAGAATGAATTAAAAATGAAATAGCACGTGATATATACCAGCATATTATCTCATCCATACTCGCCTGTTGTTGCTTGTGGTACCAATTCTATATGTCAATCTTATTGCCCTTTTGTCACTTAATTTAGGATATTGAGATAATCAGAATGAAACTCAAAGAGCTGGAGGATAAGTTTGGCTCCATGCCAGTTGTTGTCATAACAGAGAAGGTGAGTAGGTATTTATTGTTCCTGGTTGGTTCCAAGCTAGTTGTGCTTGATTGCAACACTGCTATATCTTTTTGTCCCTCGCTTATTTAGGAACACTAAAGGGACATATGCTACTTGACTTCATTTTACATGCATGTCCGATTTATGGTACATGTAATTTGCAGTTTATTTACTTTCACTGGCAGGACACCTTCCCTTTAAATGGAAATAAGCATACCTAGTTTTCTTTCCTGATGAGAATGCTTGTGCGCAATTTAGACCATTAAAACTGAATTGACTGCAAAATCCTGGGCCATAGAAGATGTAAATTATTTAAATAGGAATTTTAAGAAAACAGCTCATTACTTTGTGTTTATTTATTATTTTTCTCCATTGAATTACCAGGATTATGATAGAGACCCTGAAATTCTCAGGCATTTGAGTCCTTATAAAGTTATGGCACTCTGCTCAGAATTGCAAATCATTCCTTGTAGAGACAACGGGGATGATGATTTCAAAAAGCTGTTGAAGGAGCTCGTGGAGGTAAAAGTTTTAGGAGCAAACCAGAACTAGCTTTCAGATACCAACTCCATAGGGTCTGAGCACGGATTAATTGATCCACCAGTTTTATCTATTCAACTTTTATTTACGGGAAAGGTCGAAACATAAGCAAATGATGTCTCAAACTTCTGACTCTAGAATACTGGGCATGACACAACTACACGTGCTACTTAAAGATCAGGGTTTGGAATAATGATACAGTTCTGGATTGAGATCCCAGTATTTTGATTTGGATCAATCCGACCTTGTGCAGTGACCATGTTCTTTCGGTTTGCCGCAGGCTTCCTTGCAATGAGAGCCAAAGCTTGTTGCTTTTCTGGTCCTGTATTTTGGAACAAAATTTTCAAATATTGTCTAGCTTAGACCAAAAAAAAATGCCTAATTAAAGAGTTAGTTTTGGAATCTTTGCAACGCCTAACAATACTGCCGCATAAACAAATGCTTAAACAACAACAAAAATAGTAGGAAAACAGAGGGTTGTTACCAAGCTAGCAGATCTAAAGGTTGGAGATCCATCCAAGACACCGAGGCTACCAGTTACGGTGGTGAAATCCATACCTTCTCCAGCAATCATACCATTTTTGTTCTTCTTTGCAACTTCCACTTTCTCCTCATAAATCCAGCTTTTCACGTATCGCAAACCGTCTTTTACTTTTATCTGGAGTCGAGTTCACAGCTTCTTGAAATGTGGTATATTCCCACTTCCATCTATACCTCTACCACTCTGGCCTCAACATTGCCTACTGAGCTTTTCAATTGTTTCCGGTCCCTGCAAAAGATCCATGATGGGAAACCTCTTTAATGGCTGAACAATATCAGTATCAGAGGCTGAAAGACTAGCAACAACTGCCGGAGAAGTTCTCTCGTTCTTGAAATCAAATCCTGGATCAATTTTTTCCGTCGTGATTGACCTACTGTGTCAATTCCATCCAGGCTTGAACAACAGCACCAAGACACCAAGATTATTAGCAAAACCCTCCATGCATGCACCACATCAACCGTAAATAACTCGATGAATTGAGAACACTACCTTGACAGCATGATGCAAGTCTGTTAACAATTTTAGTTGCAGATATTGATTATGTAGCTCATAAGTTAAAGAGTAAACGAGGGCAATCTCAGTTGATCATTAAAATCCCGACAACATTTGAAATAACGGGAAATTAAAGGTTACCGTTCATGGAGAGCCATCAATCTCAGCAACTTCCATGCCAGTGACAATCATTACAGGCACAAGCTCCCTAGGAAGCCTCTCAATGGCATCTTCAGCTGCATTCATGTCAAGGGCATTCATTCCTGGCACACTAACAATCATGCCAATGCTCTTAAGCCTCTTGACCCTAGGAGCACCGAATGGTCCACCTTAGCCTCCATCACATTAGGGTCCATACAAGATTGTGTGTCATGATTCATTGACACAAGCCCAATTAGTGACCACTCCACCTACTCTTCCTTCCTTCACTATCAAGTCCTCTGCAGCCACAGCATTGAAAAACTTGACATTTGCTCATGGTTGCTCAGGAACATCTCTCAGGGGATCCACACCATGGCAATGCTCTCGTCTCTATGGCTCGTAGATTAATTGCGCACTAGAAAACAAACTCCAGAATACACACACACACACACACGTACAGGAGCTAAAAAAAAATCACTAAAAGAATGTGGCTCATAGATTAAAAAAGGGTACTTTAATCAAAATCCTTATCATCAACCATCAATCATGCCCAAAATAATTAAAATAAAACCAGGACAAAACAAATCAAAAGAAATCTTACTAAAAAAACTAACAAAACAACATAAGTGTCACTACTAAAAAAAAAAAATTACTAGCATAGGATATTAACACAAAATAATCCAAATGCAAATTTAGCAACAAATTAGAAATGAAATACACACACACACAAGATATATTGGTTACAGAGGAGAGTGAGTACAGGTTATAGGTATGAGTTACAAATGAGAATAAAATTTTCTTAAGGAAAATGATAGTCTGTCTTCTGAGGATTTAGGAGTCTCCTTTTATAGGCGAGTTGACACGGAAGAGGCCAAAATATCTTATTGGGAAAGCTTGGAGATTCCATCAGAACTCATGTGAACCCATGTGGTATTGTCTGCCATGATTGGGTGACGATAAAATGAAAAATACTCATGTTTTTTGTGGGACTTTCATCTGTTGTCTTCTTGCCATCGATATTGGATTTGTTTGTTTGTAATATCAGGTAATATTTATAAGAAAAAGCCTAAAACAAATGGGCTTAAAAAAAAAAAAGACTCAAAACAGGCAAGTCAAAAAGATATGGGCTATATATATATATATATATAGCAACATATTTAGCAATGCAAAATCAGCTACTAAAAAATAAATTAATAGATTAAGAAATAGCAACGGATTTTCCATTGCAAATATGGTTGCACAAAATTTACAATGAAAAACGTCTATTGTTGATAAAAAGAAAAGATTAGATTTTGAATTTTATACAAAAAAAAAAAAAAGCAATAAAAACATGTTAATAATTAATTGATAATGTATACCTTGCAACCAAAAAAAAACCTCACACAGACAAATACCAATCTCAAGAGAAAAACCTTTCATTCTTCAAAAGAACCCCAACCTATATGTCTCTTTTTATTCCTTCTCCAAAAACCTCATCTTTATCACTTTCTTAAATTGTTTTCCATGAATATGTGCTCCCAAGATGACCTTTTTCAAAAACACTATATGTCACTTTCTTAACTTTTTTTCCACTGAATTTGTGCTTCCAAGGATTTCATCTTGCAAGAAATAAATATGGTGCAACAAAGATTGCAGGTATAATTAGAAATTCATATTTGAGAGATTGTATTTGTAATTTAGAGAGAATATATATTGTTTTATTAACTAATTTTTTTTATGAGAAGAATAATTTTGTCAATTTATTGCAAATTATTTGTTAAATATGGTTGTTGTCACATGCTAATATTTCTAATTCTTAATGCAATGTTCTTTATATTTATGGTTATGTGATGATTCCATTGTTGCTTGGTTAGGTAGTGAAGCTTTTTCTGGGGTTTTGGTTTTTTTTGTTTTGCTAGTTGTATGTGTGTGGTTTTTTAGAGAAGAAATATAAAGGTAACATGTGACAGATTTGTAAATAAAAGTTAGATCTTGGATTTTACTTGTGTACTGTGAAAGTTGTTTGGTTGATTAATAATTTTTTGCATACTACATCATTTTCACTCATCTTCTTTATCATTAAACTCTCTCTAGTGAAATTGTTCTTGTTTAGTAGTGTTAAACATAATAGGGCAAAATGAGTGAAAATGTTCATCATTAATATTTTACCTTTCTCATCCTATTTTGACTAGAAAATTTGCACTCTTGACTATCCACTTTATTTATTATAACACAGATGTTAAAGCTCTAACTATCATAGTGTAATGATATTCCTTTCTTATTTGCATTTAGCTTCATTAGAAAAAGGTTTAAATTTAGGATTTCACGTCTTTGTTTTTCATCTAATTTTTCATTTGATTGATCACTTCTTATTTTTAGTCCTTTTGGATTGAGAACTAAGTAAGGAAACAATAAGACAATGATTTAATTCTTTTATATAGTAATTATGTGCCTTTATGTAATTATGGATATGTGTTTCATTTGACTTCATCAATGGTCTAATTAATGTAGAATGGTAAATGATCATAACTTGTGTACCTTTCTTAGATTTCATGTTTTGAAAATGTTGCTTTTTTTGTCTTTGTCCAACATGCTCAAAATTGTAGCAAATATCTTAGTTGTTCAAAACTTGTTGATTGTTATGCATATCGAGCAAGCTTGGGATATTAGCATTTGTGATGATTTTATAATTATGACAGTGGTATTGTATATGATATATTGACAACTATAATGTGTTAGTAACTAGCTTTTTGTTAGCATACGCTAATTAATAAAACAATAAATAACATTAATTGCATACAGAAGGGAATAATTTCGATTACCATGGCAAAGAAGAGTTGGCCACCAAGCAAAGTGCCACCACTAGGGCTAACATATTGTTAAATAATGATAATTTTGATAAAATGGTTCTTGCTAAGCTTATAAGCACAATATAACCCAGCAAAGCCAACACCAACAATAATAATATCAGTGTATTTGCATGAGTTATCATGCCCGTCATATACCTTTTTGTCATTTCCCTTTGACACTATAGAAACTTTTAAAACATAAAAAATATTTTATTATGTTTTTAAAATATAAAAAAAATATGTAATCATTATTGATATGTTTTTTAACTAAAGTTTTTTTTTTTAACTATCAACTCAAAATGAAATAACTTGACACAACCATTTCAAAATATCATGGTTGATTAATTTTGAAAATTCAAAAAACATAACCTCATATAGATACTGACTATTTAGATGGCTCACACTACACAGTGAACCAGGTCAAATTTATCCTAATATAAAAAATTATATATGTTAAAAGTTACTTGGTTGATCTTCTAAAGTATGAGATAAAAAAAAAATTAAATTAAAAAATCAAAATTAAATCTATAAAAAAAATGCTAAGAAAAACCCTAGTCAATCTAGGTTAATTTGACTAAACCGCAACTAGGATAACCTTATAGAAAAGAAAGTGGAAAAATCATAAAGCTCAAGGGCCAATAATTTAATACAAAATGATGAAAGTGAAAAAAAAAATCAATTTCATAAAAAAAATATTGAGAAAAAAAAACTAAGTCAACTTGAATGAACTCAAATAACATGTTATCCTACCCGAAATATGAGATCGGGATAACCCTATGGGAAAAAAAATAGAACAAATCACAAAACTCAAAGGCCAAAAACTCAATGTCGAAGGATAAAATTAAAAAGAAAATCATTTAATAAAAAAAAAAACCTAAAAAAAGATCAAACTTAAACTAGGCTAATATTTGAAACCAATGACTCAGATCATGAGATTGGAATTACCTCACATAAGGCAAATATAAAAAAAAAATAACAAAGCAAATTTTTCAATAATAAAAAAAAAACTAAAAAATAGCAATCAAAACAATAAAGGTCAAATTTGATATAAAAATTAAATGAAAGAGTAATCAGAAGAATGAATGCTAAAATTGAATACAAAATAATTATAGACAAAATTAAAAAAAAATTAAAAAAAAAAAGTAATCAAAAGGGATAAAATTAGATAAAAATTAAATGAAATAAAATATTGAGGGACAAAATAAAAAAAACAAATATCAAGAAAAAGATACAAAAAAAAACAATAAAAAAATAAGGATCAAATTGGATAAAAAAAAATTAAATGAAAAAAATACCCATTGATGAAATTTAGAAAAAAAAACTTCATAAAACACTAAAATCAACATAAGTAGCAGTTAAATTAATGAGAATTAAAATTAAAATAAACATAAATTGAGGGATACAATTGAATTTTACAAGGGTAGAAGTGAATTCCAATATCAAGACAGAGAAAAAGCGAGAGGAAAAACATTATACCGCTCTTAAACCATTCCACTTAACTACAGCTATACTCGCTGCTTTTTTAGTTGTGCTACTATGAGACATTTTGGGAAACACAATGTGGTTATTTTTGGTAGCTAGACGGGTTGTTTGAAGGATTCGAACAACATCTACTCTCTAGAACATGCAACGTACACACCATGAACTTTTTTATTTTTCATAATATTTTTATTTGTTAAAAGATTGATTTGCTCCCAATTCAAATGACCCATCAAAAAATTATTTTGATGTTTTTTTTAATAAAAATATATTTTTAAAAAACATATGGCGCCAACAGCTGTTAAAAGAGCACTAATCAGGAACACCCCAACACTTCATCGATAATTTATTGTTCGACTCGAGAGAGCAATAGCTATATAATACACAAATACAAACTGTGAAGTATTCCATTATCATCCCACAATATAGAGACCAGATATCTGGACAACACCAGAAACAAATGATGCATATGTCATACAAATACAACCAAACATAGGAAAGATAATAATAATAATAATAGCTTTGATATCTCTAAAGTTCTTGATAAGAGCAGGGAGAGCACGGTGTGGAGTTTTAAATTTACTGGAACAGCTTAGAAACCATGAATTTTAATATTCTCCTTCTTCACAATGCCAGCCTGACCAAACAAAAACAAAATAAAAAATTTGGATCCACTTACATATCAGTATTTGGAGACAACACAAATGAGAAAAACTGATTGTTAAACTCATCAGCTCGCACAAGGAATGAAAATTACCTGAACAAGAAAGGTAGAGACATTCTTGCGCTGGTCGCCTTGAAGTTGAATAACCTGTATAGAGCAATCACATAAGCAACGAGAGACTTAACATTCAAAGGCTATTTTAAATGCTAAGCTGAAACACGCATACCTGGCCTAATTCAAGGTCCTGCACCACTGTACCATTACAGCAGAACTCTTTCTTGAGGTCCTTGAGTATCTTGTTATAGCTGAATTCTTTTTTCAAACCTTGCACGGTCGTCAAGCTTTTTCTACCATTGCGTTGCTGTGTACGAATGTGCACGTACTCTTTTGCCCCAGCACCAGAGTCCTCAGCATTTGCATCAGCAAAAGGATCTACCATGGCAAACCACATAATTGTGAGACATCTAGGTGTAGATAGAGTAGAAGGTTTTGTCACATCTCAGAATAATACATGTATCAGTACAATACAATCCGTGAGCATACTAGCAACAAAATTTAAGATGAGTAAAACAGCTAGCTTACCAAAAGCAGTGGGAGTTTGGACGTCGAGATCAGACATAAAACCTTAACTGTTCAAGGAAGCCGAACAACCTAAAAGCTCAAACCTGAATAGAAATAACTCCATATTAACAGGGACTGAAAGGATAAGACTAACTTTGCTAGGAAAATATATATTTTTTTTTATCCTTTCCAAAATCACAGCATATTTCTTAGGAGACAAAAACAAGTCGCTCTATTTTCACCATAAAAAAAGGAAATCACCTAAATAAACAAGAAGTAAATGGAAACAATAAATTACTTCCTGCTCACACTGGGGCAAGCAGGTTAGGCCGTTTATGAACTAATCAATCATGATAGAGAAAAATCACATAAGAAAGTTGTCAACCAATACATCAAAAATCAAGATCCTAGATTAATAAGTTGCTTGTCACCAAACAGAACAATACAAGCTACAAAACTCTAACTAGAACATGTCATAAAGTAATACTAATCGCATCCATATTATAAACACAAACTCATCAAAAAACAAACAAAAACACAAATACCCATTTGATGTAAAACAAAGGAGCTTGCTTTATTCAACAAAAATACGGATCTTAACTACCTAATTGAACAAAGAGATATGATCACTCCCACAAGCCAATAAGCTAATCAGACAACAGACACAAAAAACCTAACTTCAAAAAATGAAGAAAAGAAGAACCCATCAATTAAGACACCAAAAAAAAGGCGATCTATCAAGAGAAAGACTATAGCTTGCAATCAACTCACAAAGATCTGATCTTCTTAAACAAGATTCACAGAATTAACGCCGGCAATTAATAACTAAGCTAAAAATTAGCATAAAAAGAAGATGAAATCAACCAAATAGAACAAAGAGAAATTACTTGATCCGGTGACTAGGGTTTCGATGTGAGAGATTGGTTGATTGAAGCGAAGCGAAGCGATGCTAAGTCAAGATAAAAGGCTGTTTGGTTGCAAAGAAAGCAGAGCTCTAGAAACTATATAGCGAGAACAAGCGAGAGTGTGTTGGTTTTTGAATTTACATTTTTAGGGTTGGGTCGGTTAATATAAGTTCTACTCTCAAGAGTGGTGAGTGCCTGGACACGCGTTGTGATTGATATTTTCCAGCGTATGATTTTAATAGAATGAACACATGGCGGTTGGATCATGCGAGTAAAGAAGATTTGGTCATTGGAGGGAGTGAGTGAAGAAATTTGATAGAAAAGCGTTTGTTCTTACCGAACGACACCGTTGATGAATTAAGAGTTTAGGACCGCTTGTTTGTTTCTTTGGGCTTTTACTATTAAAAATATTAAATTAATTTTTTTAAGTATTATTTTATAGTTTTAATACCTTGAAAATAAAAAAATTATTATTTTAATAATTTTATAAAAACATCCAAACACACTTTTTTTTTTGAAGTGTCAACATGTTTGAAAACTATTTCTATTTAATTTTATAATAACCAAGAAAATTATTCATAATAATTTTATTAATTTACATCTCAAATGAAAAATGTATTTTTCAGTAAAAAAATTCTTTTTATATCCATATATTTCACAAAAACATTTCTTTTTTACTAAAACCAAGGTTTTTTAAAAATAAAAATTATCATAATTTTAATAAAAAAAAATGTCCCAAAATTAGCAAGTTGTACAGTTACAGTGAATTTTGTTATTCTATTTCCATCCATAAATCAGTCAAAGGCAAATGAAATCAAATTTCTTGCAGATCATTCATCATCCCATATATAGATTATTAAAAGTCACATGTTTTTGGATTCCTAGCACAAGCCTAGTCTCCTGCAAATCGTGGAAAGCCCATAGTTAAATAATTCATTATTTGATGGAGTAGCTGATTTAATATTAAATAATAAAATTAAAAATATATTAATTTTAAAAAATTATTAAGGTAAAAAAATTAAAATAATAAATATCAAATTTGATATAAAAAAAATCAAAATATAATGAAATCATAAAAAAAAACCCAACTATAAAAATTAATTCAAATAAAGAAAATAGAAACCAAATCTAATATACAAAAAAGTTGGAGGATATAATTGAAAAAAAAAATTTATAAAACTACTTCAATTAAAACAAATAGTAATAAAAAAAACAAGGATCAAATCTGAAAAAAAAAAAATTGAAGAACTATTTTGAAATTTACAAAGACAAACATGAAAATCAAGAAGGAAAAAAAAAACAAAAAAATTTAATCAATTTCAAATCAGGCTCCATCTTCCTCACACGTCGATTAGGGATAGAGGGTGTTAAGATGATTCCAACGTGGCCCTGGAAGCCACCGTTTAGCCTAATGAAGGCTCTTTATGAGCTATCTTAAAGGTGCAAGAGCAACTAACGCACTGACATGTGCGCAATATGCGTCAACAACTTTATTTTTAAATAATATTATATTTTTAAAATTATTAAGTTGCCCTTCCATCAATATGACTATATTAAAAAAAAAACATTATAAAGAAAATGATGGTCATTTCAAGAAAATTATATAATTTAGTTTTTTATTTGAACCTTGGTATCTCCAACCAACTAATATAGTTATTATCATTATATTATTTTATTTTTAAAGATGTTAAACTCATTCCCCTCAAATGATATACAAGTTCTCTCGATAAAACTTAGCAAGTGGATATGCAATATTTTCTTTTTTGATTTACAGTCAATGGAAATAATTTCATTCAAAAGCAAAATGTTTAATGATATTATATCTATGATGTATATGTTTAACTTTACTATTATACATATTATTTTGTGCCTTTTTTGATTGTTGACAAACTATCGCAATGGACAAAAATATTTAGCATTGATTCGGCTAACATTGAATGTCCTCAAACAAATTCTAAAATCATTCAGCTTTCTCTCAAAACTTTTATCAAGAGCAATAAACTTTGATTCTATCATGAATATTGCAACACAAGTTTGTTTAGAGAATTTTCATGAAATGGTAGCTCCACCAAGTGTGAAGACATATTCACTAGTGGATTTCAATTCCTTAAGGTTAAATATTCAATTGATATTATTATACTCTTCAAGTATTGTTGGATAATCAGTATAGTGTAGTCTACAATGTACCTCAAATATTTGATTACTTATTCATATTACTTTTCAATTATCCACTCTTGAATTATTAGTAAATCTATTCAGTTTGCTAATCAAATAAGTTATAATATAAATGAAGTTTTTAATTATCCGATAATATTTCAAGTGGTCTTTTCCCTTGTTTTTTATTGTTAAATTACATACCTAGAGCTTTGGTTTAAGCTCACAATTCACTATGCTAAAAGACCCCAATCCTTTAAAAGCTTGGGTCTCTTTTGTATATAAATATCAAGATAATTTTGTTTATTTTCTATGTAAGATAAGAGTTTTTTTTAGAAGATTTTGAGTTTCATTAAAATATACAAATCAAAAAAATTTATAATTAATTTTTTATTCACTCATATTTTATTTAAAACATGTTAATGTTTTATGCTAAAGAACTTATATCAAATGTTAAACTCCAGCGAAGCCTTCCTCCTGAAAATAAATGGAGCCTCACAAACATCCCCCATTAACCATATTCTTAACCAAATTTTCCAACATTTTAATGATAAAAAAGGTAGAAGTTGAATTTCTTGGTCTGAAAATTAAGATCCGTGGATGCTGCCTTTAAAGAAGACAGAACATCTAACAAGTGAGCAATTACATGATTCTCGAGTGTAAATCAATTTAATCACAGTCGAAGAGTAACCCATCACCAAACAAAACACACATCACATGCACTTGTTGTATAGTCTGGACAAATCATTCCAAACTAATCCTCCAACCATTACATGCTGCTTGCAAGGAAGCGGTAGAAACTGTGAAATTAGACCGCAAATCTTTACATGAGCATATATGTAAGGATCGTTACAGATTCAGGATTTCTATATATTTGAGAATGCCACTTATTGTCTCGCCCCAAATGCACATAACTTGAGCCAAGAAACTCCACTGTAGCGTGGCAATAAGCTTGCAAAGAAAATCCAGAAAGCAACACGTCACAGTTCCTGAACACATCCTCTGCTTCTCTGTTTCTCTTAAGAAATTATTAGGTAAGCTTTAATCTTAATCATGTAATATAGTTTTTGATAATTTAATCAAAAAAATATTAGTTCAATTACATCCCTTGGCAACCAAACAAAGTTTAGAATCTTCAAAGAGCTAATAAGCCGACAAGACCCAAGAATAGGAACCTTTTTATTTATCAACCACACCTTAAATTCTGGATCATAATCTCTGCATAAATGGCTCCAAGTGATCTAGCCTCTCAATCTTGTAGACACTTGGCAGAACAGAAACAATTCTCGATTCTCTAAACAAGAGGGGAAAAGATTTCCAATATAACACACATCAAGGCACAAACCAAACCGTGAATGCATCTGCTTTTTTATGGGGAAGCACAAACGCTGCGGCTAGACATCCAAGGTTACAAACGAACAGCCCTCTGGATCATATTAGCAAAAATATCCCCGGTTGAAACTACAGAAATCATGCACAGCCAAAGGAGCATATATAGCATAAAAAGTCTTATTTGCATAGAAATTAAAGCTTGCAATGGAATGGCCCTTGACAGCCACTCCAAACAGTACCTAGGTGAACAAGAACAGAGAATTTAAAAAGAGTTCAACAGATTATTAAAAGCAACCATTCAAAGATGGCTACTGAGCACACAAGAGAACCATAATCCAGAGTAATAGCATATAAACCAAGACATTATCTTGGACAACATGAACAGCACATCTTAAAAACCACCACGGAGACGAAGGACAAGGTGAAGTGTGGACTCCTTCTGGATATTGTAGTCTGCCAGGGTGCGCCCATCTTCCAACTGCTTTCCAGCAAAGATCAACCTTTGTTGGTCTGGGGGAATACCTTCCTTGTCCTGGATCTTGGCCTTCACGTTGTCAATGGTGTCTGAGCTCTCGACCTCCAGGGTGATGGTCTTTCCGGTCAAAGTCTTGACAAAAATCTGCATTCCTCCACGGAGACGCAGCACCAAGTGAAGGGTTGACTCCTTCTGAATGTTGTAGTCAGCAAGAGTTCTCCCATCTTCAAGCTGCTTCCCAGCAAAAATCAACCTCTGCTGGTCTGGGGGGATGCCTTCCTTGTCTTGGATCTTGGCTTTCACATTGTCAATGGTATCAGAGCTCTCCACTTCCAAGGTGATGGTCTTTCCTGTGAGGGTCTTCACAAAGATCTGCATGCCACCACGAAGACGAAGGACCAAATGGAGGGTGGACTCCTTCTGGATGTTGTAATCTGCAAGGGTACGGCCATCCTCAAGCTGCTTGCCGGCAAAGATGAGTCTCTGCTGGTCTGGCGGGATACCCTCCTTGTCTTGGATCTTAGCTTTCACATTATCAATGGTGTCAGAACTCTCCACCTCAAGGGTAATGGTCTTGCCAGTGAGGGTCTTCACAAAGATCTGCATGCCTCCCCTCAAACGGAGCACCAAGTGGAGTGTGGATTCCTTCTGGATGTTGTAGTCAGCAAGGGTGCGACCATCCTCAAGCTGCTTGCCGGCAAATATCAGCCTCTGCTGGTCTGGGGGGATGCCCTCCTTGTCCTGGATCTTGGCCTTCACATTGTCGATGGTGTCAGAACTCTCCACCTCCAAGGTGATTGTCTTGCCAGTAAGGGTCTTAACAAATATCTGCATGCCACCTCTCAATCGGAGCACCAAATGAAGGGTAGACTCCTTCTGAATGTTGTAGTCGGCAAGGGTGCGGCCATCCTCAAGTTGCTTGCCAGCAAAAATGAGCCTCTGCTGGTCTGGTGGGATCCCCTCCTTGTCCTGGATCTTGGCCTTTACATTATCAATAGTGTCAGAACTTTCCACCTCAAGGGTGATGGTCTTGCCAGTGAGGGTCTTGACGAAGATTTGCATCTGAACACAAAAAAAAAAAAAAAAAAAAAAAAAACAGATCAGACACATCGTAGGATTTATGTTTGTAACCCACAGATCAGACAGAAATTCAACAAAATATATGAAAAAAGTTTCAACCAACCAATTCAATATGAAAAAAAAAAATCTTTTGCCTGATCGGTAGTATATAAAAAAAAAGATTTTACAATATTATATCTACAAATCATCTTAAAGTAAGCTAAAGAAATTAAAAGTCAATGGATCAAAGCTGAAAAAATCATTAAAAAATTCCTTTCCTTTAAACAAATTAACATCAAAATTAAACGAAAAAAAACCATGATTTATATTAATTAATCAAATCTTATAAGGCCCTAGCACCAGTCAAGATCTGAACAACAAAATCATTAAAACATCAAAACATCAAACAGATCTCTAGTTATTAATCAATCAACTTTTCAGAAAGGGATGGATCCATAAAAAAACTAACAGATCTTAAGAATTAAGCATCAATAAATTAATATATATACATATATAGACATACACACACAAACATATGAAACACGAGAAATGGAGACGAAGAGCCATACCTTGAAAGAGTTTGAATGCTTTGATAGGGAAGAGATAATATCACAAATGTGAGGAGAAGAGAGCTTGCAGACCGCCTTCATTTATAGTAGATTCGGTGATGAAATTACCGAAATGCCCTATTAGAATAGCCAATTGAAACACGCCACGTATTTGGATAATTTTTGCCGAAGACTCAGGTTTATTTTTTTCCTTTTTTTAATCAATTCTCATGTCTAGGTAGCTCTAGGAGCCGGATATTTTTAAGGAAGCCGAGGTGAAAGTACCACGCTCTTCCAGTACGCGTGCTTACGCGCTACTATCATATATGTAAAGTGGAGAATCACAAGTAATGAACTTTTTTAAAAACAAATTATTTTATGGCCAATTTATTCATTGCTAAAATCAATGCCTTCTGTATCCGACAAGTTATTGAAGTAAAAATTCCTGCATTTATCTATTAAATTTTTTTCTCACATTTTCTATTTAGTTCCCCATTTTTATTCTAATTTTCCATTTTTCTTACCAGTTTATTACTTGATTTGTAGTTATTAAATTAAACACTTAAATAAAAAATATATAAAAATAATTATCTATATAATTCTGAGTTTTACTCAAATATAAAAAAAACAACACTTTTCATAATTTTTTTTATTAAGCATAAATTATTTATCTATAATTTTATGTGAAAGGAATTTACTATTTTTTTAATATAAAGCATGTTATTTTTGTTTTTTTAATTCTCTTATAAATCTTATTTAATACTCAATTTAGTAAAATTTATCTTAGAGTTCACAATATCATTTTGTTTAATTACAAGTAGTAATGTTTTTAATCTATTATTATTGAATTAAATATGCATGTTATTTTTTTATGCCTGTTACTAATATTGATCTTAAATTTATTTTAAGTTTTTTTCATTACACCTAAGTTAAGATTTCTAGTGTTATTTAGACGTTGTTTGTTTTTACGTTTAAAAAACATTTTTTAAAAAAATTAAAATATTTTTATTTTTTTTTTACTTCAAATTAATATATTTTTTTGTGTTTTTAAATTATTTTGATACGCTAATTTTAAAAATAATTAAAAAAAAATTATTTTAATAAATTTTTAAATAAAAAACAATCACAGGTCCGCAACTATACTTATAATTATTAGAGATTTGTCTAATTTGCGTTTAAAAACAAGAATTAAATAATTGAGGGAGTGTCGTGCACGCAGTATGAACGATTATTAGTTTAGATCTTTCTTTTCCGGCGTCTTGCCGTGTTGGAATGAGTAAACGGTAGGTAGCCGTTGCTTTCGCCAATAGAATAGATCACAAGTTGCAAACGGTGTTAGGGTGTGGTGGACTTGCTGATAAAAAGCTAAAAAAACAAATAAAATAGTTGTTAGAAGATAATGCGGTGACGCAATACCAAGTTTTATGATCGTCCTTATTCTTTATGAGAAATTTAATTGTATCCTACCATATGCCCACAACTAAAAATAACAAAAAAATCAAAAAACCGATTAAACCGAGAAAACTAGAAAAAATAACTGAAAAAACCAAATCATAAAAAACCCGATTAAACCGATTACAATTTTAAAAAACCGATTAGTTTAGTTCGGTTTTATAAGCCTAAAACTGAAAAAACCAAACCGAACTTAAACAGAAAAAACCCGGAAAAGAACCGAGCCAAACTGGCCAAAACCGAGCAAAACCAAAAAAAATCAAGCCAAACTGATTTGAATTAGTTTTTGTCCTAAAAAACCACATCGAATCGAAACCGAGCAGTTTCGGTTTATTTTTTTAAATTCAGTTTAGTTATATTTTTTAATAAAAACCAAACCGAACAAAAAATAATCACCCCTACCCACTACCCACAACGATTACATTGATTACACAAAGACTAGTTCTTTGAAGCTTCATTTTTTTTTTTAATGCATTAAGATGCAATATTTTAGTCTTTTTTTTTTTTTTTTTTTTTTGCAAGAATGCCTGATTTTGAAATCAAAATTTTCAAAGTTAAGAAAAAGAAAGAAAGAAAAAACTGCATATGCATGAATGTACATTGATCCTGTTAGTAAAGTGTCCATATTCATTTCAACTATGCATTAAATTCTCATTACAAGGCCATTTGGACTCATCTACCCGATGTCCAAATTCCATGAAACTTTCTCCTTCTTCAACATTGATTGATTTTTTGGAAGGCAAAATCTATACGCAAGGCTATTGCATTTCTCATATTTCATTGAACTTAATTGTAGTTTTGAAGTTTTGCTAGTTGCAACTTGAAATCACCTTCTTGCTGCTGGAAAATTATTTAAAATCTTTTATATTTTTACTGCGGTAACACTTCCTCGTCAGCATTAAAAAATTATATTTACAATTGAGTCAAAATTACCTTTGAATTTTGATGAAAAATAAAAACATGCACGTTTTACTTTAGCTAGTAACAGGTGTTAACCTTTAGATGACATATTTATGTTTTTATATGTATTTTGATGATAAAAATAATATAAAATTTAGATTAATAATATACTTGGTTGAAAATAAATTTCAAATAGGTTTATATAAACATTATATCAACAAGCATAAAGGATTTCATGAAGAAATTAAAAAAAAAATCCAAGAATAAAGCATATTGAAAACTTAGAACTAAGTGTTCATTTTAGTGTTTTATGTAAAGATGTATATATCATCTTGATAGCACAAATTAAAGTCAATATACATTATTAAATAAAAAATACTTTATATAAAATATTTTTTATTGTTCCATTAAACTATCTACAATTCCATCATGTATGAAATACATCCGATAATGACTATAATTTTCACAAATTTCTTAAGAGTGCAACAACATCAGGTAAAATATAATCAGGAACAAAATTAGGATTGCGATCAAATTTTACAAATACTACATCATCAAGTGATCTCCGTTTAATTTATGTAATGTCATTAAATAATGTTTAACACTAGTTTTTTGAATAAAATAAAATTAAAAATAAAATTTTTTTTATTTGATTTTGTTGGGTCAGACCGGTTCAATGCATTTTTAGATTTGAACCGGACCGGTCCAGCTAGAACAGTGGAGACATTCTCCACTGTTCTAGCTGGACCGGTCCGGTTCAAATCTAAAACTGGTCATTGAAAACCCATGAACAGTAGAGCCATGCTCTATTGTTCATGGGTAAATTCTCAGCACAAGAAGTAGCAAAGAGCTGCTTCTTGTAAACCCGCGGCACACCCTTGTAAAAGGTGGGTCTTACCAAAACACTATGGCTTTTGCTTATAACCAAACAACAAAAACTGTGGTTGCGAGTGAACCTCGCCCGCAACCATAATACCAAACGACCACTTAATCCTAAAACAACAACAAGGTCGAGAAAAAAACCTCATTTGAATTTGGGCCTTTCTTATCTGACAAATGGGTTTATAAATGTAATTTTAGCCTTGAACTAGGTCATGCTCTCCTACGAAACAAGTCCCCTTATTACAGGGAGCTCTCTGATACTTAAGCCAGTGAAAGACAAAGAAAAATATATTGTATAAAGGTTCAAAGCGTGTATAAGTATTGCATATTACATGTATGTGTGATATGTAGTTTGTATAACAAGGATGGTAGAAAGAGAAAAGGACAAGTGAATGAAGAGAACAAGTGTCATTATATATATATATGGGAAGAGTTGTATAAAATATTGTAAGGATGGAAAAAAAAGGTAAAGGTAAGATTAAATAAAGATAATAAGTGTTTTAATGTGTCTTTTCTTTTCCTTTGTTGCTCTATACATTACCTATTTATAGGCAATAAACACGTGAACTTCCATTAAACAAATGAATCATTAATTGACAAAGTTTTCATCAAGCATTAATAGAGCACTAAATGCTCTTAATTGCATTTTTTGATATCATCATTTGCTCTTAGTTTTTGAAATTGCATTCATTTTTTAAAAAATATTTTTTCTTACCAAGTTAAGAAGTGACCGCTAGAGATCTAGGGATGAATATTAAAAATGTTGTTATTGTCCTCTTTAGGATGTTTACCTCTTTGGTCAGGGCAATCAAAATATTTGTTATGACTTGTTTGACAAAATTCTAATCTACCCTATTTTTGTTCCCTCAAACTTTCTCTCTCCAAGTTTTTCTCTCTCTTAACAGTTCTCTGTTTTTCCTCTCCTTTTCAAACCATCCTCATTAAAAAAAAAAAAACAATCTCATTTTCTTTTTCCTTTTCCTTCCCTCATTCGGGCATGAAAATCAAATGTATTTATAAGGGGTGGAAAAGGGACACTTTGTCTCTTCTGGTGTCAAATCTTGATCTTTGATTCGACCTTAAAACATCATAGCCACGCTTCAAAGTAACAATGATGAACTATTAGTTTTGTGTAGAAACATGGCTGATTGGGCTGGCTACTTTGGGGTGATGCCACTGCCACTGCAACCTCATTCAGGTCGAACAGTTTGCACTAGTGTGTAATCAGGTGTCGGGTGATTGTTTATGTGCAAGCTTCATCTAATTTAGGGGAGAAACGAGGTGTCAAATGCCTTGGAAATGAGGCCTTTCGGGTGGCCTCTCTAAAGAAGAAGATGAATAGTCATTTTAAAAATGGCACCGTTTTGGACACTCACGCTTTAGTCTTTTGATTTGTTATTTCTTTCTAATTACACCCTTGATTGGCATAAAACTTTCAATTTTGTTCAATTTCACCCTTGACTAACTTCAATTCAAACCTTAGATTTCAACGCCTTTGTTCCTTTGATCCCTGGTTTTGAATTTATGCAATATGACCCCTCATCGATCATTAAACTTCAAATTTTTTTAATTTGGCATCTAATTCGATCAATTTTAGTCCTTCTATTTATGTGTCTTTTCCAGTTTGGTCTTTAGTTTTGGATTTCTTTAATCAAGTCTCTAATTGGCTTTCAAACTTCATTATTTATGTAATTAAATCCTTAATTTAACCAAATCAACTCTTAAAAATTATAATTTGACATTAAAAATTTAATTTCCTCTAATTAAAGCCTAAATTGACTTAAAAATCAAATTTTATTGCAATTCAACCCTCTATGAATTCAATTAAACCTTCAATAAAATTTAATTGAGTCCATAAAAAATTGATTTTGGACATTTATTTATTGAATTTGAATTTTCTTTATCAGTATGGCTTCTATTAGTCAATGATATAATGTCAAATTTCAATCTTTGTATTTGAACCTCCTTAACTAAATTTTGATCATTTTCTGGACGCCCTAATAACTTTTTCTAACTGCTACACACACACACATATATTATAAAATAGATAAAAATAACAATACCTTTAGAGGAAGAAAAAGCAAAGAAAAATATAAAAAGACAAATATAAAATGAGACATGATTATTATTATACAAGAATAACTTTTATTGACTAAACAATAAGAAAAGAGAGAATAATATTAATAGATATAATAAGCATACTTTGACTTTTGGTTGAATATTATAAGATACAATAAATGATTAAATGAAGATATTAGCTAAATAATGTAAACATATACTTGAGTATTCATCTCACATATAATTAAAAATAAAATAAAAATATTGATGACTTTAGAGTATAGATACGGCAAGAGTATTTATATTTTTAAGTTTCTCATTACAAAAATAAAATAAAATAAAATAAATTCAAGCAGCTCGAATTTAGGGCCTTAATATGAAGCCCAATAGCAATTGCAATTAAAAACAAAAAACCCAAATCTCCACATCTCAGCCCATGCCCTTCTCAATTCGACAACAACAAAAAAAAAAAACAAATAAAAATAGCGCAGTGAATGAGTTCTTCCTACTGAAAGCAGTAAAGAAAGACATCACCATAAAAATCACACACATCCGATCTCTTTCCCCTATTGGTTAACACAATGGCTCCTGTTGCTCCTCGATCCGGCGACGCAATCTTCGCTAGCGTTGAGCACGTGGTATGCCCTAAACTTTCTCTTCATTTTCTCATTAACCAAACACGAACTCGTGAAAACCTAGAATTCAATCCGATTTAATTTTAGTTTCCTCCAATTTTACTAGAAAATCAGGAAATTCTTGTGATGATAGTGGTTTTTAGATGCGTAATTTATGTTTGTTAGTGAATTTTGATGTAGAATGCGGAGTTATTTACGTTGACTTATGGAGCAATTGTGCGTCAGTTACTTACGGATCTTGAAGAAGTTGAGGAAGTTAATAAACAGCTTGATCAGATGTATGTTTTATGTGTAATCTCTCTGTTCAAATTTTAATTATGCTGTAGTAGTCATTTTAATTGCTTAATTATGATTTAAAAATTAAAGTATTGATTTTTATTGTGTGTGTGTGTGTGGTTTTTTTTACCTTTAAGCATGAAGATACATGGATTCAATGTGGAAAACTAGTGAAATAACGATGGTACTAAAATTAGATATTTACCAATAAAAGAAAAATGTTTGGAATTTGAGAAGCAACTTTACATCTTGTTTGTTGATTTAACTTGGTGATATGATCGTCTGTGTCAAACTCTGAATCGATCATATGATTAGTTGATTATTGTTGCAGGGGTTATAATATTGGAGTTCGACTGATTGATGAGTTTCTAGCAAAATCCAATGTTTCCAGATGCGTGGACTTCAAGGAGACAGCTGATGTAATCGCAAAGGTCTGCTTACATTATTTGATTCATCACACAAAAAATTAGCTGGCCCAAATTTTCCTCATGATTGTTTTGAGGCGAGTTGTTAGACACAGTTATTTTGGCTTCTTGTTTATGATGCATGAAGTGTGAACCAAAATAATCTATTGCTTATTGCTCTCCAGCCAGTCAATGTGCTACTGTCTCTGTTATCTTTCCACTGTTTTCTTGTGTATATTGAGCAAGTTGATAATGTGAATGATAATAAAGAGTTGAATCTGTAGATGAAGATAGTTAAGTTGATCTTGCCTCTAGCATTGAACCAAAAATGATGATCAACGTTGAATTTGATCACTAATTAAACCTTGTTTCCAGCATGTATGATACACTCTTACTGTGTGCTTAGTCATAGCCTTGAAGAAAAGGCAATCTGTCCAACCTATCTTGACTAATCCAATCTAATATCTGTAGTTGAATTCGCTTCCAAAAGCATGTACAATGTCTTTGGTTGGGAAAGGAGCTTTCAAACCATTCTCCACTGCCTGGTGAAGTGGTGATTGTTTCAGTTTTCGTCGGCTATTTGGCAGTCTTAGTTTAAGCTGAGATTGTTCTGGAATGCACTCATATTTTTTGGCTTTCTTTAAGTTGTGTCACTCTTTGGTTTATCATTTTTTGTGACATGTTCGTGCAGCTGCAATTCCAAATAGCATCTTAATTTTCTCATAAGCAAGTAAATGATAGATCATATTAATAGGCTAACATAGCTCTTATACAGGTTGGATTCAAAATGTTCCTAGGGGTAGGTGCCTCTGTTACCAACTGGGATGCTGATGGGACATGTTGCAGCATTGTTTTGGATGACAATCCCCTGGTAGACTTTGTTGAACTTCCAGACACATGTCAAGGTCTATACTATTGCAACATCTTAAGTGGAGTCGTTAGAGGGGCACTAGAGATGGTGAGTGCTATCCTCTTCTATTACACATAATTATCATTGTCCTTTTACTCAAATGCATGTGGATTTTTCCTAATTTTGGTTTTTGTCCTTGTTACAAAAAAATGGCTATAGAATAGTGGAAACTTGGTTTTGTGCTCCCTTGCATTCGTTGATTTTTTGCCAAGTAAATTATGAAGTTGACATTTTGTTAGTACAGTAATCACTTCCCATTTAAAGTTTTGACAGCAACACTTAAGGCTGAGAGGACCAGCTCTTACGAAGTTCAATCATTAAAAAAACATGATTTCTCCAGTGGTATGGCAGAGATGACGGTAGTTTCCCTTTATTTGTACCTTTGATCATCATCACTGGTCTTCATATAAATGATTGTCATGAGCTTCCTTGCTGCCTTTTATATTCCGCAGACTGTATGTTTTAGTGATCTTATCAGGGTGAAAAGAAATGCTAGATAATGTGCCTGTTGCTCTGGAATTTCTTTAAGCATCAAGCCTGCATTTTGAGGGCATGAAAGCTGAGCCTGGATCAAGCTTTTCTTATTTGTCGTTGAACTGATCTGTCTCATCTTTAATTTCAGGTGTCAATGAAGACTGAAGTGACATGGGTTCGTGATATGCTTCGAGGTGATGATGCATTCGAGTTGCAGGTGAAACTTCTAAAGCAAGTTCCAGAAGAGTACCCATACAAGGATGATGAGTAACATAATTGTGCTTTTGGTGTGTTCTTTATACAGTTCATGCTCTTTATTTCTTGTCTTTTTCTTATGAAGAACATATATTTTTCAACATATTGTCTTCTACTAATACTCATTTATATGAAACGTTAAATGCACTTATTTTAGTATTTGTATTCTTTTAGCGAGTATGATTAGACATAACCACCGGAATACTTGATTGGTTGTTGTGTTTGGTTGATTTTGTTTATGTTTTGGGAGTGAGTATATATATCAGACAACCAGCCTTGATGGAACCATAGCTTCAGTTATGACCTTCAGTTTATGTATAACAGTGGGCTAGTCGCTCCAACTATCCTTGAAATATTTTGAGACTGATGTGAATTGCCAAGGCAGAAGAATATGATGGAAGGACCGCCATAGGCACTCATGGAAATATTTTGCTTGGCTCATAATTGAATTTTAAGGTATGCATTCTTCACTTTCAAAAATGTTGTATGCATCCTTACGAGTTTTTATTAAAATTCTATTTTCATTATACATAAAAAATGAAAAATGATTTTTTTTTTATAAGAATAAAGATTGCAGGTGTAGAAGTTAGAAACCCTTTGTTAAAAATCTTGTAGACTGTACTATACTGAGAAAAGAAAAGAAAGAAAAGAAACGAAAGAAAGAAAAGAAACAGTTCCTTTGCATTGTCGTCAATATTGACAAAAAAGAAGAAGAAAAAAGAAGCATTTGGAAGTGGTTTAACAAGAATCCTTCTAACTTCGTTTGTAATTTCTAATTCTTCAGTATCATTGGGCTATAAGAGATTTGTTAAGGCATTAGCATCATAATGGGACTTAACACTACTAGAAAATTCAACCATGTTGACAGAATATGCTGTCAGTATTTGGGGAAAATTATGTTGGAATTAGAAATTACTTACTGAATATTGTTGTTGAAAACTTGCTCATTGAGGTTTTTATTCAGCTGATCATTTTTAATACCTATAGAATTGTTGATGAAATATTTTATTTGCATCGGAAAGAATATTCCACTGACATATCCATTGGCGTTTTCAATTTTTTTGTCGTTTCGTTTGTTATGATCCTCAACTCAATAATTGCTCACATTAATTCTACAGCCACAATAACAACAAAAAAATTCTCAAAAAATTAAAAAACCAATAAAAATTCTTTGGACATCCAATATAATCCTATTATTGTTCCTACAACAATTCTCCAATTAAACTTCATATTATGCTCAACCAAAAATGTTTTGTCATTATAAAGCTTAGCATATGGAATATGATTATAATGGTTAACAAAAGTAATAATTTAACAATAACTCACAAGTTATTAAAGAAACTCGTTCCAATTAAACAAAGTGTCTTATTTACAATAATGACCATATTTGCTTAACCTGATAGATAGAGCATCCTCAACAAAACTCCACATGAGAAAATTTCTTTGCTTCTATAAACAATAAATCTCTCTAATTCATTTTCTTCACCTTACTAATCATATGATCTCATCACCACTAGCTTATACACTTTTTGTCTTCATCTTATACTCGATGGTAATGGTAGTACTTGAGTATAAACTATAATCTTTCCTTTTCTTTTGTTGGTTCTTAAATTTATGAGTAATTAAATGAAGCAACTGACATAATCCAAGCAAATAACATGGATCAAGATTTTAGAGTAATATCTTATCTTGAAAGATGTAAAAACTAAACTAGACATGTATGATTTCTCTAATTACAACTAGGATATACATTAAAAAAAAACAGAATATAAAGATTTAAAATACCTTGTACTCTCTCTTATTGTACACAACTTTACAAAATAGAAAGCTTCCTTTTCTTTCATTTTGCTATCCTTTTGCTTCAAATTGAAACATATTATCAAACAATGAACACAATTTTAAAATTTAAATATACTATTAAACACAAATTCAATTATTTATTAAATTTGAATCACAATTAAGCTACACAATTAACCAATTACTAATAACTTAATAACCCATTATTTCTTTAATTTCAAATTAACTCAATTCCCCCAATTTAGAAAAATATAATTCATAATCCAATAACTATCATATACTTCATAAGTTGAAACACACTTCAACCCTAATTGATATCAATTCCACACAAATTCAATTTTTCCTAAATTTTCAACTAAACCATAAAATTAACACAAAATAGTTAGTACCCATTAAATCACCCATCATTTTTTTCAATTCTAACGCATCTAAATTACAAAATCATACTCAATTTCATCAAGTGAAAAATTAAATCAATTTCCCTCAAATCCCAAACAAATCTTAAAATACAAACCATATATTAATACTATAAAACTATCATTATAAAATAAGTAAAACACTTAAATATATAAGTAAATCACAAATACTACAAACAAATTTCAATAAATCAACTTAAAACATAAATGAGTGGGTTTGCTGACTTGATAGAGTAAAACTTGACAAAAAATAGAACTAAAAGAGGGAAACTTAGGCTTTTGAAAAGATGTTGTGTTGGCGCTAATAGGTTGTATGTGGTGGTTGAATTTGTAGAAAGGGGGCTATCAGAATTTTCAAGAGAGAGATAGGACTGCTATAATTTGAATTGAAAGAAAAAGATGAAATGAAGAAAAGAGATAACTGTCGAGTTTTAATTCCTTTTAAAATCTCCGATGAAAATTTTCCATAAATAAATTGTGACATAATATTTTGTGTCGGTGTTTTCATTAATTTTTTCTAATTTTATAGTAGTGGAACCAAATAGTCTTATCTAGTTTAGGAGATAGTGGATTGTAACTCATTCTAATTTATTGGACTCCATCACTAAATAACTCTTTTATTTCCTCAACACCATTCTTAAACCTTTTGCAATATGATCTTAAATTTTCATGGTTACCTTTTTAACTAACTCTGTATAATAAATTCTTGAAGTTTCTCTTCAATTAAAATATGATAATTTAAATTGAAATGAAAAAAAATACTAAATAAATTTACTAATTTCTTAAACTTTAGCCTTAATTTAATGTGTCATAACTTCAACTAGACTCCTAGTTAAGGAAATAAAACAAACTGTGAAGGATCCACTTTTATGTTTGTGCATGTTGATTTTTGGTCCAAGAAAAAAGAGAGGTTAAAAGATAAATACCCGAGGTTTAGAGAGAAGGAGTTAAATAGGTCATCAATTCTTAAGATAAAAAGGAATGATTGTTGTATGGAACATATCTGACTAGTCAACTACAACCTAAGCTATAGAATATAAAAAACAATGGAGCAAAAACTAAGCAAAACAAGAGGTAAAGGAAACTGAAAAAAAAAAAAAAAAACAAAGGAGAAGAAGGGAAGATACTTGTGTCGAAAGTAGAGTAAGCGTGCCAATATGGCTTAAGTTCAAATTACACTTAACTAAGGGGTTTTTTTTTTATAAAAATTTTGATGCTTTGCATGCTTAATTTTAACTCTTCAACTTTTAACTATATAAATTATAATAAATTTTTATAATCTTTTAACATGAAATATTTCAAATAATAGTTTTTAAAATTAATTTTTTATTTATTTATAATTTATTTTAAACAAGTTAATTTTTCATATTATAGTATTTTTATTAAAGAATAATTTTCAACAAAGCATTAATTTACCCTACTTTTAAATTAAACTCAATTATACCCGTTAAACATTTTTTTTTTAAAATTTTTTTTCCAACAATAGTTACCGGTGGAGGAACCCTAAAGCAACTTGTTTGAGTCAGTGGTGCTGGTCAGAAGCCTTTCACATATCTCTAACTGATGTTTCTAAGATGAGATAATACATGAATCTCAGGTACTTCCTATATATCTTTGAAATCTCTAGCTGCTAGCCTTGAACCATGAACTTTAAAGTCATTGCAATGAACATAATTATAGATCTTTGGCGTTATCCTGATGATTTAATAGCACCATCAATTCCTGTCTTGTCAATACAGCCCTACATGAAAACCCTACTGATCTTTCGGTGATTGCTTCATGAATAATATATTTTATTTTATTTTTGATAAAAATCGATTATATTGCATTATGGAAACAAGAAAGCCATCAAAGGAGTGGCAAATTACACAAAAGTTAGGACAAAGAAAGCCTAAAAACAACAAAGATTAAAACCTAACTTGCATCAGAACTAAGCAACTAGTCATCTGATCTGTTCAGGCTATCTTTTGCTAATGAATCAGCAACGACATTGCCTTCCCTTGTAATGTGAGCGAACCTGAGTTAAGAAAATGGAGTTCATTGGATGGGTCTGGACACTGCTAAGCCATGAAGAACGCGGGGACAGTTTAATGAAATAGCGCAAATTAGGTTCAGTCACGTAATCCGATCCACCTGAGTCGCCGGAGAGGAGGCACTTAATTCCAAAGCTTTCCTTCCTTGATACCAATTGGGTAAGAGAAAACATACTTGAAGAGCTCGTTGGAATCTCTGAAAACACCTCCAATAACTGCCCGACCAGGCTTCCCCGAAGAGGAGCCATCAACATTCAATTTTAGAGAACCTGTCCAAGGCTTCAACCAGCTGCCAGCAGGCCTAACACATAAAGGATTAAACCAATTTTTTTATTTTTTTTTATCGCATCCGAACATCGCATTAAATCCATATATACCAGTATACATAAAGCTATCCAATCAGCATTGGTGACTTGTTCCAGACGATGATGCTTAATCTAAGTAGTGTAAATGGAAATTAAATATCTAAGAAAAATCAAAAAATATATTGTTAATTCTCATGTTCATGTGACAATGAAATGCATACATTTAGCAATGATGTTTCCAGATGCAATGAACACAGAGCGGCAACTCCTCAAGAGGTTGAAAGATTTTCATTGCCTATTTCTACTGTCCCTCTTATGATGCTGCAATAGAGAGCAGAATCAAGCCAGGTAGGTATAGAAACTTCATTTCAGAGAGTATAGGCAGCAAATTAATCCAGAAGGATGTTCGAGCTACTGGAGACAAAATTGGGCTGTCCAAGTTTCTCTTGTGAAAAATGTATATACAACCATGTAACATGTTTCCATGCTGGATATTAAGTCCAGGATTAAAACATTTCAAGTACAGGTATCTTGAAGACAGGTTAATATTGGTGGTCTCCTTAGGTTAAAAAGGGAACATGTTGCTGTTCATCCACATGTTTTTGTATTAATCCCGGTGGCAACGTCGCTAGAAGGTGCACCTACTTCTGTTCGTGTATGGTTTTGTTTTTTATATACACACACGAGTACAATATCGCTCTCACTTGGTCCCAATAAATGGCTTGATTTTTTATGTAATTCAGATAGAGCCTCAGCAGACGTCCCATTTAACAAAAATTAAAAGGGATGGTGCTTTTAGTATAGTATAACGCTTTGTAATGCCAGGTATAGAGAGTTGTGGATTGCAACAACGCTATGCTTTTTTTTCTTTTTTTTTTCCCCTAAACTTTTTCTTTTTAATTTCATCTTTATAATACCAAATTGATGATCAATTTAAGTAATTTTATTAAAAAAAACAAGATTTATATACAGAAAACTAGGGTGAAAAGGGAGCAAAGAAAATGAGTGATGGTTGATAGTTTCAAAATTGATATGATCCTATTACTTTTTAAATGATAAATTTTCTACCCTCTATATTTTAAAAAGTTAACTTTGGTTTAAAATTTTATTTATTTTATTTTTTATTTTCTAGTCAAGAGAGGAGAGAGAATCATTGGATTTCATTTGAAAAGAGAAAAAATCTTAATTGTAGTAGTCAATCTAGTGTTAAAGAATTCCATTTGATGATGAGAATTGTACTGAAAGTATTTTTTAGCATTCTCATCGTTTAATATGATATATCAAGCCTTTATTTTTTTTTTATTCGAGTTGATTATAGATTTTTGAATAGATTTTAGGGTTATTTGAGACCATTAATAAGTTTATTAAGATTTTTAGAATTTTCTCTAGATATTTTGAGTAAAAATATATTGAAAAATAAATTTTTGAGTATAAATATCCCTACTATAATTTTTCAACGACCCTCCATCATTGAATTCTAGAGCAATAAATAACGCATTGTCAATGTTTTTTTTAAAAGATAAATAACATATTATACACTCTTTAAAGTATAAAAACAAAAAGACCGCGTGCGTGGGCTAGACCTCTTTTTAATAGGCTAGACATGCAAGCTCAAACATGTGCCTGACATATTTTTTTGTTGTTTTTGTTTTTTGTGTTTTTAGTTAACACTTGTTCCATTCAAATAGATTGGCTTAATTCAAAATAATTTGATTTTTTTTTATTGAATACCAATTTCTTTTCTTATGAAATCTTAGCTTTTTTTATGTATTAGTGAATGCTTTTTTATATAACCTTTTATGATTATTGTTTTTAGATTTTATTCGATTATTATTTTTTTTATTGTTGTTTGATTAGATGTTATTTAATGTTTTTTCATGAAATTTTATAGTATTTTTTTATCACATTAACGGGGTTTTTTTTTTCAGCCCTCTTTAATGTTTTTTTTACTCACGAATTTGTTTTTAACTCACAATAATTTTTTTTTCTTATATATATATATATATTGTCAATGGCTATACCTTTTTATTTGCCAGAAAACCAGTCCAATATACTAGTTAACCTCTAAATAAGTTCATGTCTGATTTGGAGTAGAACTATAAAAACTAACACTATTTGTCAAAAAGGATTCGAGGGAACGATTGATGGATGAGGGGGGAAAACTTGTATTTTTTTTGTTAAAGAAATAATCTTCTCTTGTATAATTTCAACGACTTAGATCGACTCTTATCCTTCCATCTTTTTATTCTTCAATCTTTTTTCCTAAATGGATGACAAATCAATATCCACAACATCACTTCACATCCTTTTTTACTTTACTCAATTTATTCTTCCCCTTATCCAATATCTCTCCTAATAAAAATAACTTGAAAGGAAAATGTAGAAGCACATCAGGCGAAGATAGAAAGTGATTCGTAACCAATTGTTTGAGAATTATATGTGCCGATAGTACTTAACTATACCTGTAGGGACACCATGACCCATGAAACTGTAGGAGTTTGGAACTTAGGAAGTGTTTATGTTTTGTGGTATGTTAGAATTTCAAATACATAATGAAAACCAAATGCGTGCATACAGCCATGACCAGAACTATACGATTGGATTTGAATGGGATCAATTAAACCAGGTGTGCAAGAATCAGAGGGAGACTACTCTACGTAACTCATGACATCATTTTCCGATGTGGTATCAAATCAAAAGCTTGTTTAGGATAGGAGGAGGTACACGTTTAGGTGATGGCCTAGAGACAGTGGTGACCCTTGAAGTTGGTTCATATTTTTGTCCTCCATAGCCACGAGCTGCTAGCCTGCTAGCCATGCCGGCGGCAGACAACCCCACTTGAATGTCAGGTGGGCAAACATGTGTGTGGTACTCCGACGTCTCTACCTCCTACCAATCGAGGATTAGGCTTGACAAAGATAAAGCACCTACTCTAGTCGTTGCTGCGGCCAAAAGAGCAACAGAAAACAATCGTACGAAATTGAAATCTATCGTCACTTAAAATTAACGAACATCATGAACTCAATGCCATAATTTGACATATGCCCTCCTAAATACATCAACAATTAATTTCTTGACACCTATCCTGGAACCATCTGTAGTCTTCCAGAGTCCCAGGAGACATGAATAGACTTTCAATGCATACTTGTAGCGATGACAGAGGTTTGTTGTTGTTGATGATGATGATTATCGCAGACCTCCTGTTCTTCCTCAATTTCCTTTCTCTTCTTATACTCTAACCATCTTACATGTAATAGAAATTCATTTTTTTTTTTGTAAATAAAAGGTTATGTAAAGACTATAATGCTAACATTATCGTGTTAAAAGTTATTCGATTTTAAATAAAAAAATTTATTTGCATCATACGTCTTGTGTGTCTTCCTATTATATAGATTTTATTTAAAGAAATACCTCTAGAAAAAAAAAGTGTTTTATAAGTTGTGTTATATATAATAGTAATTTTGATAGAAGAAGGCATTTTAATTTTGTAATGATAAAATATAAATATTACTATATGAGTTCTGATGTTTTATCAAGTTTTATTTTCTTTCGATTCTTTGAGAGTTTTTAATTATAAACATTACATAATATAAGAGAAATCAAAATAAAAATATTAAAAATGATTTTAGGTTATGATTTACCATATTTTAACTTTTATATTTTATTATATGATGATAAAATCAAACTAACTTCACTTTTAAATAAAAAGGACAAGATATATATATATATATATATATATATATATATATATATATTTTTTTTTTTTTCAATTGAAACAATCGTCATTTAAGTGAGTTGCAAGAAAAGTTGAAGATCTCCTTTTCTTTTTCCTTTTTTTTTTTTTTATAAAGAAAATGACATTAAAAACTTCTTATAACAACATGATATGAGGGATATTGTTTTAAAATTATATAAATCTTTTCAAAGATTATTTTAAAAATTATTATAAGAAATATACATGATTTTTATATTTTTAACATTAAATATTTAATTTAATAATACATATACGAAGGCAATGGCAAGACACTAGCCATATTAAGTGTAAAGATAACCAAACTCTAGAAATTAAGATCCATCTAGCTTGTACCAAAGGATTGACACTGGTTGACCGAAACACTCTTGTTAACTTATAAGTTCATTAGCTCGAGAAAATTCATTAGGAAAACACATAGTGTGTGCATGTGTGTCAATATATATAATAATTAAGTGTATTAATCAAAAAATAATTATTTAGAAAATGACACCGGAAAAGTTAAAAGTTAAATGATTGTTTTTTTTTTTTTAAAAAAATTATCTTATAAATAAAATAAAAAGAAATATAATGAAGCAGATAGAAAAGAACAATCAAATTAATGATGTGTATTTATTTACATATGAATATCATCTGTATTATAAATAAAATTATTATTAGAGTAACTAAAATTAGATTCATTACAATTCTGAGGGGTGTAGTTCAACTGATCAAGTTCTATATTTGCTTCCTATAAATAACCAGTTCGAATCTCACAAATCTCAGGGTTACTGGAGAGTTACATGATTGTTAACTTTAAAGCCCGTGAGATTAGTCGAGGTACACTCAAATTAGCCCGGATATCCATATTAATAAATAAATAAATAATTAAATTCATTAGATTTTATTTACCTTTTTCTTTCTTTAAATGATGCCATTTTCCTTCTTTACCCGGTTAATTAATCTTACCAAATGCTAAAAAATGGTAACAATATTGATATACGATTTATAAAGACAAAGATAAATTATTATTATAGAAGTAATGTTTAATACTGTACAAAAGCATGTGTGAAATTGTTTATAGTTTATCGAGGTGTTTATCTCTCTGTTTCTGTATATATATGTGGTCATTGTTTTCTTTAAAATTTGTAATAATGGATTCGATGAGAACAAAACTTTAGATACATGAATACCTCCCCAGTAGGCTAGGTGTCTAGAGCTAATTTGAACCTATTCTTATTTATCAATCAATTTTCAACAACAAAATTCTTGCATTTCACACAAAGACAAATCAATCAATTAATATGCAATAGTAAAATTATTGCATTTAAAAAAAAGAGATACTGTTAATGATGACATGTTAAAATAGGCTTGTATGTAGCGAACTTCAATATTAATAAGTCTCACATAAAACAAAAAAATACAAAGTGAGATGGGTCTTTTATGTAATTTAACCAATTATTAAAATAAAATAAAAATTCAAGAAGTATCATGACGTATTATTTTTACAAACAAACTTACTCACAGATTTACATGTGTCAATTAAATATGTTAATTAAATCCATATTTAATATTTAATTTATGATTTGATGAATGGCTCTTCTTTTTCCCTCTCCCATTTATTCTTCTTCCTTTATTTTCTTTGAAACAAATAGCACACCCTCATTCAATTTTATCACAAATCAATCTCCCATCACAAATCCAGCCACCCCTAACACTAAGTTTGTCAATATTCGTGTTCTGATTCAAATTTTGTTGATGATTTCTCACTTCAAGTAAACATAACCACCTAGTTTTTTTTTTTTTTTAACTCAATTTTAAAATGTTATTTTTTTCTTGCATGTTTTTGTAGTATATGTATTTTGTTAATTTAGGTGTTTATTTGCTTTATAGCTTTTTCCCATAGAAATTTGTTATATGAATATATGATTTGTACATGTTGGGGTTTGTTTGATATTTTGTAGAATTGTATTTGTTTGTAAATTGATGAAATTCAATTTGAATTTGTGACTTAGGTGTTTTGTGATTAAATAAATAATGACTTATTTAATGCGTCTATTTTATATTTTTTCAATTTTATTGTTGAGTTGAAATTTTCAATAAATATATAGAAATTTGAATTTATACAGATAATTAATAATGAATTAGTTACACAATTAAAATAGGTTGAATAAGTTTGAGTTAAATCGATGTTCTATTATTTTGTTAGTTTACGTAATTAATTAATACACGTTGTCATCAATATTCTATATAGGTTTGACATAAGCAATGGATGATTATTTATGGATGTATCGAGATTCACCTGAAGGGTTGTATGAGATGGATTATTATAATGAGATTCAGATTTTTATTAGTTATGCATTATTTAATCCGAGAAATATTAGCGGAGATAGTATTAGATGTCTATGTAAGAAGTGTAAAAATAAAATTTTCTTGATTTAGACTAATTAATTAATACACGTTGTCATGAATATTCTATATAGGTTTGACATAAGTAATGGATGATCATTTGTGAATGTGTCGAGATTCACCTGAAGGGTTGTATAAGATGGATTATTATAATGGGATTCAGAGTTTTATTAGTTACGCATTATTTAATCTGAGAAATATTAGTGGAGACAGTATTAGATGTCTATGTAAGAGGTATAAAAATAAAAAAAATTTCTTGATTTAGATGTTGTAACGATGCATCTTCTATATATATATATATATATATATATAAATAAAAGGTTCATAAAGAGATATTTGTGTTGGTTTGCTTACAAAGAACGACATGTCCCTCATGAGACTATGACAGAAATGATGGTTGAGTTAACTTTTAGTTCTAGTAATGTGCATGAAGTTGTAATGACAATAGGAATATGATTATCGATGCGTTGAGAATAAATCGGGGTTATGCCGATCAACATCCAGTAGTAAATGAAGAACCTAATACAGACACAACCATGTTTTTTTTTTTTTAATCTTTTGAAAGATTCCGACGAATTATTATGGGATAGGTGCACAAATCACAGTAAATTATCAGTTATTTCACATGTATTCACCACTAAGTCAGATAATGAGTTAAGTGAGGCTAGTTATTACAGAATTGTTGAATGGACGAAAAACATTTTACTTTAAAGGAAAAACATTTTATTATGGTAAATCCTCAGTTTTCAGTGGAATCAAGGAGCATGCATCTTAGGTTATGTAGAAACTGTTTCAATTCATTCAAGCCAATTTGGAGGTGCTATTGATTTTTTTTTAAAAAAATATGAATGGTTTACAATACCTTAATCCATTAAATTGTGTAGGTGCTTAGGAAAAAGTCAATAGCAAGTCGTACAAACATGATTGTTTCTAGTTCTTTTAGCAGCAATTCTACCGATTTTGAGTCGTTAGGTGCCAAACAAGAGCAGGCACATAAGACACAAGTATTCACTCATGACGCCAACTTGTCTAGTGCAATACCGCCATGTCAAGAGGCATCACTTTACAATAGGATCCATTTACCCTGAAGTACTAATCTCCGTGGAAGAAAGATCTTTCAATGCAAGTTTGTTTTTCATTCACATCGACATGTTAATAATTTTTGAAAAATTAATTTCAATTAACAAATATAATTTTAGGTTTATAAACATTGAGGCTGCAAGAACCATAACATCGATGATGAAATCCTCGACGAAAATTTCATTATTTCAATGGAGTTATGTTTCTAAATATCTTGAATGGAAACCTATGATTGATACATGGTTCAAAAAGTTTAAGGTTAGTATTAACTTAAATATTTTTTATCATTTTAATTTATTTAGTTTATTAACTTATTAATGAAAATTTTCTTGTACAAATCTTAACTAAAAGGAAAAATTTAAATGAGACAGAGATGACAACGCTATTGCAATGAGGGTTTGAGAGAATCATGCTGCCACTAGATAATATTGAAATCAAGATAAAAAAAATTTAATCCTTTTATTCAATTTTATTATTCATTTACTAACAAATAATTCATTTATACCATATAGGTTGTGTGAATTTTTATACGAGGTGGAAAAGAAAACCAAAAATATATATGAAAGAAAGAGAGGTTCCAGGCTGGAAGGAGGTGGTGGCTTAGAAGGATTTTAGACCTCCGTATGTCTAAGAGGCTATATTGGTGGAATATATTCAGCACATAACGTCTTATTGTTTCGTGCGAGGATCATAGTACTCTGATGCGGAGAAGCAAAACTAGCATGTTCTCAGTTTTGTTACTACGCACATCGATGACTCCATTCCATTTGTTTCACATACAAAATGGATGATAAGATTCTCTTTTAATTGCTTTTTTTTTATTTGTTGTTTTTTATAAATATATTAAATAACAACAATTTTCTCGCAGGATATAGTTCTTGAATGCAAACCAAGTCTAATGGATTTTTTTTTAGAAATGCATGTGTGGATTGATAACCACCAAAAAGAGGTGTAGTAGTTCATTGATAGTCTAACTCAACACTTTGTGGTATGTTGGTTTTCAATAATTTTTTTCTTAAGCTATTATTTTTTTTTTCTTTTCAAGATACATATAATAGCCGGTTGAATGAGAGATACAAGGATGATCCTTTAACCCATCTAGATATCAATCCGGATTTGTGATTGAAGGCAGGATTGTTCGATGGGCCTGATAGAAATCGGATATACAAACTCTCTAACACTACGATCGAAAACTTGCAAATGACCCATAGTGCTTCGAAAATTGGATGCTTACAATCAATTCCAAGTACTGAAACTCCAGAGTTTGAGGCGATTTTAGACCAACGAGTTAAAAATCGGATGACTCATCTTGTTGCTGATTATGAATGACTTAGTGTTGAGACGACCAAACTCCATTGATTGGTATCAGAGATGAGATCACAAATGAGTGGTGTTGTGCTCCCTCATATTTTCTCCATGGTCCAGGCGAAGACCCTCCCTATTCTTGATTAATTGTATTTAAACTTATAAATGTTTAAATTTCTAACAAATATTTGAATTTTCTATTAATTTATTTTTTATATTATTTTCTGTATATGTTTAATAGATTTTTAAATTATTATTGATGGTGTTACCGATGAAGATAGTTTCGTTGATATATTTTAGAGAGTTAAAAAAAATTATTGCAAATGTCACTGTTACTGTTTACTCACCGACAGAATAACATATGATATATTTGACAATTACATTTCAAATTCACTATTAGACATATCGAAGGATAAAAAAAAAAAATCACTGATGGAATGACATTATTTTCTTGTTGGTGATATGTTATATTCAGTGATGGAAGTACTAATAGAATGAAGGGGGTAAAGTTTTCTTTGGCACACTTTGTCCATCAGTATATCCATTTGTTAAATTATTACTAACAAACTCCCCAACAGACCACAAATCACCGACAAGAGTTTTTCCGATGAATTATTTTTATCGGTGATCACGTCAGCAAGTTTCTTGTCGATGGACTGTGAATATAAATATCGACAAAAAATTTCATCGGTAAATCTAAAAATCCTGGTAGTGCAAGAAAGAAAATTGATAATTAAAAAAAATATCAGCAAGGGAAAAAATGGATTATGACAAGATTTGAAAATAATGTGATAAACTTAAAACAATATATATATATATATATATATATATATATATATATATATATATATATAATAAATGAAACATTCTACATTTTATAAATTTAATCACAATCATAAAAAAATCTAAAAGGCACACAATTGTGGGTGCCAACAAATAACTATTAGTACACAAAATCTCTCACATTATTTTAACTATCTGTTCATTTCTATGACATTGTATAAAATAATATATATTGAAAATAGTCTTCCACATTACTGCCAAAAAAAAGAAGAAGAAGAAGAAGAAGAAGAAGAAGAAGAAGAAGAAGAAGAAGAAGAAGAAGAAAAGAAATCCATAACAAATTATAACAACAGTCACGAAATGAAGAGCTATAGCAAATTAAATCAAGGGAGATACACATAGGGGAAAAAAGATAGTATTTCATTGCTAAAATTCTCAAAAAGTTTTTCCAGCAACAACTAGATGGCTAGTACTTAATGTGAAAGTACAATGAAATAATCTAATTATATTTAAGTATTTACCATGTTATAAAATAAAAATCATAATAAAAACTAAATAAGTAAACGACTTGCACAAGTGAGGCCCTACAACTAGTTAATAGTGTGCATCACTTGATATGTTAAGTAAATTTGGTCTCTCCTTTAACTTTTTTTTAGTTCAAACTTCGAGAAAATACTTCCAAAATTTTATTTTTTAAAATATATCAAGATGTTAAATTTCTGTTTTTTATCTTTAAAATTTAAAAGTCATCATGATATCGGGTATGAAAATTAAAAAAGCTAAATATTATAAAAAATCAACTTAAAAACAAAATTTAAATTGCAGTAAAATTTAAATTACAGCAAACTTATTATGACAAAAACAAACTATGCTAACCAGGCCATATGATGACTGAAAACTAAATAATCTAATGATCGATGGTGCATCCTTAAGAATATTTTTCAAATATGAGAATTAGTCTCAATTGATATATAAGTTGTTTTGAAAATATCTTTGTTCATAAAAAAGAAAAGAAGAAAAGAAGACAACTTATAAATATTCTCTAAACAAAAGACAAAGTGTATATGAAAATAGAAAGAGAAGGTTGTGCGTTTGATAATGAGAGGTAAAAAAAAAAAAACCTTCGTTCTCTAAAAATCTTTCTCTAAGGCATGTATTTATATGTTAAAAAAAGGGTTAACGCAAATGGAAAAACTTCTTGTATGATAGTGTACTACGTGCATAGTTTTAGGTAGATGGAGGGGTACAAGTTGAAACTCTATAAGATATATTTCTTTTTTTTTGTTTGTTTGTTTTTTGAACATGTCAATACTTGATTTAAAGTATATTTGTTTAAAAGGTATTTCATGGGATGCATTTCATAAACAAAAAAGGTTTTAGTGATTCAACCAATTAATTTTGACTAAGTTTTTTTTTAATTATTTTAATTAAATACCTTGAGTATTCTTTCTTTGATATCAACTCAGTAAATCAATTAATCAAGTTAACAATAGATTTTTAATTTAAATTAAAATATTTAATATAAATTCAATAATAATCGATTTTGATGAGGTCTCTTATAATTTTGAGATAAGAGTGGAATAAATTTTTAGAATTGAATGACAAAATAAATTGTATTAATTTCTTCTTTTAGATGGATTTTCTTCCCTTATAAATAGACACAGATAAATGATCATACTCTCTTGTACATATATAGGTATCTAGGGGTATAGAAAAGTGAATATGATCCATGATCCATATGTATAATTCTCATCAATAAGTAATAAGGAAAGAGAGGTGAAGAACATTCAAAGAGATATGATTGAACAGATTCTCTCATAATATTTTTTGTTATATTTATTAAAATTAAACTATAAAATTCAAAATAAATGGAAATAATTTTTTTAATTAACACATGAGAAAAACACAAAGATATAAACACTTAAATTTTTTTCTTTTATCTAATTTACATGGTTGAATTCAAAATAAATACCGAGACTTGAATCCAGATTGGATTGTGGTATATATTCACAAATATATATATTGTTGGATGAAAAGAATTTTCTACAATTCACCTTCCATATCCGAAACAGTACTTTCCTTTCTTTTCGAAATGATTTATATTTCTTCCCAAAAAACAGATGTATTATTTCCTAAAACATCTTAATTGATCGGTCTAAATATCAAAGGGCATCGATTCTAGACTATGAATAGGTCTGGTTACACAACAGGGTACAGCCAATGTGTGTAAACACCGCAGGTTGCCATAAGCGGTTGCATGCCATTACCAAGTTTGTACTATACTGCACTCCCAAGATTTCTTGCTCTATATATACTGATGGATTACACATCTTATATCTTCAATTTTGACAAGGATCACATTCTTTCCTTTGCCTCATCCGCCCCATCTCTCCCTTCATAAAAATGGATCCTCCATTTCTAGAGAAATACAAATCCCTCTTCAACGATTATACCACAGTATCAAAAGACAAGGATGATAGCCTAATGAATGCTAGTGATGAGTGTGAGCTGCCTCTCATAGATCTTCAGCGTTTGACACTTGAACACTCGGAGAGAGAGCAATGTGTAAAAGAGATAAAGCAGGCTGCGAGTGAATGGGGATTCCTTCAAGTTGTCAATCATGGGATTCCACAGGAGATGTTGAAGAGCCTTCAATACGAGCAAAGGAAGGCTTTCCAACATCCGTTCAGAGAAAAGGCTGAAGACAACATTCTGAATTTGTCTGCAAATAGTTACAGATGGGGAAACCCTAGAGCCACTTGTTTGAGGCAGCTCGCATGGTCAGAAGCCTTCCACGTACCTCTCACTGATATTTCAAGAATCGGTGATGCATACAAGAGTCTCAGGTAACTGTCAAATTTCCTATTGTAGCTAAATGATATACGGAGGCTAATTAAAAACTAATTATGAACATTCTGTGAAATAAACAATGATCAAATGCTTCTGGGATAGGACATTAGAACACTTTTCTTTTTATATCAAATTCTCAACTATGAATCCCATATGCAATTTAAAGAAGTTCAGTTTATGAAATGAATCTCATGTGTCTACAAGTTAATGTTGTAGCTAGAGATTTGTAAAGTACATGCATATTGCTTTATGAGATTAAAGAAACAAATATATAGAGCTCTTATTAATCATTGCTTCTGCACCCCTGAGCTCTGTCATGAACCTCCTGTTTTGTTCCAAGATTACACCTCTTCGGTTAGTCTGTTTTGTTGTTTGCTCTTTTTTCACACTCGCTGCCATGGCAGCTTTACTCATGTTTCTCTCTTTCCTACAATTTGGTCTCCAAAATTGGTGTTTTTTTTTCTATTGGACTTATCAAAATACATGCGTCTCTGTGTGTGTGTGGAAGAGAACAATAAACCATACAGTTAATTAAGGATGCCTGACCTAATTAAAATCAATTAATTCTTCAATCTTGAGGTTTTTTGAATGCACTCACAAATTCAAGGTTCATCCAATAGTTTGCTAATTACCTCAGCTAGTGTGATTAAGTGAAAATGAACTATCCAATTGCCTACTATAATGATCATGTGCATCAAGTACTTATATAGTTCTGAAAGAACTGGTTTAACATAAGAAAATCAGGGGTCCCGGCAGCTTGGTGTCAATCCTTACAAGGCCTTCGATGGTTACAAAAAGAGATTGTCCACAAGGGTCTCATATGTTGGAGCTAGATTGTACACAATTAAGACAAATAGAGACATAAATAACCATAGATTTCCTTTCCAAAGCTAATCTAGGTCATATCAAGCTCTTATGTTTTTATCCATGCATAGTCGATGTTTCCTTACCACCTAACTGCCAAACATTTGCTTGCCCCATTTGTTCAATCATTTCTTGTATGCTCCTGCTGTTTTCTATTGTGGACAAGCTGTGCTTTTTACTTGGCCTGGGTTATTTTCCTTCCTCAATTTTGATTTGTTGCTGTGTTAATTTTTCAGCTTAAATGCAGCTTCTATATATGTTTGTCTTCTTTTCTCTGTATCCCTTTATGTTTTCATGGTGTTTTATTTATTTGATCTATCCTTGTATTTATTATTCTTTCAATTAAGTCTAGTTGTTTTGGACCCATCAAGTCATTCAGGATAACTCTCAAATAATTTAATATATAATATGCTCCAAAACTAAAATTTATCATTCTAGTTAAAAAAAAAAATGCCAACTACAATAGACTTAACAACCTTAATTATATCCTTAGAAATTTATTTTTAAAAAATATTTTTTTATAGTATATAACAGAAAAAAAGAACCTAGAGTTTTTCCCAACTCTAAAATTACAGTTCTAAATTATAAAAAAATAACTCTGGCTTGATAAATCATGAACATCAATAACTCTTAATTTCTTAATCTTATGAAAAATAACACACAACATTATTTAAGTAGGAGTTAAAACTATTGTAGTTAATAAAATCTAAACTAAATAAAACTTTGAATTTTAACTAAAAAAGGAATTTGAAAATAATAAAGAAAATAAATTTTTTTTAATTTTTAGATCTAATTTGGATATGAAAATAAATTGACCTATTATAGAACTATTCTACAAGAATGTGCAAGCTCTATCTAATTATCAAATGAAAAATTATGTTAATTTTTGCTAGCAAACTCATATGATCGAATCTGTTAGAGGTTCCTCATTAGTTATTACGAGTCCCATTTAAATATTGGAAAATAATATTTTGTAAATAAAGCACTCGAGATATAGAATTTTTACCTCTCTTCTCTGGCTAGACTGCGGTTTTTGAGACAGAAATCACCATTACACATTCTTGTTGCAAACACAGCCCAATAATTTATGACCAAAAGGTGTTCCAATTTCCATTTCTCCATTTCAAGGCAAACTTAAGTGTATTGATATGGAGGGGAGAGCCTCCTAGTGTATATCGTCCTTTAACTTGATTATGCACATATGTAACTGGTTATACATATGTATTATGAACTCGGATCTAATCTTTTTAACACCACTCCATCTTTCCAGTGCAAGCATTGGAGCTTTCACAACAACAGCTAACGCATTAGCTAAAGGCGTGGCAGAAATTCTGGCTGAGAATCTGGGAGTTTCATCCACCTTCTTTGAAGAGAATTGTCCAGAAGAAACTAGTTATCTTCGAATGAATAGATATCCTCCATGTCCATTCTCTTCTGAGGTCTTTGGCTTGATGCCTCATACCGATAGTAGTTTCCTCACAGTAATAAATCAAGATCAGATTGGAGGATTGCAACTATTGAAAAATGGAAGATGGATTAACGTTAAACCGAATCCAGAAGCTCTAGTGATTAATATTGGTGACTTATTCCAGGTATGTTCTGTATAAACTTGCACTTACGAGCTAGCTGTTTATAAGCTTCTGACTATAAATAAGCTTGAGATTAATTTGAAGGCGAAATCAATAATTTCCAAGTGAAATAAAAGATAAAAATCAAGGGTGCATGATCTTGCTGACTATAATTTTAAAATTTAAACCTAGTAAATCAAAAAGAAGGGAGCAGACTTGCACATAATCACACTACTATCCTATATATCAAGAAAATATACTATAGTTAGCCTTAGGTATTAAAGTAATTAATTTTTCCTTTATACCCCACTCGTATTCCCTTTCAATTCATGTTTGTGTTTATTAAAATTCAGGCATTGAGCAATGATGTTTACAAAAGCATCAAGCATCGGGTGCTTGCCCCCCAACAAGTTGAAAGGTTTTCTTTGGCATTTTTCTATTGCCCCACTTATGAGACTGTGATAGAGAGTAGCATCAAGCCATCAAAGTATAAGGAGTTCACATTCAGAGAGTTTATGATGCAGATTCAAAGTGATCTTAAAGCTACTGGTGATAAAGTTGGGGTCTCAAGGTTTCTTCTGTGAACATGTGGCCCTGTGTGTGCTGGAAAATTTCAAGATAGAATAACTAGTTAAATAAAAGTTCCCTCTTCGTACTGTTTCGATTATTTGAACTGCAACTTAATTGGTAATTTCAGTTTCTAAATTGTATCGATATAATGTTTTTGCTTTCTTTTGTTTAAAATTATAGAACATGTCAACATGGCGCAGCAAGTCTTCTTTCTTTTTTTACTTGAAGGAGGAAGTGGGGTTTTCCTAAGCTTTGGACTAGCTAGCCCTTTGCTCTTTGAGTTAGCCATGCTAAAACATGTCAGACTTTGGTAAAAAAAACATGGGATTCTTAACCTTGTAAGCTCTCTTAAATATTTCCAAAACACCAATCAAGCTCAAGCTTGGGGTAACAAGATACTTAAATGACTAATGATTTGAGAATAATGAGATTTTATCTATGATATTTGGCACGTTGGTGGCATTAATTATAAAACAAATCTATTTGTAAAATCTGAACGCACCAAATACTTGGGTTGAGTTCATTCCATTAAATTAATTTTGAAACAAATTGATTTTATTGTTTAAACATTAGAGATTAGTAATTTCCAAGGTTAAGAAATGAGGGAAAGTGATTTATTTTTAATTTTTTTAAGTAGAGGCAATTTACCAAGCACCTTCAAAGAAAAGCAAGGCAACCAGAGATTTATAAAAGGATACAAACCTGCAATTTATCATGCATCAAACCTCTTACTATGATTTTGTATAAACTAATCCCGCAAATGATTTTCCAGGAAATGAATACTTTGGAAGACACCAACAGACAACTGCGTTTATCCCCATAGTCAAGTACAGTTCCTTATCTTGAAGACAGCTTCAAAAGTGAGACGTCATTCAATTAAAGATGACTACTACTTGTGAATTTTGTCCACAAGTTGTGCATCTGTCTTCTGATTCACATATGGTTTGATTTCTTCCTTGCACAGAAGAGCACAATTTCCCCACCATTTTGGCCTAACTCCAACACAAGGGTGTCACGTACCTGGGGTTTGGTGGTTATATGTTTTCACTCACAACTCGCAAGTCCTTCTAGGATCTAGCCCGACAGGCTATACACTAGGATCTAGCCCGACAGGCTAAAAAAATCTCGTAGATCACCTGCATTTGACCTCGTAAAAGATAGGTCAATCAATTTACTATTAATTACAAGCAAAATAATTTTATATCAAACTTTTGAATAGAAGATTATGTATAGGATATATTGGGAAATCTGTGATTTAACAAGCTAATATGAAAATTTTTGGTGAAATAAAGTAGTTTAAGGATGTCGTGTAACCACAACAAGAATTTACAGTTTTACCGATGGAAATATTCTGTCGGTCTGTGATTGATAGTACGTTGGTAAAATATTTACCGACTAAATTATAAGTCCGTCGGCTTACCTTTTGTCGGTGATTCCCCATTTCATCACTATATCGGTCGGCAAAACAAAAAAATCATTTACCGACGGTTTTACAGACGGAATTTGCACGCAAAAAAAAAAAATTTCCCGCTTCAATAATACCGACGGATTGTTATTCCGTCGGTGATATCACAATTCACCGACGGTTAATTTCCATCGGTAACTTAGTCGGTGAATTGATGAAATATCGATAGAATATACCTTCTGTAAATTCGTCGGTAAGTTAAAATACCGACGGATTAATGCCGTCGGTAAATCTGTTGGTGAGTCATGAAAACACCGACCGAATTTATCCATCTGGAAATTTGTCGGTGATGGTCGCGACTACTGTCTAATGCCGACGGATTTATTCCGTCGGTAAATCCCTTTGTATTTTTTTTATAATTATTTAGAATACATAATATAAAATGATATAAATTAATGGTAATAAAAACCAGTTATGCAAATAAAATTTATATTAAGCATCAAAAACAAAAAATGAAAGATAAATAATATTCATTACAAAATGAAATGTTTCAAAAAAACATTAAATGAAATTTTAAATGTAAATAATGTTTATCAAAAATTAATATAAAGGAGGATGAAGAGGATTAGGAGGAGGAGGAGGCTGGCTGTTATACGGCCAACTTGGATTGGGTGCACATGCTCCACCTTGTGACATGTTTATGACCATTTGACGAAGCTCTTCATAGGCCGCTTTTTGTTGTGCAGATTCTACTGTGTATTGTTCTTTGAGTTGTGTGTACGCCTCTGATAGGTGGTCGCACCTTTGCTGAAGGCCACGAACTCCTTAGATTGGGAGCTTGATACTGATTGGGAGCTCCCGATGGTTGAAGCAGTACGGGTCGTCCGCAAGTTGTCGGCCCTAGTGTTGAAGAGCCCGTAAACCCGATTCTTATTGGGTCCACCTGACGATCTAGCTTCCATCCACAAATTCGGATCGAATTCCAGATGGGTCGAAGGATCGTCCCCGTATGTCTCCCTCAACCGATTATTATAGGTCTTCTAAAAATAAAAAAAGTAATCATCATATTCAATTCAATAAACATAATAATAACTTACAAAATAAAATGATTGAATAAACATACCATAAAATGTTGAGCGCGACTGTCAACGAACTGTTGCACCCCCTTTTGGTGGTCTTGACTCCACACGCGCGTCTCCACAAACAGCTCCATAGGGCTCGGCTCACGTCCAAGAGACGTAGCCTATAATGAAAAAAATTTATTAACAACAAATTAATTGAACGATATATTTCATTTAAATTAATCTTACCATCCGTTTCGCATGTGCAGCAAACAGAACGGAGCCGCCGGTTTGCATTGTCATCGAGCCATGAATTGGCCGATTCCGGTTGCCAGCACCGGACTGTGAGCGTCGTGTGAACCGCTCAAACGTCACGTGCTCAAGATAGTGCGGCCATATATCCTTTGGGATGTATATCGGTTTGAAATCCCTCCAACCCGCAACATCGTTTCAGCCTTGAAACCCCCTATCCCTCGCAGTTTTGTTTTGCCTTTTTTTAGGCTTTGTATCAAAAATCACGCAACCTACTTAACGCAATCAAAAATTACATTTCGAAACATAAATTTTTTTGTAAAAAAAAGTTGTATTGTTTTCGATGTTACCTAGTTGCCGCATGATTTTCCCACACCCTCCTCACAACATTGTTATGTTCATTGTTCTAGCAGAATCGATTCTGTGTATAAAAAATAATTTTTAAAAATGTTAATAATTTATTTACAATTATATAAAGAATTTATTAGAAATAAGCTGAAAATTATATATTAACATGAACCTTAAATCTGGAAAACCATGCATTGATTTGAGGCATCCATTCAGGATGCCTGGATATCTGACTCCATTGAAACAATAGAATCTCCATCGACGCTTTAAATGCCGATGATATTACTCGGGCGGCCTCAATATTTGTGAACCTGAAAAGAATTAAACTAATTAAATAGTGACTTCATAAATTTGTTTTAAATTTGTTTTTTTTTTAAATTAAAACCTTAACAAACTTACATTGAAATATCGTCCTTCCATTGTGCCTCGTACTTGCGGGTCCATCGATTCTGCTGCTAAGGCATGCCACTTCTGCGACGTGAAACATCGCTGGAAGAGGCAACATCAACTGACGGCGCAAGTGGTGTAGGTGCCTCTTCTTAAGAGGCACCTAAGGAAATGTCTTTGTCGCTGCTAGACGAACTAGATGCGACCGTACGTGCAGCTCTGGTTTTCATTCTCTGTATCTAACCAATTTTATATAAATAATTATATAATTCAATTGAAATGTTAAAAAAAATTCGGCAGCACCTCCCCGATACTTGGATACTACCCAAATCCACAAACCTGCAAATATTAACAATAGCCACAACAAATTGACCCAATCTATACTAATTATTCCAACATATTCAATTACTAATCCTAAGGTAAATTCTACATTAACAATTACAATTCAACAAATTATTCAATAATTATGTCAATACGACAAAACTATAAATTCAAAATAAATAGAAACAATTAAACACAAATCATCAAGTTAGAGTAAAATTAATAATTCTTCCAACATATTCAATTACTAAATCTAAGATAAATTCAACATTAACAATATTAATTCAACAAATTATTAAATATTCATTATGGCAATACAACAATAAAATATATTCAATAAATTTAAAAAATATATAAACTAACAATTAAAAACATATGCAATTACTAATTATTCCAATAAATGCAATTACTAATTCTAAGGTAAATTCAACATTAACAATATTAATTCAACAAATTAATCAATAAGTATATATGGCAATACAACAATAAATTATATTCAATAAATTAAAAAAAAATATAGACTAACAATTAAAATCAATGGAAATAATTAAATACAAATCATGTAATAATGGAGTAAAATTACTAATTATTCTAACATAGTCAATTACTAATTCTAAGTTAAATTCAACTTTAACAAAAATATCCAATAAATTAACTAATACCAATTATAACAACACAACAATAAAAAATATTCAAAAAATTCAAAAAAAAAAACCCTACATCAACAAAAGGAACGAAATATACATACCTTAATAATATGTCCAATTCAAAACTTTATCTACATTACAAAAAATACACCAAAACAACAAAATAACAAAAATAAAAACAACTACAACTAAAATAAAATAAAATAGAAAAAACCACATACTTTATTCAAATCTTGCAAGAGATTCAAGGTTAAAGCCTTGAAGGATTGAGAGCAAAAAACTGAAAATTATAGGGCAGCAGAGGAGAAGAAAAACGGAGAAGAAGAAAAAATGAGGCGAAGCAGCGGGCGCTGGAAGTTATAGGTTATATGGCAGATTTACCGACGAATTTACTGACGGATATTAAAAAAATATTATTAATTTTTTAAATCCGTCGGTAACAGGTCAAAAATCCGTGGGTAATTTTTTATTTTCGCACCGAAATTTTTAATTACCCTCCATATTTTTTGCGGTCCGTCGATGATTCCGTCGGTAATCTGACACGATCAGAGGTGCATTCAATTCACACCCTTTGGAATTCGTGCATTCCATCAGTATTTCTATCGGTAATATTTGAGATCGACAAATTATCGACTGACATATTCCGTCGGTATTGACGTCGACAACTCCGTTGGTGTGTTCGTCGGTGATTGTGGTATATTGTTGTAATTATTTTTGAACTCTCTGTGAGATATCGACGGATTTAGGTTCGTCGGTGTTGCTATCGATGATTGTGGTATTTTGTTGTAATTATTTTTGAACTCTCTATGAGATACCGACGGATCTCTGCTATCGGTGAATGTGGCATTTTGTTGTAATTATTTTTGAACTCTCTGTGAGATGCCGACGGAATATAATCCATTGGTGATGGCGTTGGTGATTGTGGCATTTCGCGTAATTAATTTCGAACTCTCTGTGAGATGCCGACAAATGTTTATCCGTCGGTATGGACGTCGGTAAGTTTGCATTTTGCAAGAAAGGTTGTATTTGTATTGCCTATTTACCTTCCTGCAAAAACTTAACTGATAAACTGTCCATCGCATAAAACAATAACAACATTGCTTAAACAGTAAATATTTTTTTTTACAAAATACATCATCCATAATGTAAATTACATGAAGAAAAGGGTTTTACATAGGGCTTTGTTTTGATAGTTACTCAGAATTATCTTCTTCTTCGTCATCAATTGAATAGTCATCACCTTCATCGCAATCTTCAATATGGATATCATCTTCTTCATCGACATTTGCTTGTTCGCTAGAGCTCAAAACAACGTTCAACTCCTCTACGTCAACATCAACAAGACTATCATCGGAAACACGAAAATTTGAATTTTCTTCCAATTCAATCGAAGGAGCAACTCGATATGGTTCAACCAACTTACTAACTTGAAAGACTTCATCCCGCACACTTGTTTCTTCGTTCTCATCCTAAACAACCTCAACACGACCTTGTGGTTTCGTTTTTAAAACGGACAACCAATCAACTCTTGATCGATCCTTTTTAAATGAAGGGGTATATGTGTAATAAACTTGTTGACATTGCTTTGCGAAAACAAAGACATCGTTTATGTTGCGGAGTCTACCTTTTGAGTTGATTTCGACCAGACCATGGTGCGTATCAACTCTGATTCCTCTATTCGTCATGTCATACCAATAGCATTTGAATAAAAACACTATATTCTGCTCGCTATGATATTGGAGTTCGATAACCTCTTCTAATCTACCATAGTAGTCAACTTCTAACTCACTACTTGTGGATCCTTTAACACAAACACCGCAGTTGTATGTCTTTCTTCCTTTCCCGTATTCTTGAGTATGGAAAACATATCCATTGACAAAATACCTGTTGTAGCACTTAACTTTTCTTTCAGGCCCGAGGCTTAGTGAAGACAATGACTTAGACACACTTCTTCTCATTTGATAAACCTTGTATACATGTAATGTACATTAATAAACGGTAAATGAACAAGAATCTCGTAATGGCATGCATACGTACATTAATTTTGCAAGTTAGAATGAGTTTGTGATAGTGCTTACATGTGTTCTGAACCATGTGGCAAATTGTTTATCTTGTAATTGAAAGATCTGGGAGTCGGTCAACTGCGAGTTATTGGAGAGCAAATATTGTCGATGTTGCCTGCAAGTGATAATAAGTGTATGATTTCACAATATATAATTAACCGTATATTACTGACAAAGTTTAATTAGTATTACACATATATAGACTTACTGAATAAATTGTCTCAGCTCATCACAGTTAAATAGAACATAATTGTGTGCTTATTTGAATTCTATTTCCGACAAATATCTTCCTCTTACGCCATTTTTAGGTGTGGGTCGTCCAATATTGGAGAATATTGACAAGTTCCCACTGGAAGGCACTTCACCGCCATCGTCATGCCGTGGAACGCGATTGATTCTTGTTCTCAGATGAGGTTCGAAATAGTACGAGATAAATGTTGATATCTCTTCAACAATATAGGCCTCACATATCGAAGCCTCAACATGCGCCTTGTTCTTAACCTTTTTCTTGAGATTAAACAAGTATCTGCATTGAATTACAATTCAAGTATTTCCAATTAAGAAAAACATAGAAAAAACTTTTAGATATGAATTCCATTGCAACTGTAATATCTCACCATTCGAATGGGTATATCCATCTATACTGGACCGGTCCTCCAGCTTTTGCCTCGAACGGTAGATGTATAGGGAGATGCTCCATTGAGTCAAAAAATGGAGGGAATATCATCTCAAGTTTGCATAGTGTCTCGATGATATTCGTTTGAAGCCTCTCAATGTGCTTAACATTCAACTTGTTGGAGCATATATCTCTGAAGAAATGACTGATCTCCGTCAGTGCATCCCATATTCCCTTTGGCAACAAATCACAAAAAGCTAATGGGATGAGTGTTTGCATAAACACGTGGCAGTTATGACTCTTCATTCCATACAATCTGCAGTCCTCTATGTTAACAAGCCTTGATATGTTCGATGCATGTCTATCCGAAAAACGCAGACTCTTAAACCATTTGTAGACTAGCAGTTGTGCATTTTTCTCTAACACGAAGCTTGCCCTTGGTTTTGCGACCCGTGACTCCTCATAAACCAACTCCATATTTTTACGATTACATTATAAAGCTATATCCAATCTAGACTTGATGTTGTCCTTTATCTTTCCCTTCACATCCATGACGGTGTTGAAAATATTCTCAAACATGTTCTTTTCGATGTGCATGACGTCAAGGTTATGGCGGAGAAGATTGGTCTTCCAATAAGGAAGCTCCCAAAAGATACTTCGCTTTACCCAATTATAGGTCAAACCAAAACCAGGAAACTTTTTTTTACCTGATTGAAGGCCAAACACAATGTCACCATACTCTAATACAACATGATGCAATTCTTCACTAGAAAGACACGGGGATGCAACATCTTTTTCAACTCTACCAATAAAGAAATCTTTTTTGTTCTTTCTGAACCTATGATTAAGTGGCAAGAAGCGATGGTGACAGTCAAAAAAAGAAGCTTTACCTTCGTTTGCTAGCGTGAATGCCTTGTTGTTTTCCATGCAGTATGGACATGCGAGTTTCCCATGTGTGCTCCAACTAGAAAGTATTCCATAAGCTGGAAAATCATTGATAGTCCACATCAAAGCCGCCCTCATAAGGAAATTTTGTTTCCTCGATATATCATAAGTCAGAGCTCCGGAGGACCACAACTGCACCAGCTCATCAATCAATGGTCAAAGACAAACATTTATATTCCGCCCCGGACTACTTGGACCGGGTATGATAGTAGATAAAAACATGAACTCCGACCTCATACACATTCCCGGTGGCAAGTTATAAACTGTGAGTATGACCGTCCAACAGAATAGGGAGGAGCAAATGACCCAAATGGGTTGAATCCGTCTGTACACAACCCAAGACGGACATTCCTTGATTCAGCTGAAAAGTCAAGATGCACATTGTTAAAGCGTTTCCATGCTTCGCCGTCAGAAGGATGCACCATCACACCATCAACCGCATCATATGTTTGGTGCCATGTCATGTGCTCAACAGTCCTTCGTGACATGAATAACCTCTGCAGTCTAGGTGTGATCGGGAAATATCTATGTTTTTTATACGCCACTAGAGTCTTTCCCTTGCCAGTTCTGGGTTTGTAACGAGAATGCCCGCATGTCATGCAATCGATCATCTTAGCATTTTCAAGGTAGTATAACATGTAGAAGTTAGGGCACATGTCAATTTTCTGGTATCCTAAACCGAGGGGTTTCATCATGGACTTCGCAGTATAAAAGTTCTCTTTGAGCCTGTTCCCTTCAGGTAAAATGCTTCTTGCCCAATCAATAATTTTATCATACCCGGCCTCACTTAGCCCGTGATCTGACTTGATGGTGAACACCTGTGCCACGACCGATAATTTACTGTGGTTTGTGCAGCCATCCCATAATGGTTCGTCAGAATCTTTCAACAAATCAAAAAACCTAGTTGCCTCTGCATTAGGTTCTTCTTCTACGATTGGACATTGACTGACATTACCTTGATTCATTCTCATTGCATCCATAACCATGTTTCTGTAAGGATTAGTGTTGTCATTTGCCGCTTCATGCACGTTGCTAGCACTAGAAGTTGACCCAATCACCGTTTCTCTCATTCTCCTATTACTAACAAATACCTCTCCATATGCATACCAACACTCGTAATCCTTCACAAACCCTTTGTGTAGAAGATGCATCATTACAACATCTGGATGCAGATACTTTTTATTTTGACACTTCCTGCATGGACACCTAATACCGCCTCCAGTAAAATTTCTGGGAATAGACGTTGCGAAATTTACAAACAAATACAATCTTACAAAATCTAAAACAAACCATAACAGGTATAAAATTATACATTCATAAACTACAAGTTTGTTTGAGAAATAACAATAAAACATGTACATCTAATAATAAAAATACATATACTTAAAAAACAATAAAATTGACATTTAAATGTCAAAATTTAAAAAGATAGAATTACTTACAAAAATTGATAAAATCCGTCGGTAAATCAAAACACGGATGTTGTGACCACAAAACTTCAAGAAATACAATTGCTGAGATGAGAAAGATTTTTGTTTGAGGGCGAGGGAGGGCTGGTTATTTGCAGATGGGGAGACTTAGGATTAGGAAGAAGAAGGAGAAATGGGGGAGGAGAGTGTCGGCAGGGCAACCATATATTCACTTTTTCCGACGGAATCACCGATGGAATAAAACCATTGGTGAATACGTCGGTGACTCCGTCGCTAATTGTAATGGGGAATCGACACGTCGCTGCACGGACCTGCTTTTTCAAATCCCTCGGTGATTCCATCGGTATTTTTTGACGGTGCTCCTGTCATGTCACCCGTACGAATCTGGCATTCAAATCCGTCGGTGATTCCGTTGGTATTTTTTACGGTGAACCGGTCACGTCACCTGTACGGGTCCCAGGTTTTGAATCCATCGGTGATTCTGTCGGAAAAATCACCCGCCAAAACCTCTGCCTCAGGTACCCGCCCTTTTCTCATTAATTCTGAACTTTCCGTCCGTAATTCGGTTGGTAATTACCGATGGAATTGAACTGTCGGTAATTAGCGACCGAATTATGGACGGAAATATTCTGTCGGTAATTTCGACCGAAAAATACCGACAGAAATATGCCGTCGGGGATTCCATTGGTATTTAGCGAGTTTCTGGTAGTGAACTAAATATCATGATTTAGAAATGTTATATATATTATTATATTACTTTAGAAAATAACTATATATTTTAAAAATAGTTGGATAGTAGCTAAAAGGATTTGATCATTTCTCAAAACAGTCGGATCTTTTAGCTACTATTTATTTTTTGAAAATGTTTTGTGTTTTGAACATGAAAAAAACTCATAAAATCATAGTTTATAACCGTTTTGGCTATTATTCAGTTTTTTTAAGTGTTTTAAGGCTGAAAAAACTTATAAAATCATAGTTTATGTTAATCTAAAATTTAATTTACTCAATGATTTTAAAAAAAATCTTATAATTTTAACAAAATTTGAACAGAGTTTCTCTACATAGAATCTATACTAAAAACTTTATTCTCTTTAAACAAACTACAATAACCTCAATCAACAAATTATAACTATAGTTATTAAATTCTTACACTTCATAATTACAAATAACCTTAAGAATGCAAAAAAAAAAAAAACATATATTCTTGCAAATTGAATAAAAAATAATTCAATATTCAAGTAATCCCAAAATATATAAACATAACTCATCTATCTATTTATCTATCTACATCTACGTTATCTACTGAATGATTCGAGCTCATCAGTAGCACAACTAGATCTAGCTCATTCACCTGCTTAAGTGGCTTTATCCTCTGCCATGACATCATCAAGAGTTAACATTTTTCAAAGAGTATCAAGTCCAATGCACCAAACATTTAACCACTAGTATGCAATAAAAACACATTTAACCACTGGCTCATCAATATTACGAAAATAAAATGTAGCCTCTTGACCTTCACATAACATAAAGCCAACTTAATATTAATAAATATTAATATATAAAACCTAACATTTAACAAATATTAATTATGAAAAGACTTGATTACTCATAAGATTTTGGATCCACTGGGCATGGTGCTCGTACTGCATGCATCTAAGAGAAGGAACCTACTTGGGATCAGGAATAATGACCCGAAATGTGATACTCATGTACCAAATTATTAGCTCCTTATTTGTAATCACATAATGCATCTCTGTAAATATATCATTCCTCCGTACATCTCACTTTGATACATAAGCTCCATGTCGGCTTAACCAGTCATAATTATCATTTTTACCTTAATGAGTTATGGTGTGCAATGCATTGCTCATGTCTATGTCTATTGGAACGTGTTGTTTGTAACCAAACTATTGCATTCCCCAGTCTGGTCAATATAACAAATTAATATAATTAAGAAAAATATCAAATTCATCAACTTATCAATAATTTAATGAAACATTTAATTCATCATAATTTTACCACATGCATGCTCTCATCCATGAAATCATCAAGCATAATTATTTACATTATTAGTTTATTCCAACCATACATATAAAATCTCTAATTTGATAAATTAACACCAATTAAACGCAACACATAATTAATTAATTGAAACTATTATTTCATAATTAATTTAACTTATTTTCATATTCAACTATATCAATTCAATACTAATCGATGATATTCTTAACTAATTTCATATTAGTTCAACAAAACCTAAATTCACCATAAATCTTAAATTCAACTTAAATAATTATTTCATTTTAACAAAAAAAATTTATAGCAATGTAGCATGTTTATCTTGCTTGTAGGAATAGAAATAAAGTTAGGGTGGCGGCAATAGTAGTGGTAGCAATAACGATAATAAAGAGAATTGTTGATTTTTCATAAAAAAAAAAAAAACTTCAATGATACTTATAAACCTCTAGTGAGTTTCATTTTTTATTGTTTTAAGAATTAAATGAAGGTGTTTGGTGGGTTTTTTTTAGAGGGAGAAAGAGTTGTTCTAGCTATGTTTGTTCTATGTTTTTTGATCTGGGTTTATTAATGGATGCTTAATGAAGGAACTAAATTAGCAAAGAAAATAAAAATAAAGGGACTCGGTATTTAGATTCTTAAAAAAGAGAGACTAACTAATTATTTTGCTAAAACCACATGACTATATCAATGCAATTAAATTTAAATTAATATTCTATGTCATAGAGTCTATAATAAACTACTCACCTTTTCATTTTTTTTACACCAAAAAGAAAATTAGTGTCAATTTTATTTATATGTGCTTCTTTTATTTATTTTATTTTATTTTATTGGACAAACCTTAAATATACCCTCATAATATTAGGATAGTGTCAATTTTTCCTCTAAATTATTTTTTATATCAATTTTATTATAATTTATTTTTATTTCTCAATCAAGAATCCCTTAATTAATATTATAAAATTAAATCCATTAAGTTCTTTAAAAAATGACACCATTTCACATCAAAATAAGAAATAGAATTTATTTGGAAATATGGATGAAAGTATTTAATTAAAAATAATCTAAAAGTTTGAAAATAAAATTGGTAAAAAAATGTTTTGGTAAAAAAAAAAAAGAGTCTATATACTTAGAAGACATTATTTATATTTACTTTTTTTTTTTATCTCCTTAGGCTTGTATATTAAGTCTTTAAATACACACAAGGTCGTATCTTTTTTATATTTAAAAATATATATTTTTTTAAATTAAATTTTTTTATTTTAAATTGTCTTTATTTTTTATATACTGATATCAAAAATAAAATAAATTTTTAAATAAAATAAAATATTATTTTTTTATTTTGCATTTATAAATATTTTTGATATACTAATATAAAAATTATTTTTAAATAAAAATATTTTAAAAAATAATAATTATTATATTTCTCTTCACCGTGGAAGGCCATGTAACCTCAGTATACCTCTCCAGTCCTCCATCATGTTGGTTGTGTACTATAAATTTTCTTCGTCGAACTCGATGCCCTGCAACAAATAGAGATGTACCACTGCTAGGGTAGGCTGGGCATACGGTGGTGTGGTAGGCTAGGCATACGGTGGCGTGGCCACCACATCTTCAATGCTTGTCTGCTTATCACCGTACCAAAGAGACAATCTTGACCCCAAAGTTAGTTGACATTTGTCCATAACTTGCAGATTGCAACCCAAGACAACTCCCGTCGTCTATTGAAGAGAGAACGAAACCTGAAAAGAAAAAACACCAACCGAAGGAAAAATACACTATTGGTTTGAGAAAAGTCCATCAAGGGAACATTGTTTGAGCAAAGTCCATCAAGGGAACATCTCTCGTCCATACTTCATGAAAACATGCACCACTTTTTGTTGGTATTTATATTAGCAATTCATTGATATATAACTGATAAAATCACATACATAAATCATCTATATATATAAATATTAATATATAAAACCTAACATTTAACAAATATTACCTAACTTAATATTAATTAATTCATCATCCATCTCATTAAGTTGCAGAATTCTTTTCTTACCTGTGACCTGCAGATCCATGTTCAGTTGTTTCATTGTCCAGTATGTCTTATGCTCTAATTCAACAGGAAGTGGCATACTTTCCCAAAAACTAATCGATATGGAGACCCGATAGTGTTTTGAATGCTATTTGATATGCCCATAATGCATCATCTAGCTTTCTTGCCCAATCTTTCCGAGAATCACTTACTGTTTTCTCTAAGATTTGATTCACCTCTCTATTTGATATCTTTGTTTGGCCATTTGACTGATGATTATAAGATAATGCTCTCTTGTGTCTGACTCTATATTTAGATAATAGTGCTTCGAACTGCTTGTTGCAAAAATGAGTTTCTTCATCACTGATGATGGTTCTAGGAGTACTAAATATGGTAAAAATGTTTTTCTATAGAAAATTAAGTACCACCTTGCCATCATTTGTAGGCGTTGCAATTGACTCTATCCACTTTGATAGATAATCCACTGCTAAGAGAATGCATTTGTTGTTGTAGGATGAAGGAAAAAATCCCATGAAATCGAAGCCTCAAACATCAAATAATTCAATTTCTAGGATATTCTAGAGGTGCTATCAACAAATTGGCTATCAACTATTTTAGAGGTGTAACAAGTCATCAGGAGGTGCGTTCCAAAAGAGAAAATGACAAACATACTAAAGCATTGCCATACACTTGAATATTGGGGGCACTTTGTAGCGCAACACACTGCAACCAAAGTTTTGCAGTCTAGTTTTTATCAGCCCATTATGTTTAAAGATGCTCATGCTTTTGTTATTGCTTGTGATAGATGTCAGAATACTTGGAATATATCTTGACGAAATGAAATGCCACTGCAAAATATCCTAGAAGTTGAATTATTTGATGTTTGGGGCATCGATTTCATGAAACCTTTTTCTTCATCCTACAACAACAAATACATTCCCTGTTGCACCTCCTAATTCAAAATGTGTTGAGCTTGGATATCAATAAATTATTGCACTCTTTTTTGGCAGTCATCACTTTGCACATGCGTTTCAATAAGAAGCTCCATCAGGCTTGGCTCGCATACAAGAACAGTAGCTTGAAATAAAATAAAAAAATTGTCAGTTAAACTATTTATAAAAAACAACTAATAAAGAAATGGATGTAATAAAAAAAATCCTACCATCCGCTTCGCATCCAAAACGAATAAAATAGAGTTGCTAGTATGCATGGTAACAGAATCATGAACATGCTAGTTCCAGTGATCCGTACTAAACTGTGACTGTATAGTGAAATGTATGGATGTCACATGATGAATGTATTCTGCCCATATAGCCTTTGAGACGTACGACGGTCTAAAATCCTTCCATACCACAATGTCATTCTAGTATAGAAGCTCTCTTTCTTTCGTATATTTTGGGGGATGTTTTTGCGCCTCATATAAAAAATAACACAACCTATATGGTAAAAATTAATTATCTGTTAGTAAATGAAAAATAAAATTTTAATATTTGGAATAAAAATTTTTATCTTTGAATTCGATCATACTTAATTGTAGTGTGATTCTCCCAAACTATCCTCATATGATTATCATCAACTCTATCCCATTCAAATTTTATCTTGAAATAAAAATTTATAAAAGGAAAATTTCAATAATTTCAATAAACAGTCCAAATTAACATAAAAAAAATATTTTAGTTAACACTAACCTTGAACCTTGGTAATCATGCATCAACCTGTGGTTTCCATTCAAAATGTTTGGAAACCTAGCTCCATTGAAACAATGAAATTTCCACCAACGATTTAAAAGCTGATGTTATTGTTCTAGCAACCTCAATGTTTGTATTTGTTAAATGAAAGTAAATAAACTTACATTGAAAGGTCATCATTCCATTAGATCTCGTACTTGCGAGTAAATGAATCACACTTTAAAGGGACCCCTCTTCAATGTTGTGGCATCGCAATTGAGACAAGCTAGCATCATAAGTAAATGTCTATGTTGGCATCTAATGACTCATGGTTGTCAGCATCACTCCTATAAGAACTATCAGCGATCCTACCCTTGCGATGTGCAATAGACTTTCTCCCAGACATCTACATAAATTATCGGATAAAAAAATTAAACGATTCATATTTTTTTTTAAATTCGACAACATACCTTCTATACAAGAAACTACCCAAAATTATAAAACCTTCAAATACACAACATATATGCCACAAACCAGTTGACTTTATTCGATTTCTTCTACTAATTTAACATAATTCAATTTCATAGAAAATTTTTATCTACATGATGATATTTTTAATCATAAATTTACAAAAAAATATTATAAATTTTAAAAAATTCAAAATACTAATTAAAATCAATCCTACACATTTAATTAAAATTAAACAACAAAATTGAAAACAAAAAACAACTAAAATTCAACAAAATAATGCAAGTCTTATAACTATAGCAACTAAAATTCAACACAATTATTTCTAAGTGATAATATTTTAATCCTAAATTTAAAAAAATATATAAATACAAAATAATAATTAAAATTATTCCTACACATTTAATTGAGATTGAACAATAAATTTGAAAAAAAGAACAAAAAATCAACAAAATAATGTAAATATTATTCCAATAACAACTAAAATTCATGTAATTTATTTAATTCATAAAATTATTAAGAACACAAAATTGAACAAAAATAATGACAAAAAAAATCATAAAAAAACACAATAAAAGAAAAAGGAATGAAAAATTCTTACCTTAAGTCGTGCTTGATTTCGGCTTTTAATTAAAAATAACCAAAAAAGAAAAAAAAAAGGCATTGTTATAAACCCAAAAAAAAAATAGAAAAGTAAGAAGAAGAAAGAAGAAAGACAACAAACCTTAGGATGAGAATAAAAGAGAATGATTGATCTCGGGTTTGAAGGAGAGAGAGAAGAGAAGAAAAATAGAGATAAATGGGTGTGTGAGAGAAGAAGATAAAGCCAAATCTCTCATGGTCAAAGTCTTTTATTTTAGTTTTGACTGATGGGATTATTGAAAAAATATTAAATATTATTATTTTTAATATTTTTATCGATGATTCCGTTTGTAAATTCAAATTGGTGAAGAGGAACAATTCTCATGGTCTCTGAAATATAGAGACGAACACATTCTATCGTATATTTGTATGTAATGTGTCCAATAAATAAAATAGTATTGGATCACAAATTGTATTTGTATTCCTTATTTATCCATCCTACAAATACTTAAATCCACAAAAAAAACACACACACAACATAATAACACTAGTTCACATCATAATAATAAAATAAATATTTTCTTATCATTCAATAATAAATTAACATCATTGTCTTTACATTGAAGTGAATTCCATCCATAAATATTACATGATAGTTTATAGCATTACATATTCATGTTGTGCAAATTAATCAAATTCTCTCTTTATTTTTGTTAATTGACTCATCATCATCTTCATCACAATCTTGTATGTTACTTTCATCGATATCATTTTCATTGACTTGTTTATGTCTGCAGGAGCTCAAGATTCAACTCTTTAGTGTCAATATCAATAAAAATATTCTGAATAACCTCGATAGTCATTAGACAAAGCAACTTAATATATTTTAACTAACTCACTAAGTTGAAAGACATCATCTCCCACAGTTAATTCATCATTGTCATCTTGAATAACCTCGACATGACCCCTGGGTTTTGGTTTTCACTATGGATAATCATTTAGCTCTGGAATGATCCTTTCTAAAGAAAAGATTGTATGTATAATAAAATTGTTGGCATTGCTTGGAGAAAACAAAGACATCATTAACATAGTAGAGTCTAGCCTTTAAATTAATTTTGACCAACCTATGATGGGGATCTAGTTTGATTTCTCTATCAGTGTTGTTATACAAATAGCATTTGAATAAAAATATTATATTCAACTCGTTATGATATTGAAGCAAAATGACCTCTTCCAACTTTAAACTTATTAAAAGTTGATCACTTAACACAAACTTCACTGTTATATGTCTTTCTACCCTACCTATACTCTTCAGTATGAAACGTATGTCCATTAACAAAATACCTATTGTAGCACTTCACTTTATTTTTAGGACTAAGACTTGGTAAAGACAAAGTAATACTAACATTCCCTCCCGATTGATAAACCTAGTGCATGAAGTATAACTATGAACAATTAACATGAAATGTGTAATGAAATTAAGTATCCCAAAAGATAAAAATAATTAAATAGTACTTAGATGTGCTCTAAACCACGTGAAATTTTGTTCATCTTGTAATTAAAATATTTGGGATTCAGTTAACTAAGAGTTTTACAATAGTAAATATTGATTATGTTGCTTGTGATAAATTCAACAATGTATTAGTTTATGATATTATAAGAGATAAATTATTCAAAACTAACATGTTAAGTAGTATACTTACTAAATAAAAGGTTTCAGTTCATCGCAATTAAATAACACATAATTATATGCTTGTTTGAATTTTATTTTTGACAAATATCTTCTCATCACATAATTAAATGAGTGTTTTGAAATACGTAAAGAAAGACTATAAAAATTTAATTATAATGTATGTGTAAACCCTAACCTTTCAAATGAATACATTCATCTATATTGGATCGAGCCTCCAGCTTTTGGCTCAAATGGTAAATGCATGGATAAATGCTTTATAGAGTCAAAAAATGATGGAGGGAATATCATCTCAAGTTTGCACATTGTTTGGATAATATTCGTTTTAAGCATCTCCATATGTTGTGTCTGCAACTTGTTGAAGCATATATCTCAAAAGAAGTGACTGATCTCCGTAAGTGCATCTTATATCCCCTTTAACAATAAATCTCGATACATTAATGGAATGAGTATTTGCATAAACATGTGACAATTATGACTCTTCATTTCATACAATCTGCAATCCTCGAAATTCACCAATCTTGATATGTTTGAGGCATGTCCATCAGGAAAACACGGACTTTTAAGCCATAGGTAGACAAGTAATTGTGCATTCTTGTCTAAGGCGAAGTTGGTTTTGGGCTTTGTGACCCGTGACCCAACAAATAGCCTTGATGTTATCTTTTGTCATCTCTTATACATCCATAATTGTGATGAAAATATTCTCAAATACATTATTTTCTATGTGCATGATATCAAGGTTATGGTGAAGGAGATTGGCCTTTCAATAAAAAAAGCTTCTAGAAAATACTATGTTTTATCCAATTATTGATCAAACCATAACTAGGAAACTTCTGCTTACCGGATTGAAAACCAAACACAATATCATCGTATTCCGACACCATGTTATACAATTCTTCACCTAAGAAAAGTGGTGGTGCAACATCCATTTCAACTTTGCCAACAAATAAGTCCTTTATGTTTTTTAAACCTGTAATCCATTACCAAAAACCATAAACGGTAGTTGAAAAAAGATGCTTTCCTATTGTTTATTAGCATGAATGTCTTGTTATTTTTTATAAAGTTTGGATATGCTAGTTTGTCATGCGTGCTACAACCAGAAACCTTTCCATAAGCTGGAAAATTATTAATAATTCACATCAAAGTTGCCTTCATCAGAAAATTTTGTTTCATCAATACATCATAAGTTAAAGCCCTAGATGACCAAAACTACTATTCAGAAAAAATATTTGTATTTGGGGTAATGATATACAAATTTTGATGAGTAAGGACTTAATGAGAATTTTTGAAGGCTTAATTAATTTTATTAATGACTTAATTGCAAGGAAAATCAATTTTTTAAAGTCAATTTGGGTGTTAATTAGAAGAAATTGAAGTTTGGGGATTGAAATTAGACTTTGTAAAGTTTAATTCGTCAAATAAGGGGCTTAATTGTGAAAAATTAAAGTTCGATAGCTAATTAAGGTTTTGATTGAAAAAATTCAAAATCAAGGATCAAATCGTAAGAGGAGCAAGATTTCAAAGGCTAAAATTGACCAAATCATGCGGAAAATTTAAGAAATTGAGAGTTTGATGGTTAATAAAGAGTCCAATTGAATAAATCAAAAACCAAGGACCAAAATGAAAATGACTCTAATCTTCCAGGCTGATATTTAAGTTTGTCAGGGGTTAAATTGCATGCAAATAAAATTTTTGTGTCAATTAAGGGTTCATGTGCCTCACTTGGAAGAAAAAATATTAAATTGAAACTTTGTCAAATCCTAAATTAAAAACCTTAAATTATAGAGTTTAACCAAGACGACACGTCATTTAGCATTTGCTCATCTTCTTTTTTGGCAATTCACAATGATTAGGTTGGCATATTTCAAGAGCTCGTTGTGGAGTTCTGGACCTCCAAATGACATGTGGTTTTTTTGCAAATAAAAGAGGAACATCCCCTCTACATCGCCTTTTCATGAAATTGGATGCCTTGATCAACCATAACTCAATTTTCAAATTATAGACTGATTAAGTTGGCACCTTCAAGTAAGTGAATATGGAGCTATAGATTTTCAAATTGAGCAAGGTTGGATCCTAACAAAAGATGTTCACCCCTTTTACCAACTTCAGGTGGTCTCCAACGATGATAATATTAGAATTGCTCCAATGAAGCCTCGAAAATGGTCAACTCGGTCAGCTCTAACTGAGATACCTATTGGAGCAAAACCACCTCATCTTTTCATGTATTCACATTTCAAAGCTCCCAAAAGGTTCTTATTAAGGGCTATAAATCATTCCCTTAAGATCAGAAGGTAAAGAATTCATGCCTTTATCTTCAAGTAAGGAAAAACCACCTAGACATAAACCACCATTGCAAAAACAATTGAAAGACAGAGGTTCTAACTATGAAATTTTGTCTAGAACTCTCTCATTATGTTCAAAGGGCTCAACTTTGATCAATCTTTGATAAAATCCATCAAAATTCCTAGAAAAACCCTTAAATACCTTTAAAAACTCGAGCTAAAAAAAGGAGAAAAAAAGGTGAGAAATACTGAGAAAGTATACTTGAAAAAAAAAAGGCTTGTTTGAGTTGATTTTGATTGTCATTTGGTTTGTATTTATGTTTACAAGTATGGAATTGTGCTTGTAATGCATAAAAAGTAGGGATGTGCTTGTTTCTTTTTCTTTTTCTTTTTTAGTAATTTTTTATTTTATGGTTTGTTGTTGTTCTCTTAAGCATTTTAGGATATGTTTGATTTTTTTGATGTAATAAAGCCTTCTAGTTAAGTTAGTTTTTGATACAACAATGCTTATTTTATTAGTTTTGTTAGTTTAGTTAATGCATTGATAAACCATGTTATTAATCCTGGGTTTATAAGGCTTTGATCATGACCAAAATATGCTTTGAAAATCAAATTTGAATCCAAATTGCATGGATGAGCTTGTTGTTTTTATTTGCCAGTTTTGGATAATTGGTTTCATGTATGTTTTCATGATTTGTTATTTTTTGTTGTTTATTTTGATTCAAACACATATGAATATTACAATGTGGTTTGTGTGAACAAAAAATATTTGGTTTATAGGCTTGGTATGCATTTTTGCGTAAAATCTGGGTTTGTGTTCTTCATGTTATTCTTAACATTGCCTTAGCTACAAGTTTTTTTACATGTTTTAGTTCATTTCTTTGCATCTTCACATTCACATAACATCATTAGAGAATAATCTAGGGTTTTAATGCATTAATAAATATTTTTTATGAGTTTTTAATCGAAGGGTTTTAATCGAAGGGTTTTGGTTTTGGTATATATATATTTTTTTTTATCAAATCGGGATTATTGAGTAATAATTGTTGAGTTTTGTTGCTTAATTATTTATCCTTATAAGATTTACAACCTTTATGTTTCCTTTTATTTCATGAAATATGGTATGGCTTAGAGTTCATGTTGCTAGAATCACTTCGAATGTTCATTTGTGTTTTTTTGTTTTTTTTGGGTTTCGATCTATTTTCACCAATATTTTGAGTTTTTGACAAGTTTAATCTCCTTTAGGTTTGGTTTTTTTGTTTGGCTTATTTTCAGGTCAAACCAATGTTTTTCGTTTGGTTTATAGTTGAATCCAAGACTTTTTGTTAACCTGGTCGGTGTCAAAATTTAATCCATGGCTAAAGCTTTGTTTTGGCTAGCAATATTTTTGCTAATTTTTTTTTTTTTTTTTTTTTTTTTTTTTTTAAGGTTGTATTTGGCAAACACCCTTTAGGCTTGTTTTAGGGAGTTTTATTACAAAAAATGGGTTTTTGTCATACAAAGCTTAAAATAAACAAAATAAAAATTGTTAAAAAAATTATAAAATAATACTTTTTTTCTTGTCTATGGCAAAAAAATCCTTAGAATTATTTGAGCTTTTTTTTTTATTAAAAAAATTGAAAAATACTTTGGAATGTTTTTAAAAAGATATTGCATGGATTTTACAGCAGGTTTATAAAATTCCAAAGTATTTTGACCTATATTTCAATAACCCTTAAAATTATATTTCATGGAAGTTAATGGTCAACATCCTAGTATATAAGTGTTAGAGCTATAAGTAGGATGGTATTAAATACCAGGAGTTAAACTAGAAAATTTTAAGAATTATTTAATATATTCATCAAATTTAATCGGGAGTATTTTTCACCATAATATACAAGTTGTGGAAAATCCTTTCACCTTCCTAGATAAGTGAACCTTGTTAGGGCACCTACATAGACCATTCCCATAAAAATTTATCTAGGCATACGAGCCCATAATAAATTTAAAATGCCAAATTTATTCATGAGAGTAAATCTTTATCTAAGCCATAGATAAACTACCAATTAGGAACCCATCAAAATCTTTAAACTATATCTATTAACAAGTTTAAGATGCAAAGCAAGTAAAGACTTAGGTATTAAGAATTTATTTTAGAGCTTATTGTTAAATCTTTATATCTTACACAATAACAAACTAAAATGAACTCACACACTTTACATTGCATACATAAATATGATTGATATATATTTAATCTATTCAAGTTTTACCAGGTTTGAAACTACTAAAATTGGTTTTTTAAGTTGAATTGGTCGACCGCTTTGGTATATCAAACGAACCAATTGACCGCTATTCATATGTGATGAACTATTGAGAATTTTGCAAAATCAGGTCAACCGAATAATATGGTCATTTTAACTGATCAACCGTTTTAGCCATCAAAGACATTCTATAAACGACTAGTTTCTTTTGGAAACATATATATTATATATATATATATATATATATATATATATATATATATATATATATATATATATATATATATATATATAAGGTGAGATTTTGGAAACATACATGATATATTTAGAAGCTATTCTAAAATAACAACCAACTAGAAATCATCAATTCTAACATACTTTAAGTTGTCTTAAATTAAATCTTTATATTTGTAAGACTCAAACTTTTGGCCCAAACCTAAGCCCGAGTCAGCCCAAATCCAACATATGTTAACCTAGGTATTTAAGAAAGAGTTGCAAGAGAATTTCTTTCCTCTCTTCTAATTCTTGTAGCCGCCGTGACTTTCCTCTCCTCAAACCAAAGATTTTAGTTTTTGATCTTGAGTTTTTGGTTCAAGAAAGGTGGAAGTAGCAAGTAAGTGGTTCTCTTTCATATTACTTTCAATTATACTTTTTTTATGGAATGATTAAAGAAAATATTAAGGTTTATAAGGATTGGAAGTTTATATTGTTAAGATTGATTTATGAGTTGATTTCTTTAAATTAATTTTTATGGGTTAATAAATTCATTTTTACCTTGCTATAAAATCTGGACAGAATGGTCTTGAGTTTAAAGATGACCAAATTTTATTTTGGTCCTTGATTTATGAAAATTTTAGTTTAGTCCCTAAACTTTGGAAATATTATAATTTGACCCCTAAATGTATTTTGAGATTCTGGACAGTGTTATTATGAGGTTAAGGATGATGAATCTCAGTTTGATAATTGATCTGGAATATTTTCAGTTTGGTCCCTTAATTTTGGGAATTTACATTTTAGTCCCTAAACTTTATAAAACATTTATAGTTTGGTCCCTGGTTCATTCTTGACAGAATTGAGGATGGTTTATAGGTGGAATTTCAGCATGGTTATGTATTTTACAGTTTGATCCTAATTTTGGTAAAATTACATTTTGGTCCTGTTTTTAGAAAATTGTTGTTTTAGTCCCTAAACCCAAGAGACTAAACCTGATTTTCTTTTCTACATTAGAATCTTTTATTTATATGTATATGTATATCAAGATAAATCGACTTGCAACTATTAATATTAATATCTAAAATGTATATTAAATATTATTCCCTCACTAAGTTGGTTGAACTCACCCCTAATTCTTAATATTATTTTAGATTCATAGTTTCTGATAGCAGGTGAACTTTGTTGAGTGTTCCTACTTCTTCAGTTTTGGTCGGTATGTCTTGCATTCCTTTTAGTTTTGATTCGATGTCTTAGACACTACATTATTATCATGTTTTAATTAAGTTTGGATTTTTAACAATGTAATGAGTATTATTGATTAAATTTTTTGTTTTAATTTACCGATGAGAAGTTTTGAACTATCATTTGGTTTTCATTACTTTTCGAATAATATAATATTTCTGAAGATTATGAAATGATGCATATTTTTAAACAACTTGTTCTTTTGATATGTATGTTCTGAGGCTTAGTGTAGGTGGGGTGTTCTTTCGACACCACTCCTGCCGTTTGCCAGTCATGGACACGGGAATTCGGGTCGTGACAAAGGTGATATCAAAGATAGGTTTTGTTAAAACCCTATAGCCTAATTTTGTTAAAAACCTGGAATCTGATTTTGTTAAAACCCCCGTAATATGTGGAGCTTGGGATCCTTCTCGTCTTGTTGTGATTCCTCTGTTTTTTATTATTATTATTATTGTTGTGTTGATATACATGTGAGGAAATATATATGTATGTGAATATTGATATAAACATCATTGGATATACTATATATAAGATATGTGTTTTTCATACATGTGTGATAATATTTGATATAAGAGTATTCTTGGATATAAGATATGTGGTACATGTGTTTTGCATTCATGTGAGAAAATACTTGTGTGTGTGAATATTTGATATAAGTATATCTTTGAGAGTATTTGTATAATATGTTTATTTGAGTATAATATTTCTTTGGAAATACTTAAGTATGAGGTTTCAGTATATTTTTGGAAGTATTTTTAATATATATATATATATATATATATATATATATATATATATATATATATATATATGTTTTGATAATATTCAATGAAATATCTGTGTTTGATAATATTTTTCCAGATGTGTTTATTTTGATTACTCTTTGAACTGGAAAAGCTAATCTCTTTTCACAATATTTTATCCCAGAAATATAGATTTTGAATGCATGAAAAAGTTGAAATATGATTAATCACCTATAGATGATGAGACTGTTATTGGAGAATTACTTATTAAGGTTGTTATTATAGGTTATTGATTATGATCTATATGTTAATTAATATAGTTATTTGGAATTGGGTAAATTGATGGTATGAAGATTGTATGTACAATCTATTACAAACTTACAATTATGAAATTCTGGATTAAGATATTTGATTCATGAAATTTATTTGTGAAGTTTCCTTTCGAATTATGTATGATATGTATGTAAAGGGCTTACGTGGTTACGATGGTTTATGGTGATCCTCTCAATTGTGTGCCAATATAGCTTTGGGTATGACACCCCTTTTCATTCGTCTCAGCCTTAAGATTGGAGTTTTTTTTCTTTAAATGCTTATGTTTCTTTTATTTCTGTTATTTTGTTACTTCTGGTAGTTATTCTTTATCTTTTATCTTGTTTTCGTATAATTGAGGTTGTAGTGTTGAATCTTCATCTAGTGTTCTGTCTTCTTCCTTATCGAATTCATTTGAATAGTTCTCTGCAGTGCATTTAACTTCGAAATCTTAAGTATGATTTCAGCTACATCAATTATTTTTTTACTCTAATTCTCGCCTACTACCAAATTAGTTATTGTTACCTTTAGATGATTTTCTTTGATTTCAGTTTCTTCTAATACAATGAAGTCTTTGTGACCATGAACTTTTAATATAGATTCAATAAACCTGGGAGACTAAACCTGATTTTTTTTTTTTTATGCATTGGAATCTTTTATTTGTGTTTTTTTGAGTTGCTTTTGAGTATATTTTATATAATGTTGTAGGTTCTCCTTGTTGTAACCCATTTTTGGATCCCCATAAAAATAATAAATAAATAATAAGTAAAATTAAAAAAAAAAAAAAAAAAAAACTGAACAGTGTCTTCCCACATACTGCTAAAGCCCTGCGCCACATGATTGGAAAACAGCACAGCCGCCCGACAGCAGGCCGCTCCCCTGCTCCCCCAGGCATAATAGTAGGCCGCTCCCCTGCTCCTCACGCGCATCAACAACCCGCTCCCTTCTAGCCTATAAATACTGCTCTTGACACCAGCAAGAGAGGAGGGGGGGCTTTTTTGAAACGAGAGACGAGAGAGGGAGAACACAGGGAACAAAAGAGAGAAGGAAAACAGAGGGGAAGAGAAGAACAATAACCTCTCTCTTTCTCTCTATCCCCACCGTTTGAAATAATATTGCCACCGCCCACCTTGCTCTTAGAACCGCCCCTTGGAAGAAGAAGCAGAGAAGCAAGGTGACTAGACAAAGAGAAGAAATAACGCAGAAGCAGTAGAGAAGAGGAAGGTCGGCCACCAGCTGCCATTGCCATCTCAGTCAACAACAGCCCTGTGAAAAGTGGAAGGAAGAAAGGAAAACAGAGGAGAACAGAGCTGAAGAGAAAAACGCACAGAAGAAAAAGGAAGAAGGGTTGGCCACCATCCAGGCCACTTCCCAGGCTGCCACCACCAGCATCTCCACGAAGCTGTTAAAGAAAGTGAAGAACCTTGTTGACAAGAGGGAGCAAAGGAAATAAAGAGAAGAAGCAGCGCCAAAACAGTAAGGAAGAGGAAAGAGGAGCCGCCAACAACACCACCGCCAAACCAGCCACTGCCACCGTCAGCACCACCGTGAGCCCTCGTTGGCTTCCTCTCCACCGCCACCAGCATCACTGTGAGTGTTGGACATCGTCTTCGTTCCTTTCGGTTCCACGTCCAGGTAAGCGTTTTGCGTTTTGCGTCTCTGTGCATGTGATTTCCTTTAGCATTTCACTGTGCAAGTGAATTATAATTCACTTGAACAGTGAAGTGCAAATGTTACTGTTCAAGTGAATTATAATTCACTTTGAACAGTACCATATATTACTATGCGTGTTTTGTTTTTTTTGCATGTTTACTATGTGTGGTTTCCTTTTGCATTTCTACTGTTCATAGCGAATTATAATTCACTTCAACACTACCATTTGTATATGTTACTAAGCATGCACACGTGAGCTTCCATCCAGGACACTAGCTCGGGCCAGTGACCCGGTTAGGCCTGCTGGATCCAGCCTAGCTATATGGGCCGAACGAGGCCCAATCTAAAATTTTTTATTAAAAAAAATAAAAATTCTTCAAAAATTATTTCAAAGAATTTGTGATTTTCTGCAATTTTATTACTGTATTTTGATCAATATCGGTTTGTATTTTTATACTGTAAAGATACAAATCCGGTATTAAAATACCTGGTTTTCGTCAACAAAAAAAAAATGTTTTGTTTTCATGCATACGGCCAATACCCTAACATGTTTTGAATGTTTATATATATATATATTATATACAAAAATATTGGAAGTTTTAAAAATGTGTTTTTGCATGGATTTCTTAAACATCAAACAAATTTGTTTTCTTGCATATCTGGATTTTACAACATGTTTGTAAAACTCCAAAGGGTATTGGCCAATATTCCAAAAACTATAAAAATCTTATTTTGGGGGAATTCATCTATTATTCACCGCTAATGTTTGGATAAAGAAATCCTTAAAGGATGAATATCCAAAATATTATTGGGAGTAATAAATCCGCACACATCCTTGAAAGAAGCCTTGATTATAATCGAGGACATTTCAAAACTTTAAATTTTTTTACTCCACGGTTTACGAGCCGTGAAAGTATGAAATACTAAGGCAAAAGAAGGCTTTTAAAAGCGCTTTGAATTCCTTAGATTTCTAATTTTTTGTCCCTCCTTCTTGCGATTTACGAGTCGCAAACTCTTGAAATACTAAGGGAAAAATGAGCTTTCAAAGCACATGGAATCTCCTTGGATTTCTATCCAAATAAATTTTATTTGAATCAAACTTAGGAAAATTGATGGGATTAGAAAAACACCAACACCATAGCAATTATAGAGCAAACCAAACACCAAGCAGCTTACCTTAGGTAGGGCGTACTAGGGGTGCTAATACCTTCCCTTTACGCAACCAGTCCCTTGCCTTAGAATCTCTGAAAGACTAGTTAGGGTTCCTAGTGACCAAAATACTAGGTGGCGACTCCAAAGAAACAAATCAAGCAAAAACAAACGAAAAATCGCCATCGAAGGCCGCGCGCCGGATTTTTTTGGGGTGCGACAGAATGGCGACAAGTTCCGGGGGCATCTCAGAACTTGGGGGCAGATTCAGTGACGGGGCAGCACTTTGCACCTACCATTCCCATTCAGCCCCCTCAAGCTCACATCACTGTGGAAGGGCCTCCCGATAATAGGTCCACCAGATTTATGAACGATGACAAGATATCAGCCTTGGAAGAAAGGTTAAGAGCAGTCGAGGGAAATGACTGGTTTGACCCCATGCGAGCGTCTGAAATATGCTTGGTACCAAACATCACGGTACCAAAAAAATTTAGGATTCCGGAGTTTATAAAGTACACTGGGTTGGAATGCCCAAACACTCACCTTCGATCTTATTGCAATAAGATGGCTGAGGTGATTCATGACGATAAGTTACTGATCTACTTTTTCCAAGATAGTCTATCGGGGTCGGCGCTAAGTTGGTACATGAGGTTGGATAATGCCAAGATCAAGAAATGGAAGGATTTAGTTGAGGCTTTCCTTAAGCAATACAAGTTCAATTTGGAAATTGTTCCAGATCGAATGAGCCTTATGTTCAATGGAAAAGAGAAGCCAAGAATCAGTTAAGGGCTTATGCGCAAAGATGAGGGACGAGGCCATGCATGTGCAACCCCCTTTGATAGAAACGGAGATTGGTGACTTTGTTGGCCAACACATTCAAGGCACCCTACTATGAGCATTTAATGGGTAGCTCATCTCAACATTTCTATGATGTTGTACGCATAGCGGAAAGAATAGAGCAGGGGATTAAAAGCTGGACGCATAATTGAGCCATTGGAGACAAAGGGTTTTTTCGGAAAGAAAATTGAAAAGGTCCCGTTAACAACTTTGAAGGTGGGTCCAATGACAAGATAACGGATTCATATAACCCACAAATACCTACCTCCCATGTGGCCCACATAAACTTTAACAAACCTTTTTCCCCTAATCGAGCAAATGGACTAGTCAAACACCCAAAAACAACCACCAAAGACCAAAACCCAAGATACATTTCAGAACAACTACCGCCATTACCCATGCCTCTGAAGACATATATGCCAAACTACTGAGCATTGGACAAATAGCTCTTATCCCTACATTACCACTACAACCACCATTCCCCATCTGGTATAAGCCCCGAGTTTGAACTTGCGAGTACCATGCTGGTATTCCCGGGCATTGTCTTGAAACGTGCTATGGTTTCAAGAACAAGTTGTTGAAGCTCATCAAGATAGGATGGGTGTCATTTGAAGATACACCCAATATCAGTTCAAATCCATCGCCACATGACAAAAGTGATAGGGGATAAAGGGTTGGAAAACCTTGGTCAAGAATCGTCAATAATGAAGAAGGCGAGATCAAAGGAGAAGACAAGGAAACGCAAATGGGGAAGGAAGATGAAGCATTGCCTCGGTTGACTTTCCACACACTAGAAGAAGTTTCAGAACGGGTGGACCCAAGAGCTTCTCGTAGTTTTCAAAATGTAAAACAACTTTATTTGCCTTAGCATGTTTTTGTCATTTGCTTTTGTCTTTGCTTTTATTTTCTCTAGTGAGCATTCAGAGCTCATATTGTCAGCCAGATTTTGTGTTTAAGCCTACCTTTTCTTTAAATAAATGATGAGATTATGCACTTTTTAAACAAGGTTTAGTGGTTACAAATAAAGTATCATAAAATGGTTTAATATGAAATTTAAGAAAAGCTACCCTTGAAATACAACCTCACCTCTGGATAACATAATGAATTGATACATCACCTGTAAATTTTCTTTCAAGACAAAAATAGAGTTTATCAATCCTAAACAATGTGCATTTTTTGAAAAAAACACTTCATTATTGTCCTTTCACTCTCTAAAGAGTTTTTTGTTGGTGGTTTTGTTTTGAGTCGAAATGAATTTCTTCTCTATATAAAAACCCAGACTAGGATCGCACCCCTACACTGGGGGCAAGACGAGATGTTTTATGAAAAGTTTTACGAAAGCTTATAGATTTGAAAACCAAGCTAAAGCATTTGATAAAAGCATGACAAAGAGGTAAATACAAGTCATACATTTTGAGAAAAGGACTACTTGAAGAAAGTCAAAGACTTCTTCTCCAAGAATATGATAGATGAATCCAGCATACGACTTCAAAAGCAAAGTTCATATTAAAAGGGAGTCTCATGAACTAGAAGAAGAGGATGGGACCTATGTTTCAAAACCAGGTATGAATGCATGCATTGCATCTAATCATAAATCATTGCATATATGTTTATTGGATCGTTACAGGAGGAGATCGTAGCGCATTCCAACAAGATTATGGACGAAGAAAGAATCATTGAGTTGATTCTAGAAGAACAAGAAGAGAAGATAATGGTTTTCAAACCCTGCCAGCAGGAAGAACGACATCGATATCATTCGGTAAAAAGGAATCACCAAATGGGATTCCAAGTTGTTGAGATCGACAGAAGGGATCTCGTATTTCGATGGAGGTCGCCAGAAGGGACCTCATATTTCAGCTTTGAATAAAAGGAATCACCAGATGGGATTCCAAGTTGTTTGAGATCGCTAGAAGGGGTCTCGTTTTCGATATTCATCAATGGAGGTCGCCAGAAGAGACCTCAATTTTCAGCTTTGGTATAAAAGGAATCGCCAGATGGGATTCCAAGTTGTTTGGCTAAAGGAGATCGCCAGAAGGGATCTCGTACTTCGACATTCATCAAGGAAGGTCGCCAGAAGGGACCTCATATTGAAACCATTTCTTAGAAAAGCATGGAGTTTACAAAATTCTTCCCCCTGGGTAGGTCACCCATACAATGAGACCATCATTTTTCTTGGGTTCGTCACCCATACAATGAGACCATCTTTTTTTCCTGGGTAGGTCACCCATACAATGAGACCATCATTTTTCTTGGGTTCGTCACCCATACAATGAGACCATCTTTTTTTCCTGGGTAGGTCACCCATACAATGAGACCATCATTTTTCTTGGGTTCGTCACCCATACAATGAGACCATCTTTTTTCCTGGGTAGGTCACCCATACAATGAGGCCATCATTTTTCTTGGGTTCGTCACCCATACAATGAGACCATCATTTTCTTGGGTAGGTCACCCATACAATGAGACCATTCTCCAGCATTTTTCTTGGGTTCGTCACCCATACAATGAGACCAGTATTTTTCTTGGGTTCGTCACCCATACAATGAGACCAGCATTTTTCTTGGGTTCGTCACCCATACAATGAGACCATCATTCCTTCCCCTGGGTAGGTCACCCAAAGAATGAGACCACTCTTCCTTTTCCTTGGGCAGGTCACCCATCACAATGAGACCATATTTTCTGGGTAGGTCACCCATAAGAATGAGACCATTCTCCATTTTTTGTTTATCTGGGTAGGTCACCCATAAGAATGAGGCCATTCCTTCCCCTGGGTAGGTCACCCAAAGAATGAGACCACTCTTCCTTTTCCTTGGGCAGGTCACCCATCACAATGAGACCATATTTTCTGGGTAGGTCACCCATAAGAATGAGACCATTCTCCATTTTTTTGTTTATCTGGGTAGGTCACCCATAAGAATGAGGCCATTCCTTCCCCTGGGTAGGTCACCCAAAGAATGAGACCACTCTTCCTTTTTCTGGGTAGGTCACCCATCACAATAAGACCATATTTTCTGGGTAGGTCACCCATAAGAATGAGACCATTCTCCATTTTTTGTTTATCTGGGTAGGTCACCCATAATAATGAGGCCATTCTTTCCCCCGGGTAGGTCACCCATAATAATGAGACCACTCTTTCTCTTTTCCACTCGGGCAGGTCACCCATCATAATGAGACCACATACACATTTTTTTTTTTTATATTGATTATGAGTAAAGGAATCGCCGGTTGGGATTCCAAGTTAAAGGAGATCACCAGATGGGATCTCGGATGGATTTCCATATTGATCAAACTAAAGTAAGAATTTAGAGGATCGCTGGATAAGGATCTCGAGATGACTAAGTTTTGATCATAGTTTTTGGGCTAAAGAGGATTGTTATAAAGGACAAAGTTTCAGATCAATCAAGCTTTGACCGGATCAGTTTCGGGAGTTCCGTTTCGGGTTTATCTTTATAACACTTACTGCGCAAAATCCATGCTCCGTAAGTATTATAAAGAGGGGGCATCTGTTGTAACCCATTTTTGGGTCCCCATGAAAAATAAAATAAATAGCCAAAAAAGGTTAGAAAAAGATAACAGGAGGCAGAAGCGCTCGGAAAATAGTCAGAAAATTGGTCAAGGAATTTAAAAATACAAGGATTGATTTTTTGACAGTATATTCTTGAAGGATGAAAGCCCTATTGAGAAGAAAAATTTGAGTTTTGAGGAGAAAAGCCCGAATTTGGATTTTTATGGACTTAATTGGATTTTTATGGACTTAATTGGATTTTTATTTGAATTTATAGAAGATTTGATTCCAAGAAAAATTGATTTTTAAGTCAATTTGGGCTTTAATTTGGAGAAATTTAAGTTTTGGGGCCAAAATATATTTTTTAGGAATTTATTGGGTCAAATCAGGGGCTCAATTGCATAAATATTGAAGTTTAAGGGCCAATTAGGGACTTAATTGTGAAAATCCGAAACCAGGGACCAATTTGGAGAAGGCGCAAAGATAGAGGGGGCTGTTTGGAATTGTTTCAGGGGCTTAATTGAAGAAATTGGAAGTTTATTAATCAATTGAGGGCTTAATTGCATAAATCAGAGGCCAAGGACCAAAGTGAAAAAGGCGGCCAACAAGAGGGGCGGAGACCGAAGGTGAAATAATGGAGGACTGATCTGGAATTTGGCTCCTTTAAATGAAACGGCGCGTTTTATCCAAAACGACACCGTTTCATATATATATTAAAAAAAAAAAAAAGGAAGCCCAGAACGGTGTCGTTTTGAACGACACTGTTCATCTTCCTCCTTCCCCCCGAAGCAGAGCAGCAGAAGAAGAAAACCATTTTTTGTTTTTTTTTCAAATCTTCCCGCCTCTCTCTCCTCGCCCCCACCACCTTTAGACATTGGCCGACCAGCCGTTACACCGCACTAACGATGGTCCCCCACGGTTCTGCCCCTATAAAAAGAGGAAGAGACCCCGAGAGGAAAGGAGGGAGAGACCCCGAGAGGAATAGAGAGAGAGAGACCCGAAGGGAGGAGAGAGAGAGAAAACCGCCTGAACCGCCGTCCGTAAGCCAAGCTGCCACCGTCTCCGCAGCAGCACCGCCACCAAGCCGTCGTCTCCGCCGTGCCAGGTACGCTTCTCTCCCCCCTGCACATTTTTTTTTCTTTTTGTTTCTTAAATTTCGTCTCCTGCATGCAGAGGCGTTCTGCATGCAGGGGACGAGGGGGGAAATAATTCCCCCCCCCCCCTGCGTTTTTTTAATTCCTCTGGGCCAGATGTTGTCTGGCCCAGAATTATGTGGACCGGGCCAGAGAGATCTGGCCCCGTCGGAGGTCTGGCCGGGTCCGGCCCATACCGAGGTTAATTATTTTTTGGGCCGAGTTCGGCCCAGTAATTTTGGCCGAGGTCGGCCCGGGTACTTGTTGGGCCGAGGTCGGCCCAACGCTTGTGGGCTGGGTCCGGCCCAGTTTAGTTTGGGCCGGCCCAGCCCTTTTAATATATAAATATATTATTATATTATTATTATTATTATTATTATTATTATTATATATGTGTATATATGTTATATATATAAAAAATGTATTTATATATATAAAAAAAAAAATAATATTTCGAAAAAAAATAAAAATAAAAATATTGTTGATTTTTCTGCATATGTTTGTCAAAAATGTTTTAATTCTGGTTTGTATTTTTATACTGTAAAGATACAAAACCAGTGTTATAAATACCCGGTTTTCGTCAAAACATCAAAAAGATTTTCAGAATAAAAAATGTTTTTGCTTTCAAAAAAATTCTAAAAAGTCCCTAAAAATGTTGTTGATTTTTTCTGCATATTTTTATCAAAAATGGATTAATATTGGGTTGTATTTTTATACCGTAAGGATACAAGCTCAGTATTAAAATACCTGATTTTCGCCAAAGCATAAAAAAAATAATATTTTTCCAAAAATTGTTTTTGTTTTAAAATACGGCCTAGTCTCTCCAATATATACATATAAATATTATAACATCATATTTTCATACAACAAAGAAAATTTTCAAAACAAATATATGTATTAACATGCATTTTGGCTTTAATAACCAGTTTATTCAAGCCATGAGAACTAGGCCAATATTTCAAAAATTCTAAAAAAATCTTTTTTTTCTTTTAGTATTTGGGATTACGAATTTATACGTAAAACGTATTCCTAAATATTATTAATAAAATTTTGGTATGGACGTTAGAACGGTTAGGATTTTACCCGATAAGATAAAAGACCTTCTTACCGAGGAGGATTTTTCTTGAACCATAAACAGACCAACAACTAGGAAAACACAATAACACTTTAGTTTTTTTTTTATCAGACAAATAAAACAATGCAGCTTAACCTTAGGTAGGGCGTATTTGGGGTGCTAATACCTTCCCTTTACGCAACCAGTCTCCGTACCCGATCTCTGAGACCAGTTAGGTTCCTAGTGACCGAAATACTAGGTGGCGACTCCAAACAAAAAAATAAAAAATTCGCCAGTCGAACCCGCAATTGAAAAATGGGTAGATGTATATTTTTTTTGGGGTGCGACAGAATGGCGACTCCGCTGGGGACCCTTGGACTAAGCTTGGTAATTGTTTTTTTTTTTATTATGCTATGTGTTGTTGTTTTTCTTTTTTTACTATGAATGGTTTGCTTTGTTTAAAAGCTTTAGCATACATCTTTACATTCTATCATACATGGCATAGTCATGCATCACTTTATTATTATTATTATGTTTTGGAGGGCACACACATGTAACTTTAAGATTAAGTGGGGGACTAGCAGCTTGCCTTATGACTTGAGTCAAGGTTTAAGTTTGTGTAAACCCCAACTCTTTGCTGAGTGTTTAGACTGATTGTGATTGGTACACGTACCATCCCACTATCTGCTAGACCTCCATATCGCCTTTACGAGGTGGATCACTGGAACAGCAAGAGACCCTCTTTTAGAGACCTAGTAGTAAACCTACCCAATGTCTCACATAAAGGAACTAGAGCCTATCCTTAGGATGTATGCTCCATAATATCTTTTTGCATCCAAACAAGCCTAAGCTCAAAGCATCTTGAATCTGAAGACCTTTATTCAAAAGCTAGCCAAGGGAAAGATGTTCTAGAATTGGGAGACCCAAGAAGCTCCATTGGTGTTCAAAATTTAATCAACAATGCTTCTTTGATCATGATATTGTGTTGTTTTCCTTTTTCAACTTTTTAAATCGAGGTTCCAAATGCCTTTTCAAAAGTTCATCTTGGTGTTTTTACACATCATTTTTCTTTTCAAAATGAATCTTCCATAACTACACCTACACTTTACACTGAGAATGAATGGCCGGACTTTAAAGAATCCATATTAGTTGTAGAAAAGGAAGAATGGTAGGAAAATAACATTAGGGGATTCACAAAAATAAACAACATGAACAAGCTTGGAAACCCGCTACAAGGTCATGCCGTTTAGGTTAAAGAACGTTGGGGGCACCTACCAAAGGGCTATGTTGACTCTATTTCACGACATGATGCATAAAGAGATTAAAGTATACGTGGATGACATGACCTAGAGAGGGAGAGAATCATGTCCAAATATTGAAGGAATTAGTTGAAAGACTAAGAAAGTACAAGTTGAGGTTTAACCATGCAAGGTGTTCATTCGGGGTGAAATCTAAGAAGTTTGTTGGAATTTATGATGAGTGACAAAGGGATAGAAGTGGACACTGATTAAGTAAAGGCTAGTCAACCTATGCCAACTCCCAAGACTAAGAAGGATGTAAGGAGGTTCTTGGAAAGTTTGAATTACATTGCTCAATTTATATCCAATTAACCACGACTTATGACAAATGTACTTTGAGGGTGTTGTGGTAATAGAGTGGGGGCAGTGCTAATCTTTCCTAATAAGAAACAGTATCCGGTTTCAGTTAAGTCGCAATTTGGGTACACTAACAACACAACTGAGTTTGAAGCTTGCATTCTCGATTTTAGAGGTTGCATTAGAGCTAAACATCAGAAAGATAGATGTGTATTGGAGACTCGATTTTGATTATTTGTCAAGTGAAATGAAAAGGGAAAACCAAGGACAAGAAGTTGAGACCTTGCCAAGAATACTTGTCTAAATGGGCTAGAGAATTTGAGGAAATAAAGTTCACCCATCTAGGAAAGGAAGGAAACCATTTTGATGTTTTGGTCACGCCAGCTTCTATGGCTAGAATAGACTTTGGGCACAAGGTACAACCAATACACATTGATATAAGAAATAACTTAGCTCATTATTGCTCAGTTTGAAAGAGAAATAGATGGAAACCCTTGGCACTATGATATCAAGAATTTCATCCAAAACCAGACATATCCCATAGGGGCATCCAAAAATCAATAAGAAGACGTTGAGGAGGTTGGCAATGGATTTCTATCTTGATGGGGAAACTTTGTATAAGAAATCATCTGACGAAACTTAGTTGATTTTTGATAAGTGAAAAGAGGATAGCCGCAATCTGTCATCATCAACTTTATCAAAGAAGGATGGCCAAATCATACAATAAGAAGATTCGACCTTGAGGATTCCACGAAGGAGATCTTATATGGAAGAAAATTTTGTCTTTTACCAAGAGAAGATCAGAGTAAATGGACGACAAACAATGAGGGCTCTTTAGTGGTAAAGAAAGCATTTTCGGGAGAAGCTTTATTGTTATCTAGAATGGATGGAGAAGATCTAGTTAGGCCCGTGAATTCTGACTCTGTGAGGAAATATTACGCTTGATGCATTTTGTAATTTCCCAATCAATAAAATTAAAGTTCGGCCATGAATTCTCTTTGTAAAGAACCTTTTTTTTTCATAAAACATACGATCTCCTAGCATTTGAAATTTTTTACTTAAAAGAACTTTTATCGCATGACCAAGGAGATGACTCCATCAATTGGAGAAAACCAAAGCAAATCTGTTTGACATTGTTTTTGCACACCACACTAGGGGGCAAGAAGTGCACGAAATGCATATAGAGGTCCATAGTGAACCAAAACCCAAAGGGGTATCATAATAAAAACTTCTAAAAAAAAAAGCATCTTTTTATGAGAATTGCTAATTGCATTAAAAGTTTTAGTTTTCATGAACAAAACCAATTTTTTGAGTTTTCCTTTTAAAAATAATAATAAAGCACAATACTTAATGGAGCAAGAAAGGGCCCCATAAGGAATCAGAGATCTCTTCACTAAGAGGATATGAAGTATATTTTGGTTCATGAGAAAAGGTTGGACAAACAAATGGAAACAAGAGCTTGAAGAAGTTTACAACGAAAGGGGCACCTATTTTTCTCAGGTAAGTATACATGCATATTGATCATAATGCATTTCTTTCAACATTTGTTGTATCGGTGTTTCATCATCATCTTTTGGGTAGTGCGTTTTCTAACCCTACCTCATTTTGAGTGCGCCTTTGAGCCCTCACTTCTTGGGTAGTGCGTTTTGTAACCCTACCTCTTTTTGAGTGCGCCTTTGAGCCCTCACTTCTTGGGTAGTGCGTTTTCTAACCCTACCTCTTTTCGAGTGTGCCGTTGAGCCCTCACTTCTCGAGTAGTGCGTTTTCTAACCCTACCTCATTTCGAGTGCGCCTTTGAGCCCTCGTCGACATTTTTCTGGGTAGGTCACCCATTACAATGAGGCCATTCTTTCATTTGGGTAGGTCACCCATTACAATGAGACCACACTCCATATTTTTTCTATTTGGGTAAGTCACCCATCACAACGAGACCGCTTTTTCATATTCTTTCCACTTGGGTAGGTCACCCATCACAACGAGACCGCTTTTTCATATTCTTTCCACTTGGGTAGGTCACCCATCACAACGAGACCACTTTTTCATATTCTTTCCACTTGGGTAGGTCACCCATCACAATGAGACCATTATTTTTTCCATTTGGATAGGTCACCCATAAGAATGAGACCATTCTCCATTTTTTTTTTACCTGGGTAGGTCACCCATAAGAATGAGGCCATTCCTCCCCCTGGGTAGGTCACCCAAAGAATGAGACCACTCTTCCTTTTTCCCCCTGGGTAGGTCACCCAAAGAATGAGACCACTCTTTCTTTTTTCCATTTGGGCAGGTCACCCATAAGAATGAGACCATTCTCCATCTTTTTTTTTACCTGGGTAGGTCACCCATAAGAATGAGGTCATTCCTCCCCCTAGGTAGGTCACCCAAAGAATGAGACCACTCTTCCTTTTTCCACTTGGGTAGGTCACCCATTACAATGAGACCATTATTTTTTCTGGGCAGGTCACCCATAAGAATGAGACCATTCTCCATCTTTTTTTTTTACCTGGGTAGGTCACCCATAAGAATGAGGCCATTCCTCCCCCTGGGTAGGTCACCCAAAGAATGAGACCACTCTTTCTTTTTTCCATTTGGGCAGGTCACCCATAAGAATGAGACCATTCTCCATCTTTTTTTTACCTGGGTAGGTCACCCATAAGAATGAGGCCATTCCTCCCCCTGGGTAGGTCACCCAAAGAATGAGACCACTCTTCCTTTTTCCATTTGGGTAGGTCACCCATAAGAATAAGACCATTCTCCATCTTTTTTTTTTTTACCTGGGTAGGTCACCCATAATAATGAGGCCATTCTTCCCCCTGGGTAGGTCACCCAAAGAATGAGACCACTCTTTTCCTTTTTCACTCGGGCAGGTCACCCATCATAATAAGACCAGACACGCATTTTTGTTTTGGTTGTGAAATCGCCAAATGAGATTCCAAGTTTGAGATCGCTAGAAGGGATCCCGTATTTTCGATATTGGTCAAAGGAGGTCGCTAGAAGGGACCTCATATTTCAGCCTTGGTTAAAAAGGAATCGCCATATGGGATTTCAGGTTTTTGGTTAAAGGAGATCGCCATAAGGGATTTCGAGATGACTAAATTTTGATCACAGTTTTTGGGTTGAGGAGGATTGCTGTTAAGACAAAGTTTCAGAGCGATCAAGCTCCAACCAGATCAGTTTCGGGAGTTCAGTTTTGGTTTATCTTTATAAATCTTACTGCGCAAAACCCCTGCTCCGTAAGTTTTATAAAGAGGGGGCATCTGTTGTAACCCATTTTTGGATCCCCATAAAAATAATAAATAAATAATAAGTAAAATTAAAAAAAAAAAAAAAAAAACTGAACAGTGTCTTCCCACATACTGCTAAAGCCCTGCGCCACATGATTGGAAAACAGCACAGCCGCCCGACAGCAGGCCGCTCCCCTGCTCCCCCAGGCATAATAGTAGGCCGCTCCCCTGCTCCTCACGCGCATCAACAACCCGCTCCCTTCTAGCCTATAAATACTGCTCTTGACACCAGCAAGAGAGGAGGGGGGGCTTTTTTGAAACGAGAGACGAGAGAGGGAGAACACAGGGAACAAAAGAGAGAAGGAAAACAGAGGGGAAGAGAAGAACAATAACCTCTCTCTTTCTCTCTATCCCCACCGTTTGAAATAATATTGCCACCGCCCACCTTGCTCTTAGAACCGCCCCTTGGAAGAAGAAGCAGAGAAGCAAGGTGACTAGACAAAGAGAAGAAATAACGCAGAAGCAGTAGAGAAGAGGAAGGTCGGCCACCAGCTGCCATTGCCATCTCAGTCAACAACAGCCCTGTGAAAAGTGGAAGGAAGAAAGGAAAACAGAGGAGAACAGAGCTGAAGAGAAAAACGCACAGAAGAAAAGGAAGAAGGGTTGGCCACCATCCAGGCCACTTCCCAGGCTGCCACCACCAGCATCTCCACGAAGCTGTTAAAGAAAGTGAAGAACCTTGTTGACAGAGGGAGCAAAGGAAATAAAGAGAAGAAGCAGCGCCAAAACAGTAAGGAAGAGGAAGAGGAGCCGCAACAACACCACCGCCAAACCAGCCACTGCCACCGTCAGCACCACCGTGAGCCCTCGTTGGCTTCCTCTCCACCGCCACCAGCATCACTGTGAGTGTTGGACATCGTCTTCGTTCCTTTCGGTTCCACGTCCAGGTAAGCGTTTTGCGTTTTGCGTCTCTGTGCATGTGATTTCCTTTAGCATTTTCACTGTGCAAGTGAATTATAATTCACTTGAACAGTGAAGTGCAAATGTTACTGTTCAAGTGAATTATAATTCACTTGAACAGTACCATATATTACTATGCGTGTTTTGTTTTTTTGCATGTTACTATGTGTGGTTTCCTTTTGCATTTCTACTGTTCATAGCGAATTATAATTCACTTCAACACTACCATTTGTATATGTTACTAAGCATGCACACGTGAGCTTCCATCCAGGACACTAGCTCGGGCCAGTGACCCGGTTAGGCCTGCTGGATCCAGCCTAGCTATATGGGCCGAACGAGGCCCAATCTAAAATTTTTTATTAAAAAAAATAAAAATTCTTCAAAAATTATTTCAAAGAATTTGTGATTTTTCTGCAATTTTATTACTGTATTTTGATCAATATCGGTTTGTATTTTTATACTGTAAAGATACAAATCCGGTATTAAAATACCTGGTTTTCGTCAACAAAAAAAAATGTTTTGTTTTCATGCATACGGCCAATACCCTAACATGTTTTGAATGTTTATATATATATATATATATACAAAAATATTGGAAGTTTTAAAAATGTGTTTTTGCATGGATTTCTTAAACATCAAACAAATTTGTTTTCTTGCATATCTGGATTTTACAACATGTTTGTAAAACTCCAAAGGGTATTGGCCAATATTCCAAAAAACTATAAAAATCTTATTTTGGGGAATTCATCTATTATTCACCGCTAATGTTTGGATAAAGAAATCCTTAAAGGATGAATATCCAAAATATTATTGGGAGTAATAAATCCGCACACATCCTTGAAAGAAGCCTTGATTATAATCGAGGACATTTCAAAACTTTAAATTTTTTTACTCCACGGTTTACGAGCCGTGAAAGTATGAAATACTAAGGCAAAAGAAGGCTTTTAAAAGCGCTTTGAATTCCTTAGATTTCTAATTTTTTGTCCCTCCTTCTTGCGATTTACGAGTCGCAAACTCTTGAAATACTAAGGGAAAAATGAGCTTTCAAAGCACATGGAATCTCCTTGGATTTCTATCCAAATAAATTTTATTTGAATCAAACTTAGGAAAATTGATGGGATTAGAAAAACACCAACACCATAGCAATTATAGAGCAAACCAAACACCAAGCAGCTTACCTTAGGTAGGGCGTACTAGGGGTGCTAATACCTTCCCTTTACGCAACCAGTCCCTTGCCTTAGAATCTCTGAAAGACTAGTTAGGGTTCCTAGTGACCAAAATACTAGGTGGCGACTCCAAAGAAACAAATCAAGCAAAAACAAACGAAAAATCGCCATCGAAGGCCGCGCGCCGGATTTTTTTGGGGTGCGACACTCCTAACGATCCTCGATAGATTTTTCGGGTCTTTCATCTTGTGTTCATTTTAGTTCTATATTTTTCTGGTGAGTGAAATAATCTTTAATATGCATATAGTATATAAAATATGTATGTTGATTATATGATGAGTACGACTAGTTAATCTCTTGAATACTTATATATGTTACTCTATTTTTCAAGTACTCACTTATTCTTGAATTTGCACTGGCTTTCTGTCAAACTAAGTTTTATTCAATATGATATATATTTCTTTGATGATTTTGCGAATATCTATTATGTCTTGATATAGGACTTGTCAGTAACTCCATGCTAACGGAGAGTAGTTAGCCTATGTGCACATAGTATTTTGTATATCTAGTTGGTGATAAAGGCATCAGCCTATGGCAACTGATCATCCCACAGTGGTCACCTTCGGGTGTCATCTAGTTACCTTCAGGTGTCATCTGATATCTAACATATATTCCACTATATTATGATATATGTATATGTATATATCAAGATAAATCGACTTGTAACTATTAATATTAATATCTAAAATATATATTAAATATTATTTCCTCACTGAGTTGGTTGAACTCACCCCTCATTCTTAATATTATTTTAGGTTTGTAGTTTATGATAGCAGGTGAACTTTGTTGAGTGTTCCTGCTTCTTCAGTTTTGGTCGGTATGTCTTGCTTATTTTGTAAGGCTTTCCTTTTAGTTTTGATTTGATGTCTTAAACGCTCCGCTATTACCCTGTTTTAATTAAGTTGGATTTTTGACAATGTTTGAGTATTATAGATTATTGTTTTTGTTTTAATTACCAATGAGAAGTTTTGAACTATCATTTGGTTTCATTACTTTTTAATAATATAATATTTTTAAAAATTATAAAATGCTACGTATTTTTAAACAACTTGTTCTTTTGATATGTCTGTTCTTTTGATATTTTTAAACAACTTGTTCTTATGATATGTTGCCTATCATGGACCCGGAATTTAGGTCGTGACAATATTTTAGCATAAGAGTATAAAATCTTACACTCATTACACTTACACACCTTCAATCATCTTAAATGTTATCGAGTTAGCTATAGAGATTATAGTTTTCAATTGTACAATCTTTTATATTAGAGAGTGAATTTTGTTGTAAACAAATCATAATTGGAATCACTTGAGAGTTTGGATAAACTTTTGGCATTGGTGAGGTATTGTCATCAAGAAAAAAATCTTGAAAAGAAAATATCTTCAAATGGTGTAATTTCTTGGTGTGGATTCATCAAAGACATTGTATCTTTCACTTGGAATAGTAAAATAATATAATATTCAAGTATAATTGGTACTTAAGATGTAGATATGGACTTGTCAAACCACGTTAAAAATCGAGTTTGTAATTTTTCTTCTCTTATCTCTCTACTTTAAGCAATTTAATTAATGGAACAACTTATACATCTAAAAACTCAATATACCTTTTAATAGGTTTAATGATGTCAAAAATTGTGAACATTTCATCCAGCACAATCAACTACCGAGGATACAAGAGCGAGGTAGTAATTTCATTGTTCGAAAATAATTCAATATTTTTTGATGAAGAAGATGGTCGGACCGGGCCGCTACCCTTAAAAAAGCCAGGTTCCTTCGGCTGAGGCAGTGTATTCTCACCTCCTAGCATCCAAACCACAGTGGCCATGCTTGGCCTATCATCGGGATGCTGCTGCACACACAAGAGACTGATGTTTATGCATCTCATGATCACTTCGGATAAATTGCTTGACTCTCCTGGAAACGCCTCAATTAAGCCCAAAGGTTTTCCATCTTTCCACAATCTCCATGCCTAGAAATGAAAAGGAACTTTCCGTCATCCACTGGTTCAATACACGCAAGTAAGAAATTGAAACCTCGACACTTACATGTCCAATAAGGCTTAGGCTATGGTCTGGATGATAAAATCCTCTACTCTTCTTTCCACTTATTATCTCAACCATTAAGATTCCAAAGCTAAAAACATCAGACTTCACTGAGAAGAGCCCATCGGTAGCATATTCAGGAGCCATATAACCACTGCCGGATGTCATTTAAACACAAACACATAAATGTAAGTACACTGGTATTGCATCTGGCTCAAAAACAGATTTCTTATGTGTGACTCTAGAGCAAACAAATTATGTGCTTTGTTAACAAAATATAAAATAAAAATAACAAGTATGGCATGTAATTGGTAAGTGCTTACTAAGTCCCAACAACTCTGGTTGTGTTTCCTTCCGTCTGGTCTCCACCAAACATTCTGGCCAAACCAAAATCAGAGATTTTTGGGTTCATATCCTTATCAAGTAAAACGTTACTTGCTTTAAGATCCCTGTGTACAATCCTCAATCTGGAATCTTGATGAAGATATAGAAGCCCCCTAGCAATACCACATATAATGCTGAAACGCTTGGACCAGTCTAACAGTTTGCCTCTTGTTTGATCTGTAAGTGTTTGTGAGTGCAACATGCCACTTAAACACTTAGAAACAAGCTTGATTGTTTTAAAACCAAAGACATACGTGACGATAGGATAACAAGGCTTGTCTGGTTTAGAAAAGTACCGAAAATGAAGGAATCGAGGCTTCTGTTGGGCATGTATTCATAAACCAGAATTTTCTCTTCTCCTTGAATGCAACAGCCAAGAAGTTTTACAAGATTTCGGTGCTGAAGCTTTGTAATCAGTATAACTTCATTTTTGAACTCATTTAATCCTTGTCCAGAACTCCTTGATAGCGTTTTTGCTGCTATTTCTTGGCCATCTTCTAGAGTTCCCTAGAAAATGGTACCCCAAAATACTTATGCTTATCTCAAAAAAACTGGGCACTAGAAGTTAATATAGTCATTTTGCTTCAATTTGAGAATGTTGGACCGACCTATCTTCTACATAAAATGAGGTGCTTAGTTTTTCTTTTAGCTAGCTATTTTACTCGAAATTGAGAAATTTACCTTGTACACAGGTCCAAAACCACCTTCTCCTATCTTGTTGTTGAGTGAAAAGCCGTTGGTGGCTTTGGCTATTGTAGTGAACTGGAATAGGGGTAGCTCCAACTCTTCCTTAGGTCCACTATGTATCTGATCATTTTCTTCTCTGTTGCCTCCTGTTTTCTCAGACAGTAGAAAATGGGAATCACATACATGATAAACGAGGAGAAATGAATAATGAGCTAAGATTTTGAATGTTCAGAGCAAAGATAGCAGTTGAGACAATGATTACAGAACTGAACTTCACTCTGTAATTTTCTTGAATGCTACTATCTAATCAAGGCTAAATCATGTAGTTATTTCAGTTGTTCTAGTTGTAAATCCATTGAACCTTCTCGGCTTCTCCAAATTCTAACCAACGATAAGCTCAAAGCCAGTTAAAAAGCTGCTCCTTTCTATTAAACTCGTAAAAAACAAGATGCTCATTTACTGAAAGCAATCAAAGTTACTTTACCTATGAGTTTTGCCATTCTTTGGAAGATGTAATAGGCGACCAGAAGCATCCCGCAGGCCACGAAAATAGATAGTGCAATTCCCACCGCCATCTTTATCTTAGATGCAGCTTTAGCCTCTACATGGTCGATAAGAAAGAAGAAAGAAAGAAATACAGTTACCATACAGCTAAAAAATTAGAGAAGCTACAAAATAATGATTAAATAATAATCTATACACTCATGGATTAACTAAGACTAAGGATAAGCACTCACTTGATTCTGAAGCATTCATGCGAATGTATATTTCCTGCCCTGCAACTGGAAACTGTCTAATATCTATCAGATCGCCAAACCAAATAGCACAGCCACTGCGTTCCTTAATATTTGGAGCTGTATATGCCATACAAGAACAGTTTTGTAAGCATTTTGACCTGCATTCCTTGAGATTCATAGTTCTGTTTACCCAAGAATTTGTAGCATCTGGCAATTTCAAACCAACATATTTAACGAATCCATCTCCCTTCTGGCAATCTAGTGGCTTATTTCGTACACACCCTTTAGACCAGTCCATTGAATTCCAACTCTCAGGTGATTTAGGTGTGAATTTTTCTAAACATTGACAAACTGGCGACTGGCTCATGATGCAATTTCCATAGGCACCACAAAGATTGTAAGTGTCACAGTAATCTCTCGGCACAGTTGCATAGAGTACCCATGTCTGATTGATTTCATTCCAGGTGTAACGCTGCCGAAAATAGGTAGTTTGGTTCATAACTATCCTCGTGATTAAAGATTTATTTTTGAAGTTGGATGTGTAATAAACCTCCTCCCCGTCGTCGACAAAATCAAAATAAAAAACTGGATTAATCCTTAACTCCGGCCCACCACTGATCCCGATACCATTCCATGGACCACTTCTATAGTACTTCTTGGACCCCTTCCACATAACTAACTCAGGATTACTCTGTAGTTGTGTTCCCCAAGTAAAATCTCCAGAAGATGGATCATCAGGGCTCTTCCATGCTGATAGCCGCCGATCAAGTCCAATCCGTAAGTCCCATCCAAGCTTCATTCCTGGAAGCAATGTATCAGATGGATAATCAAAACTCTGCCACAAATAGATTCCAGAATTGGCATCTTTCTCATCTCTTATGACCAGATTCCCAGAATCCAGGAGTTCTCCCATTGCACTCTGAGCTGCTTTCTTTGAGTTTGATGACCAAACAACAGTACTATTGTTGTTGCTGACAAGTACAAAATTTCCTGTGTTGTCTAACATCAAGAAGCCAGAGGAATCACTGATTGGGTTGTTTCTGTTTGCAACCCAAACAACAGTTCTAACTGGGATGTTCTTGTACCATATTCCGACATAACGGTTCCTGGAACTTCCAGGACTGAAGAAACCAAGCTCAAAACTTCCATCTTTCGAAACTAAGGTTCTTGTCCCTCCATCACGAATAGATTGAGACAAAGTAAGGGTATTAGCTGTATTACACAATCTAGAGAATAGAAGGAGTAGATTCGCAATAATAATTAGCATTGAAGAAAGAGTGTCCATTAGCAACTGGGAAAACTTTGAACTATTTTGCTTTCTGTGATGGAATACAGGTATGGTTTCCGATCTACAAGGGTGAAAGTAACGTTGAAGTGGTCGTATTTGTTTGCGTGAGCAAATCGCTATGATCTTTCTTTCTTTTCTCTTCTCTACTTGAAGATGAAAATAAACAAAGATGGAGGGAAATTTATGTGATCAAGAAAAGGAAACGGTTCGGATAGCAGCAATCAAAACATCAGAAATACAATTAGTGGTTCCAAATATTAAACAAAATTTATGAACTTTCTCACATCATGCATAGTATATATAAAAATATATTTATTTTTATTCTTCTAATCAAACATGATCGGTCTTTTCTATAGTTATCTTTTATATATTAAAACACTAATCAAATACAACCTAATGTGAGAGAACTGTCCCTTGCAAGCCTACTGCATCTGTCCTGTACGGAAGCATTAAGGCAACAGTGGTGAGCAGACATGTAACAACCACTTTGAAACATTCAAGGGAAATCAACAAGTCACTAGACTCACTACCCATGACCCCAACGCCCTCGTAATCCGGCAACCCAGGTCAGGGTGTTTAAGAACATGGTTGTAGATATTTTTTGAAATATTTTTATTTAAAAATACATTAAAATTAAAGAAACGATTGTCCATGTTTAGAGATTTTTCATTTCGTAGTTTCCATTCGCTTCCCGTGGTATAGCCGTAGTTTAGTAGATATATGTATCTTTCAGCTGTCACATGTAAGCGAAGAAGTTCAAAAACGATTGTCCATGTTTAGAGAATTTTCACCAGCCTTCACGAAAAAAAAAAATGTAGCCAAGTATTGCTATACATAGTCAATTTTAGGAGGAGGTGATAGAACACATTCGTATGTTTTAAGATTAATTTAGTGTAGAAGTCTGAGATTTTCGAAAAAAAAATCAAAAACAAAGAAAAATGTGAGATTCTGATAGATGGTGGGCCACTAGGAAGAAATGAAGTAATCTGTTGCTGTCTATCAACACCCAACAGTGACCTTTGTGTGTATCGTTTTCCAATTCAAATTTCGTGCTTCCCAAGTCTTCACTGCAATCTCTCCAGGTGGGACGCTGCCGAAAATAGGTTGTTTGGTCATTTTAATCCTTGTCGATACAGATTTATCTTTGTGTTGTCAATCGGTCAAAATGGATCATAACGGGTTAAAGAGAAATGTCAAGTAATGACTTGCTTTTAAGTTTTGTGAAATTTAATGAATGTTAGAGGTATTAAATATATCTGTAAAGTAAATGATCTGAGTAGCTTTTTCATGTGAAAAAAAAAGACAGTAACCAGTCAACATATTGTCTAGTTTTTTTTCATTATTTTTTTTTTCATTATTTTTTTAAAACAATGTTGTTTTGCCTTAAATTAGTGATTTTGGCTAAAGTTCAATTTGGTTCTTCAGCGTTTGATTTATGTTAATTGCACCTCTAATTGACCTCAAACTTTGGATTTAATGCAATTTCGCTCATGCCAAATTTCAAAATCACCCCTTAATTGTAGTGTCTTTTATAGATTGGTTATTGGTCTTTGATTTATGTAATTTGATCTTTAATTGACCATTAAACTTGCAATTTATTTAATTTCACCTCAGGTTTCAATCAATTAAACCCCTATAGTCTAACGCCTTTTGCTAAATCGTCATTGGATGCAAAATATTTTAATTTAATCCTTAATTGACCCTCAAAACTTTGATTTTCTTAAAATTTTGCTCTTAATTTTAATCAATTGACTTAGTAAAAATTAAATTTTATCTCTTAAAATTTCAATATTCTCATTTAAGCCCAAATTAGGCTCTCCAACTTATTTTTTCACCAATTAAGTCCCTAATAAAATTAATTTGACCCGTTTCAAGTATAATTAAATTATTACACCTAATTAAATCCTTCAATTGGATTCAAATTAATTCTTAAACATAATTAAAATTTAATTTTGCCCATGATTAAATCAAATTGGCCTATTAAAAATTTAATTATGTTTTTTGACTTAATTTTTTATGTAGATTCATCCAATAATTATTTAATTTGACTTTGAATATGCATTGTTTCTTCAATATTGAGTATAAAGGGGTACAATTAAGCCTTAAATTTCCTCCAAAATTGCATCTTGACTTTTTTGTATTTTTTTGTAATCCTCATCGACTTGTTTTCTTCATGTTGCCAGCTTTTATTTTATTTTTTTATTTTGAAAAATAACGTAGAAATGAATTATGACATTAATTAAGAGTCATTCAAAACCAAAAGATAAAACTTTGAATATATCCTCAATTATTGAAGTAGTATCAATGCCTCCAAATAATCTATTTTATCCCTAAACAATTTAAAATTCTCAATTGAAACCTTGTGTTAGAAGTAACAAAATGACAAGAAGTTGTGCGCAAAGTCCTTAACCCACTCTCAACTTGAAATTCATAGCCTTGGCATATTGGAAGGGGGAGGTATAGTTATCAAACATGACTCGGGGGTTGACCTGGTCCAAAGAGTTGGGTCTCGGGTTTCATGGATCAACTTGGAAAAATTAAAAAATATATATTTAAAGTTTTAATATTTTACATGAAAAAATTAAGAAATAATCCATTTGAATATATGTTATATATGTTATAAATAATGAAGTTTAAAAGAATATTTTAAAAAAAAAAATTATCCCACATTGAAAAGATATTATGTTATCCTTTTAAGTTGAAGTATTTAAACTAAAAAATATTTTATCCCACATTGAAAAAACCTAACTTTTTTCTTATGAACATAGAGTATATATATTAAAGGTTTCTTTTGAACATAGAGTGTATATATTGAAGGGCTTCAAATCTTATATTGAAAAGATCTTATGTTATCCTTTTAAGTTGAAATATTTAAATCAAAAAGTTTTTTATCTAACACGTTGAAAAACTTAATTTTTTTGTTGTAAACATAAAATATATATACGAAAGAGTTTCAAATCTCACATTAAAAAAATATTTTTTTTCTTGGACACATAGAGTTTATATACTAAATGATTTCAAATTTCTCATTCAAAAAATAAAACATTTTTCTAATATTTATATAGTAAAATTTAAAAAGTATTAATAACCGACTAAAAAAATATGAAAAAAGAAGGGTATAGGAGAAAAACCATATTTAAAAAAAAAAAAAAAAACATTGGGTCTCATCCAGGTTCGCTCGGGTCATGAATCGACCGGGTTTTATCGGGTTATTGTACTGACCAGTTTTTTATCTTATCTAGACTAGTCCAGCCACTGAATCAACCAGTTGCACAGTCCGTGTTTAATAAGAGTAGGTGGAGGCTCACGTGATTTTCAGCCTATTTCTTGATGTTTTTGGTTATCTGCTTCTAACAAAAATGGAAATTGGAAGGTATATTTGACCCACACCTAAAAATAGACTTACGTACATAGGGAATTTAGCCTCTATAACATCCTTCCAACACCTCCTAGGCAGATGCTTTGGTTACCTGCTTCATGTCCTGTACAACAATAATATGGTGTTGTCTTGTACATTTTAGTATTCTGTGACACCGGCAGGCAATTTACAAATCGTTCAAAGTTCACTTACGGAAAAAAACAAAAAACAAAAGAGAATTCACGCTTCCATTAAGTTTTAAGATTGGCTTTATTTAGTATCCAGAAAAAGAATGTACAGATATAAAAGGGACAGTAGTAACGTATTTAATTGGAGCAACGAAAACAAATTATTATACAATGTATTAAAGTAGAGTAGTGTTTTATTGTATATCAAGATACGATTAATGTGAATTGAACCATAATAAGGAAGGGCAAAAAATAATTGAACCGTTCAGGACACAAAATTTTAACATTTGAATTAAAAACTATTTTTTTTTTTTTTATTAAAATAGTTCAATACAACTTAATGATCATGATATTTTTTCCAGAGAGGGGTAGAGAGTAAACAAAAAAGAAAGAATAAGAAAGTGAGTTGACACATTAGCCAAACCCAAGTATGATGGGTTTGGCATGCTTGTCAAAGACACTTAAACTTGAGTCAAGCATGTTTAATATTATTATATTTATTATTATTAATATTATTTATATAATTATAAAAAAAATTAAAAAAAAATATTATTACTATAAAAAAAACCATAAATTTGATTTGAAGGGTAAAATTAAAAATTATTATTTTTATTAAACAATATATTAAAGGAGATCAATGTTGCACTGTTCACTTAGACACATATCACTATGAATTGAAGTAGTATAATGATAAAATTGTCCTTGCCACAAAAACTCGTTAAGCATGCAATTAGGGATAAGGTTATCTTATCCATGAGATATATTTGGTATTAAAAGAATAATAGGAGATAAAATGATTTATTCAGGTTTTTTGAGTTGTAGTATAAATATTGATTTGCCCTTAAGGACATAAAATTTTAACATTTAGGTCGAGATCTTTTTTTGTCTTTTTCTTTTATTAAAACAGTTCATATACAATTCTAAAATTCTGAATGGTTGGCATGATTTTTTAGGGGGATAGAAAGAGAAAAAAAAAAAAAAAAAAGGGAAAGAAAGTGGGTTTCGCATACATGCCAAACCCAACCAACATTGGGCCTAACGACTAACATGTTTGCTAAACCCACTTAAACTTGAATCAAACATGTTTAATATTATTGTATTTATTATTATTATTATTATTATTATTATTATTATTATAAATATTTAAAAAATTAAAAAAAATATTATTACCATAAAAAAAATCATAAATTTGATTTGAAAGGTAAAATAATAATAATAATAATAATAATAATAATAATAGTTATTGTTGTTGTTGTTGTTGTTAATATTATTAATATAATTATTAATAAATTTGAAAAAAAAAATTATTACTATTAGAAAAAAAAAAAACAATAAATTTGATTTGAATGGTAAAATTAAAAACTATAAGAACTTTGAAAAAAGAGTCAAGGAAAAAAAAATTAGAAATCAAAAGTGGAAGGACTGAATTGAAAAGTATCGTGGGTCTGATACACTTGCCAGGCCCAACCAACATGGGTCTGATATATTTAATATTATTATTTATAATGTAAATATTATTATATTCATTATTATTAATATTATTAATAAATTTGAAAAAAAAATATTACTATAATAAAAACATAAATTTGAATTTGAAAGGTAAAATTAAAAATTGTTGTTGTTGTTGTTAATATAATTATTAATAAATTTTAAAAAATATATTGTTACTATTAAAAAAACTATAAATTTGATTTGAAGGATAAAAAATTAAAATTTATAAGAACTTTAAAAAAAATTGAGAAAAAAAAAATTAAAAGTAGAATAACTAAATTAAAAAATATTGTAAATCTAGCTTGTCTAACCCAAACAAGATGAGTCTGTCATGCTTAGTAGGCTTATGGCAACATGCATGTTGAATACAGCTGCAGAAAGAGCTACATCTTTTTCCTCACTTTTATATTAAAAATAAATAAAATGGAAGCGCTTATCAATTTTCATTTGTTGAAACGTAGGGCTTTTGTGTTAATGTTTTTATTGTTGGGTCTATTGGTGTGCTCCAGCATCATACATTACTATTCTATATATTTTATCTTCTAATTATATCAAACCTTGTATCATGAAGTGAAAAAGATAGACCTTATTTTAGAATTAAAAAATCACATTACTTGTTTCCATCTTAGAAAATATTTTTTTTAATTATTTTTCATTAATATTTATTATAAATAGCTGCAATTTAATGCGGACAATCTAATTAGTATATAAAATAAATTTATTTCTAAAATGGTTATCATTTCAAAACAAGGAACATATCCCTCTTGTATCTACCTTTTTTTTTATTTTGAAATAATAACTATACGTTAAGCATGAAATTACCAAGGACGAAGAATTATATATAAAAAAATATTATAAACTCAACTATTATTAATATTTTTCAAGATCAATGAGCTGAAATCATGGGCTTCAGTGCTGTTTAAGTCCTGGACAACGAAAGTGTAACTATAGAGTATAAAGCCCATTCCTTCTGGAGATGAAGACCCATTTACCTATTATATTATATTACGTTGTATTTGGATGGACAACACAAGACCTTGAACAGTTTTATAACCAAGTCAATTTGTGTTAACAGATAGGCTCTTCTTTATGGCCTCGTGGAATGTTTAATTTGGATATTTTTCTTTTAAAACCAAATAGTGTTCTCCAATTAATTCTTTTATATCAAAATATATGTTGTGCTTTGAGATCAGTGCAGGCCATTCTTTTAAGCCAGATACGTGGATTGGACCATATGTCTGGCCTATTTATTTATTAATTTTAAAAATATATATTTTTCATGGCTATTAAACTATACTTAGGATAAGAATCAATGAAAGGGTCAACCTAGACTTACAATTCAATGATATCGTTTTTACTTTTTCATAGAAAAATTCAAAAGGTTTTGTACTAGGTTTGAACTTGGATTTATTCAAGATGATTGGGTTACGAATCAACTTGGACTTTTAAGCAGGTCATGCCGAGTCAATTCCTTATTTTTATTAGGCCCAACCTAGTCTAGGCTTTAGATCAATCAAATTACGGGTCAACTCGAGTTTTATAGCGGTTGGGTAAGAAAATAGTTCAATTACATAAAAATAAGTTCCTTTTCTTTTGTTATCTCAACTCAATTTTAAAAAGTTCTTACCAAATTCTTCAAGTATCTCCTCTTTCTCTTCCAAAATTTAAAGCTTTCTCTCTCTATTTTACAACTCTCTATCTCTCTAAGGTTTTCTAACTTAGATTGGTTCCCATATTAGAATTTACTTGAAATCACTATTCAAACTCACAATCTTGAGAGGAACAAGCATAAAAAGAAGAAATGAAAGAAAAAATGAACTCTCCCTCACTATTCATAGTCGTCGGACTTATTAAAAGAGAGTTTTTGACTAACTTGTAACAATGTCACTATTAATTGTCTTATGTATTAATTTCTATCAATCACCTACATATTAGTACTCATTGAGTACTGATTTATTACTTTATTTCGTTTGAGGTTCTTTACCTAATTTATTGAGATATTTCACCCTTATTATTATTTTTTGTGTTGAGGATTACACTATTTAACTCTAGTTTATAAATTTTAAGTTGGGTGTTCACATTCTCCTTTTTTAAAAAAATTTCATTTGCAAAACTTAAATTCATACCTACATCTGAAAATAAGGTGGATGCTTCTTTCTCATCTCTAACCACTTTTCCTAAATTTCCTCGTCTATTTGAGAATGTCTCCATAACGCTTTCACTAGAGAAATCTTCTTGTTCTGTAGTTTCTTTTTGCTCCAATCAACGATCTTTATTGGTTGACATCAAATGTCAAATCCTCTCTATCCTCGATCAGGACTTGTGGCAAGAATTGAGAAGGATCCAATTTGGTGTTCATGAGCATCAATACATGAAATACATTATATATCTTTGATAGGTGGTTTGGAAATGCTAGTCGATAAGCTATTGGTCCAATCATCTCTATATTTTTTAAGGGATCGATATGTCTCAGTGCTAACTTCTTTTTCTTACCAAATTAGATGACTTTTTTCCAGGATGTAACCCAGGAATACTCAATCTCTTACATTAAATTCTAAAGGCCTTCTCTAATTATCAACATAACTCTTCTATCTATCCTAAGCCTTTTTCATTCATGCATTTATCATTTGGATCCCTTAAATGGTCATTTGCACCAATTCTGACCATACTAGTTTCCTTTCACTTACCTCATACCTACCATGGCCTAGAAACTATTATTATACACAAATTCTACCAACGATAGGTGTCTTTCCCAGCTTTGTCCAAAATTAAGAGTGTGAGACCTTAACATATCTTTTAAAATATGAATGGTCCTTTTTTACTACTAATTCGTCTAGGGATAGAATATTTAACTTATCTTAAATTTTATTCTCAAAGCTTGTTGGACACTTGGCCACAACCCATATGTAAATCTAGGATCTCGGTCATGTATAATATATACCAGAACTCCATGAAGTATGACTACTTCATCGATATACAACTTGGCTAGTTTATCCACTAGATCAATCATTTTCATTAGTAAAAACAAATTAGGCTTCGTCATCCAATCAATAATTACCCAAATTATATAATTTCCTCCACTACTCCTTAGAAGACACAACACAAAGTCCATAGTAATGTTCTCTTATTTTCATCCTAACACTGAAAAAAGCTACTCTTGGAACTTCTTCTTTCAATATATCATTATTTGGCGAGTATATTCATATTTCCATCGTCAAAGTTTTTTTTTTCCAAAATTTAAAAAGGCATCTCACTCAAACTTTTCTACTTTTGTATCCTTCCATTGAGCCTCCAAAATCATATCTCACAACATTGGCCTTATTATTATTTATGCCAATAAGGATCATCTAGGACCTAAACATAGTTAAAGTATTCACTAAAACGTTTACCATCCCCAGATCATCAATAATGCATTCATAGTTTTTTTTATTAACTTTACCTATCTCCTCTAGTGCGTGTTGAATTCTTTTAGTGATATCAAGTATTTTAAGCTTTTATGATTGATGAAAAATTGTATAAATAGTGTCTCTAAACTCTTAGAATATACACAACTATTACTAATTTTAGATCACGCACCAAATAGTTCACTTCATGTTTCTTTAATTGTCTAGAAGCATAAAATTATTGTATCAGTGTACATTTAATACCTTTTTTATAGGTATCGTTATACACTACAAAACCTTTTTATTCCTCATGAAGGGTTAATACTAAGGCTGAAGTTAAACTTTTTCTCAATTTCTATAAACTATCTTTACATTTTTTTTTTTTAGCATTTAAACTTTACTTCTTTTCTGGTCAATCAAGTCATAGGAGAGGCTATGATAGAAAATTATTTTATAAATCATAGATAATACCCTGCCAATCCAAGAAAATTATGAATTCCTGACATATTTTGTAGGTCTTTTTCATTTTAATAGATCTTTTACCATATTTGAATCCATATATATTTCTTCAACAAATATAAAATGCCTTAAGAATACGAAATTGTCTAGCTAGAATTCATAGTTGTCTAACTTTTTCATAGAATTGATTTTCTCTCAAAACCTGTAAAATCATTCTTAATGTTGTTCATGTTCTACTTGAGAATTGAAATAAGCTAGAATATAATCGATGAACACCATAACATATTTATCCAAGTATGGTCAGAAAACCTGATTCATTAAATTCATAAACATCACAAAGGCATTTTTCAACCCAAAAGACATAACTAAGAATTTAAAATGCCCATAACGAGTTTTAAAGGTAGTCTTCCAAACATCTTGCTCTTTTATTCTTAACTTATGATATCCTAACCTTAAGTCTATTTTTTAGAACATTTATACTCCCTTTAGCTGATTAAATAAATCATCAATTTGTGAAAATAGATACTTATTTTTCATAATCACACTATTCAATTGTTAGTAATCTATACAGAGTTGAAAAGTCATATTCTTCTTTTTCATGAATAACATAGGAGCTCCCTAATATGAATTGTTAACTCAAATGAATCATTTATCTAACAATTCTTGTAGTTGTATTTTCAAATTTATCAACTCTTTTCAATATCCATGATATAAGCCAAGTAGGTAGTACTTCCATTTCTCATCAATCTCTTTATAGTCATCACCAATATTATACAATTCAACACAATGTACCTTAAAGTTTATTATATTGGTAAAACAACTTATACTAGTACGGTGCTTTCTCATTCAATCTATTTTCAATATTACATCAAAATAATACATCTTTAGAGGTACTAAATCTACTTTCATACCATGAACCTTTATAAGTACAATACACCCCTCATACATATCATTTATATCTACAGTCTCTCCTAAAGCTGTACAATACACCTCTTTTATTTAATTTACATTTGGATATTTAGTTTACTAGTAGATTTATGTGATACAAAGGAGTGTGTGACTCCTGGATCTAGTAAAACATACACTTCTTAAGAATTAAGTGTTATCAAACATGTCACCTCATATTTTGAGGTCCCGAAAGTATCTTGATTAACATTATAAATTCTCTCATATGTCTTGTCACCCTATAATCAAAATTGACATTTATTAGTGCTCGCTCCTAATTAAGTAAGTCTTATTGACTCCCTTTTCATCCAGACTACAATAACAAAATGTTGTTAGCTCTAGACTAGGGCTTGATTCAAACAATTTCTCGTAAAATATCATGGTTCACTGTAAAAGTAACACTCACTTTCTAGGTATATGTTCCTACCTAAGCTTCTTTTGTTATTCTTTATCCAATGTTGCCTCTAAAGACTAGGCAACCTCTACTAGCTCTCAAACTATCTTTAGGTAAAAGGTGACTAAACGAGCTCTTATCTAAGCTCATCCATTAACCTCCTAATCTGGTATTGCACGATGGGAACTATAATAGAAGCAAAGATGGATAGGTCTTGGAAATGTCACTTTTACTCTAATACAATCATGCTTCCATGTCAAGAGCAAGAAACTCTTGTTCTTTACCCCTTCTATATTATCAAGGTTGTCGCACGTGAGCTCACAACATGGCTAGATGTCGAGGTCAAGAAGTCGGCATCTAATTGTTTGGTTTAGAGTCATTAAGAGACCTAGATGGATTGGTCTTATCATAAAGGGACTGGTTATGACTAGGAAATGTATTAACACCCTTAGAACACTTTACCTGAGGTAAGTTGCATTGTGTAGTCAATATATGGTTTAAAGGTGTTGATAGGTTCCTAGCCAATGGCTCGTTTATAGTTTAAAACAAAGGTTTATGCTCATGAACAAAACTGATATTAATTTCAAATTTATTATGGGCTCGTATACCTAGATAAATCTTTATAGAAGAATCAATATAAGTATCCTGATAAGGTTCACCTATCCTGAAAAGCAAAGGCATTTTTTATAACTCGTATATTGTGTTGAAAAATACTCCGAATTAAAATTTGTGGATATTCAAAAAAATTATGAGAACTTCCTAGTCAACTTCTGATATTTAAATATCAGTCTACTTGTAGGTCCAACATTTATACCAGAATATTAACTATTAATTTTCAAAAGAAAAAAAATAAAGTTATTAACATATTGACCAAATTCCTAAGGAATTTTACAAACTTGTTATAAATTCCACAAAAAATACAAAGAAATACAAAACAATTTCTAAAACAATGGTTAAAATTTTTTTCTCTCTTTTTTATGAATAAAAATGCTTTTTTTTTTTTTGTAAGGATTAGATTGTATAAAACAAGCAAAAATCTTTTTCTTTTTCTTTTTTCATTTTAAGGCCCAGTTTAGCAAAACCTCAATTAACATTTTATGTACACAAAATTAACCAAATCCAACTCTTTTTAATTTTTTTACCTTAGGCTAGCCACTTTACTAAAAAGGAACCCATGTTTATGTTTCAATCTTCCTCGAAATTACCCTTATTCTCTCATTTCATGCCAATTTTAACCAAACTTCTATCAAACAGCCCTTTCCCCAAATTTCTTTATAAACCCTAGAATTTAGGATTTGGGGGTTTTCTTCCCCTCCATTAAAAAAAAAAAAGTGTGATTGCATGAAGATAAGTTCCTTACCTTTGTTAACTCAACTCAATTTAAAGAGTTCTTACCAAATTCCCCAAGAATCTCTTTATTCTTCTCCAAAATCTAAAGCTTTCTCTCTTTATTTTACAACTTTCAAACTCTCTATATCTCTTAAGTTTTTCTAACTTAGATTGGTTCCTTTAGTATAATTTATTTGAAATCACTCCCCAAACCCTTAATCTCGAGAAAAACAAGCACAAAATGAAGAAATAAGAAAAAGTCATAATTTATAATTGTCAACCTCAATTGAAAGAAGGGAAATTTTTTGCCTTATTTATAACAATGAGACTATTAATTGTCCCACGTATTAATTTCTATCAATCACCTAACCTTCAGTACTTTCCACGTGCAAATTTATTAATTTGTTTTGTATGAAAATTTTAAGCTAATTTACTAAGGATTTTCACCCCTAATCATAATAATTTTCCTATTAATTTTTTTTAACTAAGGATTACATTATTTAACCTTGGTTTACACTATTTCCTCTCTCTAAGGTAATAAAACCCTAAACCCCATTACAATAATTCATCCTCCGCAATCCTTTGGGTGAATCTCGATACATTCATGAACGATCATCCATGACTTATATCGAACATTTATAAAATTATGATGACAACATGTATTAATTAACTATGTTAGGTAAATAAACTTGCAAAAATATTGGTTTACTTCGAGATTATCCAACAAACCAATCACAACTTCTCATAAATATTAAATATTCATTATCAATTATCAACGTCCATACAAATTAATACATATAAATTTACAGAAATTACAACTCCGCAATACCATTGATAAAACTTAAAACGGACCCATTAAGCAAGTTATTAATTATTTCAAAACAACACATGTAATTCAGTAATTCCATAAAGTTTTAACAATTTACAAACAAATACAATCTTACAAAATCTAAAACAAGCCATAACAAGTATAAAATTATACATTCATATACTATAAATTTGTTTGAGAAATAACAATAAAACATGTGCATCTACTAACAAAATACATATACTAAAAAAACAATAAAATTGACATTTAAATGTTAAAATTTAAAAAGATAGAATTACTTACAAAAATTAATAAAATTCATTGGTAAATCAGAACACGGATATTGTGACCATAAAACTTCAAGAAATATAACCTATTGTGCTGAGAAGAGAGAGATTTTTTTTTGGGGGGTGGTTGTTTGCTGATGGTGAGAGTTGGGATGAGAAAGAAAAAGGAGAAATAGGGAGGAGAGGGTCGGCAAAGTGGGCATATATTAACTTTTTCTGACGGTTTCACCGACGAACGTATTCCTTCGGTGCGTCCGTCGGCTATTCTGATGGAAAAATTGACACCTTACAATATGGATCTGCCATTTTGAATCCCTCGGTAATTTTTTCGGCATTTTAAACGGGTGAATTGGTCCGTCACCGTACGGAACTGCCGTTTTGAATCCCTCAGTGATTCTGTCGGCAAAAATCACCTGCAAAAACCTCCATATCAGCGAACCATCTTTTTTTTTAATTCTGAACTTTCTATCCATAATTCAGTCGGTAACTACCGACCGAATGTTTCCGTCGATATATACCGACGAAATTACAGACGGAAAAAATTCCGTCGGTAAGTTCAACCTCAAATTATCGACAGAAATATTTTGTCGGTAAATCTGTTGGTATTAAGCGAATTTCTGGTAGTGTTATATCTCTAAGGTTTTCTAACTTAGATTGGTTCCTTTAGTATAATTTACTTGAAATCACTCCCAAAACCCTTAATCTCAAGAAAAACAAGCATAAAATGAAGAAATAAGAGAAAGTTTGAAATCTCCCTCACCATTCATAATCGTCAACCTCAATAAAAAAGAAGGGAAATTGTTTGCCTTGTATATTTATAACAATGGGACTATTAATTGTCCCATGTATTAATTTTTATTAATCACCTAACCTTCAATACTTTCCGCTTGCAAATTTATTACTTTGTTTTATATGAAAATTTTAAGCTAATTTACTAGGGATTTTCACCCCTGGTGATAATAATTTTCCTATTAATTATTATTTTTTTTTATTGAAAATTACATTATTTAACCTTGGTTTACACTATTTCCTGTCTCTAAGGTTTTCTACTTTAGATTCGTTCTTTTATAGAATTTACTTGAAATCATATCCCAAACCCATAATCTTGAGAGAAACAAGCATAAACTAAAAAAATAAGAGAAAATTTGAAGTCTTTATCACCATTCATGGTTGTCAGCCTCATCAAGGGGGCAATTTTTACTTATTTACAACAATGTCACCGGTAATTATTTGATATGTTATTTTTTATCAATTATCCAGTCGTTCATATTTTTTTGCATACCAATTAATTATTTTTTTTGTTTAAAATTTTTAATCTAATTATTGGGGACTTTCACCCCAAACTATAATAATCTTCCTCATAATTATTTATTTTCTGCCGAGGATTACACTATTTAAACCTGATTTTCAAATTTTGAGCAGGTGATTTACACAGCCCTGAACATGATTATAACAAAAATAAAATCATAACAAAAAAAATAAAAATACCCCCAGACATCAGCTAAAGTTTTAACAAGTTCATTACACTTTAAATCACATATTTTGACTTCAAAATAAAAGTTAATCATTACTTATATGTTTATTATTATAATAATTTTAATAACTAAAGTGCAATCGATCACTACAAACAAGAAAAAACAAAGACCACACTTGAAGTTCTAGCCTATTAGTCAACAACAAAGCTTGTCTTTGCGAAGGTCCTGGGTTCGATCCTCAAGAGTACCAGCCTGTCACCCCCGCGGTGTCTTACCTGCCTACTGGGCTTGCAGGATGTTCAGTGGGCCCGGGGAATAGTCGTGGTGCGCGTAAGCTGGCCCGGACACCCCGGGTTACAAAAAAAAACAAAAAAAAAAAAAAAAAAAAACAAAGACCGTACGTGTGTTACGCAAGTATAAAAACAAATATACAATGCCAACTGAGTACTCCTCCGAGACACGGGAATGGGTGCAGACAAGGATCGATTGTGGTCGGAAAACCTCGAGCAAATGAAATAAACAATGCCATGTTGAATTGCAAGAGATCCAACGGAAATCGTCAAACAAGACGGTTTCTATGCTAAATTACAGGAGCTAAAAAGCCTAAAATATATCCACAAACTGCTTCTACAGGAAAAAGAAAAAAAGTGAGAGAAGGAGAGCAATAATGCAAGCAAAGCGTTGGCAGACAGAAGAAGCCAACCACGGATTCATTCGCCGTCTCCTCCCTCCGTTCAAGCCACAAGCAAGAAGAAGAAGAAAGCCAAGAATGATTTGCCGCCGTGGTTCCCAGATAAAGGAAGGGATTCAGGTCTCTCTACTTGCATTAATTGACCCTCTAGTCTTGGCATCCTCTTAGCATGCAGGGTTCGCTAGCTGGTGCGCAGAAGACAATATTCTCATGGACTGCTTCCTCCGTCGCAAGCCTGGACGGTCTTTATCCTCCTCGTTCGTGTTTATAGCTTTGGAACAGTAACCCTAACTGGAAGTTCTTATTATTTCCATAACAACATCCATTGAAATATATCTATATATGTGTGTTAATTAGAATCCAATGCTATAAAAAAAGCAAAGATTTTATTTTAAATTTAGAGCATGTGATAACGATTTAAAGTGTTTTGTATTTAAAAATATATTAAAATTATTTTTTTATTTTTTAAAAATTATTTTTTATATTAACTTATCAAAACGATTTAAAATATTAAAAAATATTAATTTTAAATAATAAAATTTAATTTTTAAAAAATATAAATTGAACCCCATTTCAAAAGAGTGATAGTTTAACCACGTTACAAAAACTGGCCCTTAGTGTTTCTTAATTGGTGTCACGTATTCCAAAAGAGTGATAGACTAGAAAGGAAAGTTATGTTTACAAGAGAGAAAGAGGATCATGATAAAATTATGTATATTTATATTTATTATATGCAATGGTGTCGTTTCTTCTAATTTAGTTTATAACGTTAACTTTATATATATATATATATATATATATATATATATATAAAAAAAAACTATATTTGTTTTTCAAAACACGATGTTAGATGTAATTATCTAATATATTTTATGAACTAATAAATATTTAATTCTGACTAATCAGAAGACCTTTTATTCCATTGTGAAAAATATTAATAATCAATTAATACTATAAGGTACTTTATGTAAGACGCCAGGTAGGACCTGAGGTGATAATCAATCAAATGGTACCTGTGATTTTGTACTGGCAAAGAGCAATAATCGACTCACCTGCCAGGCATGCACTCCTCTCACTGCCCTGCAACCTCATTGGCCAATATAGTCAAGCTTCTTCATTTCTCTCACCAACCTAAGATCCCATTGGCCGAGATATAAAACCAAAACGACCTGCATGTACCTTTATCACATCTCTAAACCAACAGAAAGCTACAACGTGCACTGTGTCCCCTCGACCCCTTCTTCTCCTTTATAAAGGAGAAAAAACAGAGACCACAGCTTTAATTATTCTCTCTACGCAAACAAAACTATCTCTCCCTCTTCTTGATCTCCTCCATCGTTCCTTTAAACCCTTTTCAGCCTCACCGGAAAACCACCTCATCATGCCGGATACCGGTGGAGGTGGTTGTTGTAGGTGCTGTTGTAGCTTCATATTCACTTTAGGGCTCACATCACTTTTTATGTGGCTCAGCTTACGTACTTCATCACCTGATTGTCTACTTACAAAATTTTATATTCCTCTTAACCAAACCTCAAACCTTACAACCCCTGAGTTTGAACTTAGGTTTAAAAACACCAACAAAGACAAGGGTGTGTACTATGATCCTATAAACGTTACATTTTTCGACAGTCGAAATAGGTCCCACTTTATTGGGAATTCGACTATACCAAAGTTTTATCAGGGGCATAAAAAGAAGGCTACAAAGAATTCTACCATTTCAAATTTTGACCGGAAAGTGGTTGTCCAGGCGATTCCTGTAAATGGTTCGACGACGTTTTTCAGGGTGGATTTGGCTACTTCAGTGAGGTACAAGATTCTTATGTTCAAAACTAAGAGGGATAAGATCAGGGTAGGGCTTGATTTTGAAGTCAATGGTACCGTTTTTAAAGTCAACCGCAAAGATTTAAAGCTCAAGTCTAATGCAAATAAGATTAGGAGCTATTACTGGCAAATGGGAGTTTTTCTTGTTAATTTCTTGGTTTTAGGCTTGCTTGGTTTTTGGTGATTTTTAGATGGCATTATTTATACTTTCTTGTAGCATGTTTGGATTTTGTGATGATTTTTTTATATATATTTTTATTTCTTGGAAATCCTTTTGTTGCTGTTGTTGTTGTCACTAACAGATTGTATCTGCAATTTATACATGGAAGTTGTGGTTTATTTTTTTAGTATTGAAATCGATTTGACCATATTGTGATGGATTTGCCAGTGATGTATTGAAGCATACAAGTTTCATTTCTGGTGAAAATATTCTGCTACCAGATGCTAAGGCCAGCTTATAAACATTCCACCATTTTTCTTTTAGAATGGTCTGCTTCATGAGCTAATCAATGGTTGGAGTGAGTGTATGCTTAAACTTGTGGGCTGCAGTCCCCTTATTTAGTTTTGAGGTGATGATTACATGAGATGAGAGGGTTTTTTTCACAGATCAGAACGAGGGTCTGCATGCTAAGCTTGCTTGATGTTCTTATTTTCTATTCAAGACAATAGGGTTTGCTTGATGAATGGCTCACATAGCTGGGAATCATGGTTCTAAAGCAGGCCTTTTATCTTTCCCCATATACAAGTTTTCTTAGACCATATGCTGTCTGTTGGAAAGAAAATTGGTCACCCAAAATGGCTGTTTTCCCCATTTAAGCATCTTTTCTATTCGCCTTTTCACCTCATTGTTGGCATTGTTATAAACCTTAACGGATGGGTCATCTTAGCAACTTATTGACTACGTATCTTGGGTTGACTCGCCGATCTAGGAGTCAACTTGTGACTCAAGTCCTTGGCATGTTCGACCCTGGTTGGGTCGTATAACTATGATTGTTGGATACTCATTTTGAGCAAAAAAACTCATTTTCTTACTCTTTTAAGCAATGATATGGTAATTTGTGAAAGAAAATAGTTGCGTTGCTGCTTGCATTAGATTCCCTACTCTTCGTTAAAGACAAGATATGGGCTTTTGAAGTACAATATGCTGATGATAATGGTAAATGTTTTTCAACAAGCAATTACCAGAGAATTTACGAGGACGTCTCTTGTGTGGCAGACCAGGTCCTCCAGCTCTGCTAGGGATCTGAAAGTGCTATCTAAAGTGAAAGCATGATAATCCTGTGCATGACTCACTGACGTTAGATCCTGGTAAAACATCAGAGCTGCAATGAACATTTTAAGAGCATGTTTGTTATTGCTGTATTAAATTATTATTTTTTTATTTTAAATTTTTTTATTGTGCTACTGGGTTTCAAATTTATGTAATCTAGATTTCACTTTCAATCAAGCTGAGTAATGGTGCACTGAAGGTTTTTTTTTTTTTTGTTCTGGTAGCGAGAATTTGAACAAACAGGGTTGGACTGATAGTTAAAGTATCTGATTTTACGAACAGCTAGACTTCCAGCATCCCAGTGTACTATCAGAAAGTTAAAAACAAATAACAATTGTGATCACTAAAACCATCCCCTGTTCGTGGGTGCTTTTGTTAATGTGTAACGACGAACTTGGCTATAAAAAAAATGATTGAAGGTGTGAACAGAGAGAAAAAGGTTCACTGTCGTTGTCATGGGGGCCGAGATTCGTATCCTGACATGTGAAAAGAAGACTTTGTTGATTGACCGAGGAAAGCGAGTAATTGGATGTTGGTTTCAAAGTTTTGCCATGGATTAAAGATTGAAACAAGAAGGCACCTACCATTTTCCTTGCAATTTCACAGAAATCATAACCCCTTTCCTTGTAATTTTAAGCTGCAGTGACACGCCTTTGCTTTATTATTTTCAAGTACGGTTATGCAGGAAATTTCTGGGCACGCCTGTTGATGCACGAGGTTTTATGTCGAAATTTCTTGGCAATGCAACTTCATTGGGAAATGGTTCATACATATTCATACCCTAGAAGAGGTCATCTTTATTTAAAATACACTATCTGCCCCACGAATACTCTCAGTTCTGGGGTAGAATGGCTTGGCTGATAACAATGATCATCATATTTTATTTCAGATTTATTGGAAAAGATATCTTCGAGCTAAAATTAGATAGGGTATCGAATTCAAGAGATACTTGAATGAAGCATATGAAGTCAAAGATGGAATTTCATTGTATTATATTGTGGCTTTATTTAGATGAAAAAAAAAAGAAAAAAAAACTGACTTGAAATGGTAATTTCCCGCAATTCTTTCTTTTATGATTACGAGAATGCAATGCAAACTGCGATGAAGTGAAAGTATGAGAAATTTGTGGATTTTTCGTACACGTTTTCTACAAGGAATGAAGCATAGCAGGGTGCTGTCATATGTCATAAGCACGGCAAGAACTGACATTTACCTCAAGTGGAAAACATAATTTTCTTCCCATGATCTAATACTAATGATTTCGTTTAATTTTGTTTTAATTAGAAGCATGATTTCTGAGCTTGAGGAACATGTAGCATGCTAAATTGAAGTTGCGGCACTATGGATTTTCAGACTCTGCTTCAAAAATCTTGCTATTCCTGACAGTAAGCAATCTTATTGCATTGTATCATGTAGTTTCTTACAGTGATTCTGCTTCCATGAAAAAGGGAGCTGCCCGTTTCTGGTTCTGTAACAAAGTAGAATGCTCCATCGCGACCTAATGCGAGAAGTTCTTTGTGGCAGCCTTGTTCTGCAACCTTTCCTTTCTTGATACTGCAATGCAGTTGGATTTCTGATTTGTTGATAGTCTGTGAGCAATAGCTACACACGAGCTGTCAACCATCAACCTCTCAAGTGACTCTTGAACTAAGCTCTCTGACACACTGTCATGTGCTGGTTGCCTCGTCCAAGAACAGGATTAGTAGATTCTTCAGGATTGCATGAGCAAGTGCAATCCCCTGTTTTTGACCTCCTGATAGCTGAAATCCTCTTTCTCCACAGTAGGTATCATACCCATCTTTCATTCCACTGAAAAAAAAGCACAAACAAAAGATTAATAGCTTCCTTTTTGTAGCTTGTTAAATCAAACAAGGCAAAGGATTTTAGTTTTTTTTTTCCCTGCCAAAGCATGAAACTATGTCTGAAAAATTAGGACTACCCATAGGAACATGGCTGAGAAGGGGTTTTTATTTTTTTGACTGCAATATACCTGATAAATTGTTGTGCAGTAGCAAGAACTGCAGCCTTTCGTATCTCAGATTCTCTTGCATCCTCTCTACCATAGGCAATATTTTCACGGATAGTTCCAGCTAAGAGTGTTGTTCTTGACTGACTAGTGCAATATGAGATCCTAGAGCTCTCAAATTGAAGCTCGTTATCTCCTTAATGATCATTTTTTGTCCTGTTTGATTTTTATCAAAAAAATAATCAAATTAAAAAAAAAATTCCAAAAAAAACTGAAACCAGTTCGAACCGGCCGGGTTCGGTTCAGTTCGGTTTTTAGGACAAAAACCGGTTCAGACCAGTTCGGCTCGATTTTTTTCGGTTTGACTTGGTTTTTTCAGTTTTGGCTCGGTTTGGGTTGGTTTTTTTTTTTGTTTTTTTCTGTTTAGGTTCGGTTTGGTTTTTTCAGTTTTAGGCTTGTAAAACCAAAACCGAACCGAACCGGTCAGTTTTTTTCAAAATTTTAATCGGTTTTTTTTCACGGTTTAATTTTTTTATGTTTTTTTTTTTTTTTCTGGTTTTCTTGGTTTTTTCAATTTTTTTTGCTCATCCCCACCTTTAGAGGAATAAAAACTGCTCCTTTCAAGGAATCATAAAACCTTTCAACAAGTCCAATGATGGTATATTTTCCAGAACCACTTGGCCCCACCAGTGCCACTGTCTTCCCTGCATCAATTTTAAGGTTCAAGACATTGAAGATCATTTGATCTAGTCTTGTTGGATATGCAAAGACATTGTTGAGCTCCACTTGGATGTTTAGCTTTCTCTTGATGTTTGAAGTACCCAACGAGTTATTTGGATCAATCTCACTTTTCCTATCGAGAATTGGAAATACTGCTCGAATGGCATTGCCACCTTTGGACAAACCATTAGTCATGCTTCCAGCTTCTGATAAAAGCAGTGAAAAGAAGTATAAAAATGCTACGAAAAGGTGCTATGAGGTTGTTAACCCTTCTGTCATGAGCTCCAACCATACCAGTATGTTAGTGTGATAAAAGCTGTGTTAAAAAACTTGGGAGCTAAACAGGCCAAAACCTGAAGTGTTCAACACTTTCTTCTTTAGGACCTCTGAAGGTGGCTTTGAAAAACCTCAACATTCTCTTCTCAGAAGACAATGCAGCTATGTTTTCCTGTATTGTTCTTATCTCATTATACTGTTATGAAATGCCAGAAGCATCCAGCCATCTGGTAAATTAGCCGGCACTTGGTTCTTCATAAGGTGGCCAAGGAATAAAAAAAAATAGTCATCTTGATATCCGTCGCCCTATGCTTTGGCTCACTATTTATTTTGTCTACATGCTGGTCTACAAACCTGCTAATAGTCATTATCTCTCACTATTGCTGAAGATATAGACATTAAATAAATAATAGTTTGTCCTTGAAGTGAT